>NC_133705.1:6192421-6430465 GCF_048934315.1 Petromyzon marinus
CGTGGACACGGGAACAAGAGGATACTGAGACACGGGGACACGTGGACACGAGGACAAGAGGATACAGTGACACGTGGACGTGAGGATATGGAGACAGGGGGACACGGGGACACGTGGACGTGAGGATATGGAGACACAGGGACACGTGGACACGAGGACAAGAGGATACAGTGACACGTGGACGTGAGGATATTGAGACAGGGGGACACGGGGACACGTGGACACGGGGACATGAGGATACGGAGACACGGGGACTTGTGGACGTGAGGATACGGAGACACGGGGCGCTGCGAGGGTGAGTGAGCACCGTACCCATGGCGCCGTGGCCCACGAACTGGCTGACCGATGGCAGCTTGGGCCCCATGGGCAGGGGGGGGCCCGGGTAGGGGAGCTGCGACTGCAGGCACGGCCTGGGGAGAGACGGGGGGAAGAGGTCACAGGGTCTGGACAGGGGTCACGGGGTCAGGTCAAGGTTAGGGCATGGGGGGGGGCAGAGGGGGGGTGGGGGGGTGGATCAAACCCCCACCCTCTCTTCCTCCTGGTCCCCTCTCTCCGCTGTCAACCGTCTACGACGCGTGTCCTCGACGGTTCGGGCTATGGTGGCAGCGCTGTGGTGACCAACCCAGGTGCAAGAAGCAGCTGGGTTCGATTCCCAACCCGGGCGCCTCGCTCTCTACATGGAGTCTGTGTGTGTGTGTTCTCTCTCTGTCTCCGTTTCCTCCGGGTTCTCCCATTTCCTCCTCCTCCCATAGCTAAACCCACACACACAGTGGAACTGGGTATCGACCAACACACAAATAAAAAACATTGCCCCAATGCTCAAGAATCCCCTTGCGAGTCGCTCGATTGGGATCCTACAGCGGCAGCATCGGCAGCATCAGCAGGCTCCCCCGACTCAAGAAACGCGTTCATAACTCCGATCTGTTGTTACCCCTATCCACAAGACATTTGTGGAAACGAAAAACGGCTTGCTAGCTCGTCGGATACCTTCGGTATAAATAAATACTATGAATATTCTTTGGGTCTTTCGGTAACGTCACGTAGATAGGTTCAAAGAAAATAACAAAAAACCACGACGTTTCGCTCGCAACACGAGCGGTCATCATCAGCTTCTAAAGACAAACTGTTTATAAGGGGCTTGAAATGGGCGTAGCACAAATGTCAGCAGCCAATGTTAATGTAAGTGGTGGGTAGCGAAACGCCGTAGTTCTTTGTTATTTTCTTTGAACCTATCTACGTGAACCTTGATTTGAAGCTTTCGTGACTGCAGGAATCCGTGCTCTCTGGTTCTGCACATCTACACCGTTCATCATGCTAAGTCCGCCAATTAAATGCTAATTTTTAACGCTAATTCCTTTGTCAAGGCGCTCTGTTTCCTCTCACACAGCTTAAAGGTCGCGGTCTGAGCTTGGCTGTGTTCACTCCAGCGCTGTCCTCTAGACAGTCTGGTCCCTTCACCTGATGAAGGCCACTTGTGTTGTGGCCGAAACGTCGTGATTTTTGTTGTTTTATTTTTGACCTACGTGACTTTACCGAATAGAACCAAAGAGTATCTTTCGGTAAAGTCACGTGGGTAGAGAATGAAATAAATTAAATCCCGACGTTTCGATCGCAACAAGAAGCGACCGTCTTCAGGTGAGAGAATCAGACTGCTGTAGACGAGGCATTATATGCAATGTGACGAGACGCGACGTGACACGTGACTTTACCGAAAGACGGAAAGAATGTGAATTCCTGCAGTCACGAAAATCATTAAGTCAAAAAATACTCTGATTCTATTGAAGGTGAATTCGTGCCGGTTTGTGGCTGGCCGCTTGGCCGTTTGCTGGGCCCTGTGCTCGGCAGCTTGCAATTAAAGGCGACGCGGAAAAAAGAAGGGTGAGGTAAGGATCATGATGAGCGTAAGGGTCCAGGCCAGGACCTATGGTAGTGGAAGGTCAGGAGCATGGGCAGGTCACGGTTGAGGCGTGGGTCGAGCCAGGGTTCCAGGTCAAGGTGAGGTGAAAGCCAGGCCAGGGTGAGGTGAGAGGTGATAGTGAGGTGAGTGTCAGGTGAGGGTGAGGTGAGTGTCAGGTGAGGGTGAGGTGAGAGTCAGGTAAGAGTCAGGTGAGTGTCGGGTGAGGGTCAGGTGAGTGCCAGCTGAATTTCAGGTAAGTGTCAGGTGAGTGTTGGGTGAGTGTCGGGTGAGTGTCAGGTGAGGGTGAGGTGAGTGCCAGGTGAGGGTGAGGTGAGTGCCAGGTGAGTGTCAGGTGAGTGCCAGGTGAGTGTCAGGTGAGGTGAGTGTCAGGTGAGTATCGGGTGAGGGTGAGGTGAGTGTCAGGTGAGTGTTAGGTGAGTGTCGGGTGAGTGTCAGGTGAGGGTGAGGTGAGTGTCGGGTGAGTGTCAGGTGAGGGTGAGGTGAGTGTCAGGTGAGTGTCAGGTGAGTGTCGGGTGAGGGTGAGGTGAGTGCCCCTACTGCTGCTGGAAAAGCTGCTGCTGCTGCTGCCTGTAGGCCTCCACGGCTCCGCTGGACACGAATTGGCTCAGCTCCAGCGACTCCTTGATCTTCATGAGCACCTCGTAGTTCTCACGGCCGTGCACCTGGAGCGGCACGGGGTCACGGGGTCACGCCACGGCACGAGACGCGACGTGACACCACGAGGCAAAGTCACGTGACACGACAAGGCGAAGTCATGTGACACGACAAGGCGGAGTCACGTGACACGACAAGGCGAAGTCACGTGACACGACAAGGCGGAGTCACGTGACACGACAAGGCAAAGTCACGTGACACGACAAGGCGAAGTCACGTGACACGACAAGGCGAAGTCACGTGACACGACAAGGCGGAGTCACGTGACACGACAAGGCGAAGTCACGTGACACGACAAGGCGGAGTCATGTGACACGACAAGGCAAAGTCACGTGACACGACAAGGCGAAGTCACGTGACACGACAAGGCGAAGTCACGTGACACGATAAGGCGAAGTCACGTGACACCACGAGGCAAAGTCACGTGACACGACAAGGCGAAGTCACGTGACACGACAAGGCGGAGTCACGTGACACGACAAGGCGGAGTCACGTGACACGACAAGGCGGAGTCACGTGACACCACGAGGCAAAGTCACGTGACACGACAAGGCGAAGTCACGTGACACGACAAGGCGGAGTCACGTGACACGACAAGGCGAAGTCACGTGACACGACAAGGCGGAGTCACGTGACACCACGAGGCAAAGTCACGTGACACGACAAGGCGAAGTCACGTGACACGACAAGGCAAAGTCATGTGACACGACAAGGCGAAGTCACGTGACACGACAAGGCGAAGTCACGTGACACGACAAGGCGAAGTCACGTGACACGACAAGGCGAAGTGATGTGACACGACAAGGCGAAGTCACGTGACACAACAAGGCGGAGTCACGTGACACGACAAGGCGAAGTCACGTGACACGACAAGGCGGAGTCACGTGACACGACAAGGCGGAGTCACGTGACACGACAAGGCGGAGTCACGTGACACGACAAGGCGGAGTCACGTGACACGACAAGGCGGAGTCACGTGACACGACAAGGCGGAGTCACGTGACACGACAAGGCGAAGTCACGTGACACGACAAGGTGGAGTGATGTGACACGACAAGGCGAAGTCACGTGACACGACAAGGCGAAGTCATGTGACACGACAAGGCGGAGTCACGTGACACGACAAGGCGAAGTCACATGACACGACAAGGCGAAGTCACGTGACACGACAAGGCGGAGTCATGTGACACAACAAGGCGGAGTCACGTGACACAACAAGGCGGAGTCATGTGACGAGACACGGCGACGCGACATGTCACCGCGTGACTCGGTATGACGCGGCGAGGCACAAGTTGACACGACGTGACACAGCCTGACACACGGTGACGCGATGTGACCCCACCCGCATTTACAGACACGGACGGAGTTACTCAGAGACCCCCGTGGCGATGAGAGGCGAGGGGGGGGGGGGGTAACGAGGGGACTCACGGGGACGTAGTAGACATCGTCATCCCCGAGTCTCCGCTTCTTGGTGCCCGAGGACGTGTGGAGGCCAGGGGAGCCTTGCTTCATGGCTGAGACAAAGATAAAAGATCACCCCGTATAACCTTAACAGACTGTAGGGGCAAGTGCTTTTAGCGAGCAGCGCCTATGAGAGCCGGCACGGCGCACGAGGGGGTGGGTGGACAGCGCCACGCCCGGCCGCCTTTGTCTCCCCAGTGGGTACTCGTTTAAGGTTGACTCGACCTAGAGAAGGCCCGCGACCAGCTCGGATATTCGTCACCGGTGTCAGCCGTGGTCTGCGGTGCAGCGCTAATCACTGTGCAACCGCTCCTCTATATGGGTGTACACACACCCACGTGTACACACATCCATGTGCACATATACAAAGACAAAGAACCCCCCAGAATAGCCTTTAACAGACTGGAGGGGCAAGTGCTGTTCGAGAGCAGTACCTATGAAGGTCGGCACGGCACACGAGGGGGGCGGCGACGTTTACACACCGCGCCAGGCACTCATTTGAGGCTGAATCGACCTAGGGGAGGCCCAGGACCGGTTCAGATAATCGTCACCGGTGTTGGCCGTGAGCGTGAATCGAGCCCAGGTCGCCGGGTTCGTAGCGCAGCGCGCTAACCACTACACCACCACGTACACAAACCCCTTGTGGACGCACACGTACACACGCACGCACGCACGCCACGTGCAAATGTGTCATCACCACTCCCCCCGCCCACCTCCCTGCTCCCCCCCCTCCCTCACTCACGCCTCTTGCCGGGTCCACCGAGCCCCCCCACGGCGCTGGTGCCCCCCTTGCCGCCCCCAGCGGGGTCCAGGGGCTGCTGTTGCCGGTGGAAGTTCTCCTCGTCCGCCTTGCGGTCGCGACCGGGGCACGCGCAGATCCGCGCCTCGAAGCAGCGGCGACCCAGCACCTGCGCGCTGGGGGGGGGAAGGGGGCGGGCGGGGGGAGGGGCACAGAGGTCACGGGGAGAGGTTAAAGGGCATCGTCACGGGTGGCACACGTCAATGAGTTGGCGCGGGAGGTTCGACGGCGTCGGGTTTTGGCGCCCGGCCGGGAGAGCTGGCGCCCGCGTTTGGGCGGCGGCAGGAATGGATTCTGGCGCCGCGGCGTTTGGCGTTGGGACTCGACTCGGCCTCAAACGAGTACGCGGTGCGGCGATGTAAACATCGTCGCTGGGGAGACGAAGGCGGCCGGGCGGGGTGCTGGCCACCCACCCCGTCGTGTGCCGTGCCGGCTTTCATCGGTGCTGCTCGCGAACAGCACTTGCCCCAGCAGTCTGTTAAGGCTACACGGGGGATGTTTGCCTTTGGTGACTGCACGGTTCTGGTGATCGACCTCGTGCTGACCGAGATATCTGTCCTGGGATTAGCCTACGGTGGGAAGGGTGGCGGCCTTACGCGGGGGTCATGGGGTCACAGGACTCACGTACGCCGAGGGAGACATCTTTGGGCAGTTGGGAACGTGGATGATGATGGTGGTGGTGGTGGTGATGGTGGCGGTAATGGTCGTGTTAACAGTGATGGTGATGTTTGTGAGTGGTGATGATGATGATGGTGGTGGTAATGGTCGTGTTAACAGTGAAGGTGATGTTTGTGAGTGGTGGTGATGATGGTGGTAATGGTCGTGTTAACAGTGAAGGTGATGTTTGTGAGTGGTGATGATGATGGTGGTGGTGAGTAGAGATTGTATCCCTCACTCGCGCGTCTCCAGGGTGATGATGATGAGCACGGGTCTCCGGTTCATGCCGCCCACACAGCTGCTGTTGCACATGAAGTTGTAGAGAACCGTGGTGAACTCTGTCCCCACCTGCACACCGCGACCACACATATCACCATGGAAACACCACACCGGTACCACGGTGAGACTGGTGAGTGAGTAGTTGGTGAGGCTAACCTGTGGTGAGTCGTAGGCCACAACCACACTGTGTGTGAGTGAGTGGTGAGTGGTTGGTGAGGCTACTCACCAGTAGTGAGCCGTAGGGCACCTCCACGCTGTGTGTGAGTGGTGGGGCTGGTGAGTGGTGAGTGGTTGGTGAGGCTGCTCACCTGTGGTGAGCCGTAAGTTACCTCCACGCTGTGTGTGTGTCAGTGGTGAGGCTGGTGAGTGGTTGGTGAGGCTACTCACCAGCAGTGAGCCGTAGGGCACCACCACGCTGTGTGTGAGTGATGGGGCTGGTGAGTGGTGAGTGGTTGGTGAGGCTGCTCACCTGTGGTGAGTCGTAGGGCACCACCACGCTGTATGTGTGTGAGTGGTGAGGCTGGTGAGTGAGTGGTGAGTGGTTGGTGAGGCTGCTCACCTGTGGTGAGTCGTAGGGCACCACCACGCTCTGCCGCCCGCTGACCGCGTCCTCTGTGTACTGTGCGTGGTTGTTCCCCTCCACGCGGATCAGGTGACTCGGGGGGGCCGTCTGTCCGGCTAGGGGGGGCACAGCGCGGGCACAGCGTGAGACACGGGGACACCGTGGGGACACCGTGAGACACGGGAACACCGTGGGGACACCGTGAGACACGGGAACACCGCGAGGACACTGTGGGGACACCTTGCCCGAGCCTTCCCTTCCACCGCGTGTCCCCCTCCTCCCCCATCTCTCCTCGGCGTCGTCTCCCTGTGTCTCCCCTCGTGTGTCCCCACCACCTCCTCCACAGCCTTCCCGATATCGCCCCAGTGTCTCTCCCGCGTGATCCCGTGACCCCTCACGTACCGCGTACGGGGTTCACGCACCGCGTGAGGGGGTATACGCACTGTGTGAGGGGGTCACGCCCCGCGTGAGGGGTTCACGCCCCGCGTGAGGGGGTATACGCACTGTGTGAGGGGGTCACGCCCCGCGTGAGGGGGTCTCGCCCCGCGTGAGGGGGTCTCGCCTGCGTGCGCGCGTGAGCTCACCCTCGTTGAAGTCGCGGCCCAGCTCGTGGTTGGGGCACCGCTTCACCACCTCAGTCACGTGCTCCGCCTTCTTGTACACGGGCATGGCGCGCAGCACGCAGCCCGCGGGAGGCGGCGGCACGGACACAACCTTGAACTGGATGGGGCACGTCTTGGCGATCTGGCAGTAGAGCTTCTTCAGGTCCGGAGAATACTGAGGTGATGGGGAGAGGGGTCAGGTGGTGGGTTAGTGAGGTGATGATAGGGAGAGGGGTGAGGTGGTGGGTTAGTGAGGTGATGAAGGGGAGAGGGGTGAGGTGGTGTGTTAGTGAGGTGATGATGGGGAGAGGGGTGAGGTGGTGTGTTAGTGAGGTGATGATGGGGAGAGGGGTGAGGTGGTGTGTTAGTGAGGTGATGATAGGGAGAGGGGTGAGGTGGTGGGTTAGTGAGGTGATGATGGGGAGAGAGGTGAGGTGGTGGGTTAGTGAGGTGATGATGGGGAGAGGGGTGAGGTGGTGTGTTAGTGAGGTGATGATAGGGAGAGGGGTGAGGTGGTGTGTTAGTGAGGTGATGATGGGGAGAGGGGTGAGGTGGTGTGTTAGTGAGGTGATGATGGGGAGAGGGGTGAGGTGGTGTGTTAGTGAGGTGATGATGGGGAGAGGAGTGAGGTGGTGTGTTAGTGAGGTGATGATGGGGAGAGGGGTGAGGTGGTGTGTTAGTGAGGTGATGCTAGGGAGAGGGGTGAGGTGGTGGGTTAGTGAGGTGATGATGGGGAGAGGGGTGAGGTGGTGGGTTAGTGAGGTGATGATGGGGAGAGGGGTGAGGTGGTGTGTTAGTGAGGTGATGATAGGGAGAGGGGTGAGGTGGTGTGTTAGTGAGGTGATGATGGGGAGAGGGGTGAGGTGGTGTGTTAGTGAGGTGATGATGGGGAGAGGGGTGAGGTGGTGTGTTAGTGAGGTGATGATGGGGAGAGGAGTGAGGTGGTGTGTTAGTGAGGTGATGATGGGGAGAGGGGTGAGGTGGTGTGTTAGTGAGGTAATGATGGGGAGAGGGGTGAGGTGGTGTGTTAGTGAGGTCATGATGGGGAGAGGGGTGAGGTGGTGTGTTAGTGAGGTCATGATGGGGAGAGGGGTGAGGTGGTGTGTTAGTGAGGTGATGATGAGGAGAGGGGTGAGGTGGTGTGTTAGTGAGGTGATGATGGAGAGAGGGGTGAGGTGGTGGGTTAGTGAGGTGATGATGGGGAGAGGAGTGAGGTGGTGTGTTAGTGAGGTGATGATGGAGAGAGGGGTGAGGTGGTGGGTTAGTGAGGTGATGATGGGGAGAGGAGTGAGGTGGTGTGTTAGTGAGGTGATGATGGGGAGAGGGGTGAGGTGGTGGGTTAGTGAGGTGATGATGGGGAGAGGAGTGAGGTGGTGTGTTAGTGAGGTGATGATGGAGAGAGGGGTGAGGTGGTGTGTTAGTGAGGTGATGATGGGGAGAGGGGTGAGGTGGGGTGTTAGTGAGGTGATGATGGAGAGAGGGGTGAGGTGATGTGTTAGTGAGGTGATGAAGGGGAGAGGGGTGAGGTGGTGTGTTAGTGAGGTGATGATGGGGAGAGGGGTGAGGTGGTGTGTTAGTGAGGTCATGATGGGGAGAGGGGTGAGGTGGTGTGTTAGTGAGGTGATGATGGGGAGAGGGGTGAGGTGGTGTGTTAGTGAGGTGATGAAGGGGAGAGGGGTGAGGTGGTGTGTTAGTGAGGTGATGATGGGGAGAGGGGTGAGGTGGTGGGTTAGTGAGGTGATGATGGGGAGAGGAGTGAGGTGGTGTGTTAGTGAGGTGATGATGGGGAAACGAGTGAGGTGGTGTGTTAGTGAGGTGATGAAGGGGAGAGGGGTGATGTGGTGTGTTAGTGAGATGATGGGGAGAGGAGTGAGGTGGTGTGTTAGTGAGGTGATGATGGGGAGAGGGGTGAGGTGGTGTGTTAGTGACGTGATGATAGGGAGATGAGTGAGGTGGTGTGTTAGTGAGGTGATGAAGGGGAGAGAAGTGAGGTGGTGTGTTAGTGAGGTAATCATGGAGAGAGGGGTGAGGTGGTGTGTTAGTGAGGTAATGATGCGGAGAGGGGTGAGGTGGTGTGTTCGTGAGGTAATGAAGGGGAGAGGGGTGAGGTGGTGTGTTAGTGAGGTAATGATGGGGAGAGGGGTGAGGTGGTGTGTTAGTGAGGTAATGAAGGGGAGAGGGGTGAGGTGGTGTGTTCGTGAGTTAGTGCTGTGTAGAGGGGTGAAGGCGATGGTGAGGAGCAGGGGTGAGGCACGGGGTGAGTGAGGCAAGGCTGCGTGTGCCGTGTCTCCCTCACCACGTCCCATCATCTCCTTGACCAGCTCTTTGCAAGGATCGCCTTCGCGTCTCCCCGTGTTCCACCACCCCCCGCTCTTCTGTCTACAGTGTCCCCCTGTCCTTCCCCGCGTGTCCCCGTGAGACCCCCCTTTCTCCCCCCATACTGTATACTCCCTTCTCCTGTGCCCCCGGCATCCACTTCCGTATCTACTCCTTGCCTCCCGTGTTTGCCATACCCCCGTGCCCCTTATGCCCCCCGTGACCCCCATGCCCCTATGCCCCCTGTGACCCCCATGTCCCCTATGCCCCCCGTGACCCCTATGCCCCCTGTGACCCCCATGTCCCCCGTGACCTCCATGCCCCCCGTGACTCCGTGCCCCCTGTAACTTCCATGTCCCCCGTGTCCCCCGTAACCCCCATGCCCCCATGCCCCCCGTGACCCCTGTACTCCCCGTGATTCCCGTGTTCCTCGGCCCCCGCGTCCCCCCCCCCCCCGTGCCCCCCATGCCCTCTCGTGCCCTCCCCCCTCACCGTCCACGTGGCGGACTTGGCGGTGCTGCTCTGCTGGAAGGAGACGTCGAACCCGTGGGGGCCCGGGTAGTCCGTGATGGAGGGGATGGCCGCGGCGGGAGACGCCGCCTCGTACGTGGAGCTGGGCTGCGCGTAGGGGGACGGCGAGGCCAGCGGACCCCCGGGCTCCGAGCCGAAGGGGCTGCCCCCTCTCTCCATGCGAGGGGCTCCCTGGACCCCCGTGCCCGACACGGGGCCCAGCAGGGTCGTGTACTGAGGCTGGGATGGAAGCGGGGTGGGGTTGGGGAGGGGGAAGAAGAAGAGGAGGATTAGTAGGGGGGAAGGCGTTGTTGGGAGGTGAGGGAGACGCGGTGAGGAGGAGGTGAGGGAGACGCGGTGAGGAGGGGGTGAGGGAGACGTGGTGAGGAGGAGGTGAGGGAGACGTGGTGAGGAGGAGGTGAGGGAGACGCGGTGAGGAGGAGGTGAGGGAGACGCGGTGAGGAGGAGGTGAGGGAGACGCGGTGAGGAGGAGGTGAGGGAGACGCGGTGAGGAGGAGGTGAGGGAGACGCGGTGAGGAGGAGGTGAGGGAGACGCGGTGAGGAGGGGGTGAGGGAGACGCGGTGAGGAGGAGGTGAGGGAGACGCGGTGAGGAGGAGGTGAGGGAGACGCGGTGAGGAGGTGAGGGAGACGCGGTGAGGAGGTGAGGGAGACGCGGTGAGGAGGAGGTGAGGGAGACGCGGTGAGGAGGAGGTGAGGGAGACGCGGTAACGAGGAGGTGAGGGAGACGTGGTTAGGAGGAGGTGAGGGAGACGCGGTGAGGAGGTGAGGGAGACGCGGTGAGGAGGTGAGGGAGACGCGGTGAGGAGGAGGTGAGGGAGACGCGGTGAGGAGGAGGTGAGGGAGACGCGGTGAGGAGGAGGTGAGGGAGACGCGGTGAGGAGGTGAGGGAGACGCGGTGAGGAGGTGAGGGAGACGCGGTGAGGAGGTGAGGGAGACGCGGTGAGGAGGAGGTGAGGGAGACGCGGTGACGAGGAGGTGAGGGAGACGTGGTGAGGAGGAGGAGAATTTAAGAGCCACCTTTGAGGTAAATGGCAACCAAACATCACAGCAACATCAACGTCGTCGTCAACCTCACCTCACGTCCACAACTCCTCGTCACTTTGCCCCTCGTCTCCCCTGGCTCCCCATCTCCACCTCGTCGTCCCTACCACCTCGTCTGTCGTCTCTCGCCTCTCGTCTCGGCGCGCTCTGTGCGCGGGAGTCGCGTCCCTCGGGGTTTGACAAACACCGCGGTAACCCTAGCGTCTGCGTTACCCCTAGCAACCGGGGCCCCTCCCCTCCCTCCCTCACCTCGCCCCCTACCCCCTTCCTGCTTCGCTTCACTCAACCCCCTCCCTCCCTCACCCTCTCACCTACCCCTCCCCTCCCTCACCCTCTCACCTACCCCTCCCTCCCTCACCTACCCCTCCCCTCCCTCCCTCACCCTCCCACCTACCTCCCTCACCCTCCCTCACCCTCTCACCTACCCCTCCCTCCCACCTACCCCTCACCTACCTCTCTCACCCTACCTCACCCTCCCACCTACCCCTCCCCTACCTCACCCTCCCACCTACCTCCCTCACCCTCCCTCACCCTCTCACCTACCCCTCCCTCCCACCTACCCCTCACCTACCTCTCTCACCCTACCTCACCCTCCCACCTACCCCTCCCCTACCTCACCCTCCCACCTACCTCCCTCACCCTCCCACCTACCTCCCTCACCCTCCCTCACCCTCTCACCTACCCCTCCCCTACCTCACCCTCCCACCTACCCCTCCCCTACCTCACCCTCCCACCTACCTCCCTCACCCTCCCTCACCCTCCCACCTACCTCCCTCACCCTCCCTCACCCTCTCACCTACCCCTCCCTCCCTCACCCTCCCACCTACCCCTCTCCTACCTCCCTCACCCTCCCACCTACCTCCCTCACCCTCCCACCTACCTCTCTCCTCCCTCCCTCACCCTCCCACCTACCCCTCTCCTACCTCCCTCACCCTCCCACCTACCTCTCTCCTCCCTCCCTCACCCTCCCACCTACCCCTCTCCTACCTACCTCACCCTCCCACCTACCCCTCTCCTACCTCTCTCACCCTCCCTCACCCTCTCACCTACCCCTCCCTCCCACCTACCCCTCTCCTACCTCCCTCACCCTCCCACCTACCCCTCTCCTACCTCCCTCACACTCCACAACTACGACCACTCCACACGGAAGGAACCTTGTTCAGAGTGGTGCAACACGACCACCAAAAACGACGACGACACTTGCGCGACTTTAAAATTAACAAAAAAAATAATATATATAACATGAGACGTTTCGGGCAATGGCCCTTCTTCAATGCGAGTGAACAGAGAGCCTCGGTAGAGATTTGGAGAGCCTGAACTTGTTTACTGATGAACAGTGATTCAATGTGTACTGCTTATGAATAGTCACCAATACATGGACATCACACGACTCGGTTTCAGTACCGAGACACCTCCGATTAGCACGGTTGGCTAGGCACGGTGCGAAAGAAGTTCAACATACATGACAAAGACAAAGATCCTCCGTGTAGCCTTAACAGACTGTAGGAGCAAGTGCGGTCTAGCGAGCACCTATGAAGGCCGGCACGGCACACGAGGGGGTGTGGGTGGTCGGGATAACGCCAGACCGCCTTTGTCTCCCCAGTGGGCGATGTTAACACATCGCACCAGGTACTCATTTCAGGCTGAGTCGACCTAGTGGACGCCCTGGACCGGTTCAGATAATCGTCGCTGCACGCATCACACACGCACAGAGACCAAGGTTGCTCTAACCCAGTGGTTCGAAATCTGGGAACCAGAGGGGTTGCAGGCTGCAGTAAAGGTTAAGAACAACTGCTCTAACCGGTAAAATAACGGTTACCGGTTTTCCGCACATATATGAAATGTCCGACAATAACCACGAAGGCGCGTAGCTGCTTTTTTTTCCAAACTATTTTTATTTCACCATTTAATGCCCACTGATCACTGTAGCCCCTTTCTCGGAAGCGACCTGCCCACAAATGATACCTGAACCAAGTGGCTAGTCATCGTGTGGGAACGCACAGCAGCCAAAGTCTCTAAATCGGTGGTTCTTCATAACTAGAAAAGTCACTCGTCGAAACACGAATAAAGCACGTGCACGTAAGTAGCAACTACCTTATATTCTTGGTTCTTTCGGTAAAGTCACGTAGGAGGGAAACAATAAAATAATAAAAATTTAAAACGATAAAATTCTCACGACGTTTCGACTGCAATACAAGCAATCATCATCAGGTGTGAAAATCACAACAATATGTATTTTTTCAAATTTTCTTGTTGTGGTTTTCACACCTGATGATGATTGCTTGTGTTGCAGTCGAAACGTCGTGATAATTTTATTGTTTCATATTTTTATTATTTTATTGTTTCCATTCTACGTGGTGACTTTACCGAAAGAACCAAGAATATGAATCCCTGCAGTCACGAAAGCTTTAAATCAAAAGCAACTACTTTGTTTCATGTAAAATTTTGATTTAAAGCTTTCGGATTCATATTCTTGGTTCTTTCGGTAAAGTCACGTATAAGGGAAACAATAAAATAATAAAAATGTAAAACAATAGAATTCTCACGACGTTTCGACTGCAACACAAGCAATCATCATCAGGTGTTTCATATTGTTTGGGTCTTTCGTTAAATCACGTAGACAGGTTCAAAGAAAATAGTAATTTAAAAAAAAACCTACGACGTTTAGATCGCAACACAAACGTTCATCATCTAGAATTATCTGATTTGGAGCTGTTTCAGCAAACCACATTTTTTTTGTATTAACATTAAATATTTTTAACGACTGAGAACGAAAGGGGTTGCAAGGCTAGAGTAAAGGTGAAGAACCACTCACTCACTGCTCGAGACGCGTGTGGTGATGTTGATGATTCTGAACGTGGAGGGGAAAACCGGCGGACCCAGGGAGAAAAATCCACGCGACCACGTGGCGAGAGAGATAGACACCGCAAACTCCAAATATACAGCAGCAGCAGGCGTCAGCGTCGGGATCGAACCGACGACCTCCTGTACACCAGGCGAGGTCGTTAACATCTCCCAGCCACCGTGATGATGATGAGAGAGAGAGAGACACGCAAACTCCAATTATACAGCAGTAGGCGTCAGCGTCGGGATCGAACCTACGACCTCCTGCACACCAGGCGAGGTTGTTAACATCTATCCACCGTGATGATGATGAGAGAGAGACACCGCAAACTCCAAATATACAGCAGTAGGCGTCAGCGTCGGGATCGAACCTACGACCTCCTGCACACCAGGCGAGGTTGTTAACATCTCCTATCCACCGTGATGATGATGAGAGAGAGAGACACCGCAAACTCCAAATATACAGCAGTAGGCGTCAGCGTCGGGATCGAACCTACGACCTCCTGCACACCAGGCGAGGTAGCTAACATCTCCCAGCCACCGTGGCGTCCCACTGAGAAACGAGAACAGCCGCTGCCACCAAATCTCTCCGTCGCGACAGAACAATCCCGCCACCTCGATCCACCCGACAACAGCAGCAGTTTTTTTTCAGTTTCATTTATTAGGTACTAGCTGTACTACCCGGCTTCGCCCTGGACTTGGATCCACCACGCGCGGCTGCCTTTGTCTCCCCAGTGGCGATGTTCACACACCACACCAGTTACTCGTTTGAGGCTGAGCCGACCTAGGGGAGGCCCAGGACCGGTTCAAATAATCGTCACCGGTGGTGGCCGTGAGCGGGAATCGAACTCGGGTCGCTGGGTTCGTAGCGCGGCGCGCTAACCACTACACTACAATGCGTTACGCTTCCACGTGCGCGGGTCACGTGACAGATTTGACGTCACAGCTCACTTGCCGTGCAAAAAAACATATTTACATTATTGAGCTCCCCCCCCCCCCCCCCAACAAAAAAAGTGTATTTTAATAATTTGTGCATGGTGTACAGTCTGGAAAGTACCCACATGGCAAATTTCAAGTTTGTTGCATGTCGGGAAGTACGCTAAACATTTTGAACAGACACACACACAATCATAACTTTGCCTCTTACATATCTGGAGATAACCCTGTGAGCCATGCGGCGGCAAGAGCAAGCGAGTAAATCGCGTTGCGGAGAGTGTGGGCATGCCCCCCACTCCCTTAGGCAGGGCTCTCTGCGCCTTCATCTACAGAAACGTAGAGCGTGCAGGGTGACGCGAGGCCGTGTCGATTCGTGTGCGTTCGTTAATTGAACGGCTCCACCGAAAACGGTTAGCCGTTCCGAAAACCGGTAACCGAATCTACGCCGCCTAGGCGATTGCATCTGTGTATACTGTACACCATCGTACATGCACAACACACGGTGCACAGTATACATACACCTTTCATACATACACCATGCATACGTACACGATGAATGAATACAACATGCATCATACACACACAACGCATCATACACAATGCATGCATACACCATGCACCACACACAACGCATCACATGCAATGCACCACACACAACGCATCACACACAATGCATACATACACCATGCACCACACATAACGCATCAGACAATGCATACATACACCATGTATTATACACACACAACGCGTCATACACAATGCATGCATACACCATGCATCATACACACACAACGCGTCATACACAATGCATGCATACACCATGCACCACACACAACGCATCACATGCAATGCACCACACACAACGCATCACACACAATGCATACATACACCATGCACCACACATAACGCATCACACACAATGCATACATACACCATGTATTATACACACACAACGCGTCATACACAATGCATGCATACACCATGCATCATACACACACAACGCATCATACACCATGCATCGCGTATACACAACGCATCATACACAATGCATGCATACACAATGCATCATACACCATGCATACACAACGCATCACACACAATGCACACATACACCATGCACCACACATAACGCATCACACACAATGCATACATACACCATGCATTATACACACACAACGCATCATACACAATGCATGCATACACCATGCATCATACACACACAACGCATCATACACCATGCATCACGTATACACAACGCATCATACACAATGCATGCATACACCATGCATCATACACACACAACGCATCATACACCATGCATCACGTATACACAACGCATCATACACAATACATGCATACACAATGCATGCATACACCATGCATACACAACGCATCACACACAATGCATACATACACCATGCATCATACACACACAACGCATCATACACCATGCATCACGTATACACAACGCATCATACACAATGCATGCATACACAATGCAGCATACACCATGCATACACAACGCATCACACACAATGCATACATACACCATGCATCATACACACACAACGCATCATACACCATGCATCATATATACACAACGCATCATACACAATGCATGCATACACAATGCATCATACACCATGCATACACAACGCATCACACACAATGCATACATACACCATGCATCATACACCATGCATCACGCATACACAACGCATCACACACAATGCATACATACACCATGCATCATACACACACAACGCAGCATACACAATACATAGAGCATACACATCATGCATGCATACACCATCTATTGCATGCATCCACCATGCATTCATTGTTCCTACACACCCTCCATAAACCGCATACACTCACCACCTGACGCCCACTCAACCTAACACACCCTCCTAACACACCCTACATGCATGCACACACCCATACGCATTACAGCTTTACACCGTCATCCCACCTACACACACACAACCAGCTACACACACAGGAAACATTCACACACAGGTAGCACACACACAACCATACACACACACAGGTAACACGCACAACCACTCACACACACACACAGGTAACACACAACCATCCACACACACAGGTAACACACACACACCCATACACAATCACGCAGTGTATACACACAGTGCTGTATATACACAAGTAACACACATGCATGTATGTTGTATTTCTTCCGCACTGTACGTAGCCAACCGTGCTAATCGGACGTGCTGGATGTATTGACACAATGTACATACACACACGTATCACACAATATATTGACACAATGTATATACAGCACACACACTATGTATGCACACAATGTATATACGCAATATATACATACACACAGGGAAATACACACAATATCTATAGATACAAAGATCCCCCGTATAGTCTTAACAGACTGTTGGGGCAAGTGCTGTTAGCGAGCACCTATGAAGGCCGGCCCGGTACACGAAGGGGTGGGTGGCCAGCACCACGCCCGACCGCCTTTGTCTCCCCAGTGCTGATATCAACACAACGCACCAGGTACTCATTTCAGGCTGAGTCGACCCTCGGGAAAGGACCCGGACCGGTTCAATAAAAATTCGTCACTGATGCACAAAGACACACACACACAGCAGTGACTATACAGATACATACAGACACACATACCAACCAGGTCACACACACAGCAGTGACTAGATACATACAGACACACATACCAACCAGGTCACACACACAGCTGTGACCATACAGATACATACAGACACACATACCAACCAGGACACACACACACATCAGTGACTAGATACATACAGACACACATACCAACCAGGTCACACACACACAACAGTGACCATACAGATACATACAAACACACATACCAACCAGGTCACACACACACAACAGTGACCATACAGATACATACAGACACACATACCAACCAGGTCACACACACACAACAGTGACCATACAGATACATACAGACACACATACCAACCAGGTCACACACACACAGCAGTGACTAGATACATACATACAGACACACATACCAACCAGGACACACACACGCATCAGTGACCATGTAGATACATACAGACAGACATACCAACCAGGACACACATACACAGCAGTGACTAGATACATACAGACACACATACCAACCAGGTCACACACACACAGCAGTGACTAGATACATACAGACACACATACCAACCAGGACACACACACACACAGCTGTGACTATGTAGATACATACAGACACACATACCAACCAGGACACACACACACAACAGTGACCATACAGATACATACAGACACACATACCAACCAGGACACATACACACAACAGTGACCATGTAGATACATACAGACACACATACCAACCAGGACACACACACACACACAACAGTGACCATGTAGATACATACAGACACACATACCAACCAGGACACACACACACAACAGTGACCATGTAGATACATACAGACACACATACCAACCAGGTCACACACACACAACAGTGACCATACAGATACATACAGACACACATACCAACCAGGTCACACACACACAACAGTGACCATACAGATACATACAGACACACATACCAACCAGGTCACACACACAGCTGTGACCATGCAGATACATACAGACACACATACCAACCAGGTCACACACACACAACAGTGACCATGCAGATACATACAGACACACATACCAACCAGGTCACACACACACAGCAGTGACTAGATACATACAGACACACATACCAACCAGGACACACACACACAACAGTGACCATGTAGATACATACAGACACACATACCAACCAGGTCACACACACACAACAGTGACCATACAGATACATACAGACACACATACCAACCAGGTCACACACACACAACAGTGACCATGTAGATACATACAGACACACATACCAACCAGGACACACACACACAACAGTGACCATGTAGATACATACAGACACACATACCAACCAGGACACACACACAACAGTGACCATGTAGATACATACACACACATACCAACCAGGTCACACACACAGCAGTGACCATACAGATACATACAGACACACATACCAACCAGGTCACACACAACAGTGACCATGTAGATACATACAGACACACATACCAACCTGGTCACACACACACAACAGTGACCATGTAGATACATACAGACACACATACCAACCAGGTCACACACAGCAGTGACTAGATACATACAGACACACATACCAACCAGGACACACACACATCAGTGACCATGTAGATACATACAGACACACATACCAACCAGGTCACACACACACATCAGTGACTATGTAGATACATACAGACACACATACCAACCAGGACACACACACACAGCTGTGACCATACAGATACATACAGACACACATACCAACCAGGTCACACACACACAACAGTGACCATGTAGATACATACAGACACACATACCAACCAGGTCACACACACACACAGCAGTGAATAGATACATACAGACACACATACCAACCTGGTCACACACACACATCAGTGACCATACAGATACATACAGACACACATACCAACCAGGTCACACACAACAGTGACCATGCAGATACATACAGACACACATACCAACCAGGTCACACACACACAACAGTGACCATACAGATACATACAGACACACATACCAACCAGGACACACACACACAGCAGTGACTATACAGATACATACAGACACACATACCAACCAGGACACACACACACACAACAGTGACTATGTAGATACATACAGACACACATACCAACCAGGACACACACACATCAGTGACCATGTAGATACATACAGACACACATACCAACCAGGTCACACACGCGCGCGTGTGAACAACGCGATACAGGTAACACCTCGTCACCCTCTAGCTCACACGAGTGGTCACTGTGTGTGTGTGTACGTGAGTGTGTGTGTACTGTGTGTGTGTGTGTACACCGTGTGTGTGTGTGTACGGTGTGTGTACGTGTGTTTGTGTACGGTGTGTGTGTGTACGGTGCGTGTGTGTACGGTGTATGTGTACGGTGCGTGTGTGTAGGGTGCGTGTGTGTGTACACCGTGTGTGTGTGTGTACGGTGTGTGTTGTTGTCTTTATCTTTGTGTGTACACCGTGTGTGTGTGTACGGTACGTGTATGTACGTGTGTGTACGGTGTGTGTACTGTTTGTATACTGTACTATGTGTGTAAACAGTGTACTGTGTGTATGTACTGTATGTGTATGTACTGTGTGTATGTACTGGGTATGTATGTACTGCGTGTGTATATGTGCTGTGTGTGTATGTACCGCGTGTGTATGTACTGTGTATGTACTGAGTGTGTATATGTGCTGCGTGTGTGTATGTACTGCGTGTGTGTATGTACTGCGTGTGTATGTACTGGGTATGAGTTCGATTCTCGCTCACGGCCACCAACACGAGTGGCGAAAATCTGAACCAAATCAGCCTCAAATGAATACAATCCTGGTGCTGCGTCTAAACATCACCGCTGGGGAGACAAAGGCGACCGGGCGTGGTGTTGACGTCCCAACCCCCTTGCCCCAACAGTCTGTTAAGGCCATACGGGGGATCTTTGTCCTTGTCTTTGCTACATAATGCCTATACAGTACAACCATGCATGCCTGTGCACAAGAACCACGTGCACACGCGCACAGGTACGCGTGTGCACGTGTGTACGTGCGTGTGTGCACGTGTGTGTGTGCACGTGTGTACATGTGTGTGTGCACGTGTGTACATGTGCACGTGTGTGTGTGTACATGTGTGTGTGTGTACATGTGCGTGTGTGCACGTGCGTGTGTGTGCACGTGTGTGTGTGTGTGGTATGTATATACGTGGGTTTATTTAGAGCGGTGGCGGAGCGGTTAGCGCTACGCTGCACTCCGAACCTGGCGACCCGGGTTCGATTACCCGCTCACGGCCAACACAATCGGTGACGATTATTTGAATTGGTCCCGGGCCTCCCCTAGATCGACTCAAGCCTCAAATGAGTACCTGGCGGCCGGGCGTGGTGTTGGCCATCCACCCCCCTCGTGTGCTGTGCCAGCCTGTATAGGTGCTCGCTAACAGCACTTGCCCCAACAGACTGTTAAGGTTACACGGGGGATCTTTGTCTTTTACGTGTGGTATGTATATGCGCGTATCTCACTTAGATACGCGTGCGCGCGTGTGTGTGTATTACTCTGTATTTTGTGTGTGCGCTCCATGTAATACCTGGGGGAACTGTGGCGCAGTGGTTAGCGCATCGCGCTGCGAACCCGGCGTCCAGAGTTCCACGCCGATCATTCACGGGCTATCATCAGTGGCGAGTGGAATCGGTCAACGCGTGTGGAGGCGCGCGTGACAACGAATCCCCGAGTAAATCCACGTATCGGGGAGCGGTGGCGCAGCGGTGAGCGCGCTGCGGGCACGAACCTGACCACCAGAGTTCGATTCCCGATCACGGCCAACGACACCGCTGACGGTGTCGTTGCCCCCCCCTCCCTCCCCCCTAGGTCGACTCAGCCTCAAATGAGTACCTGGCGCGGTGTGCAAACATCGCCGGGCGTGGTGCTGGCCACCCACCCCCTCGTGTGTATGTATGTGTGTATATGCCTGCCTTCATAGGTGCTCGCAAACAGCACTTGCTCCTACAAGCTGTTAAGGCTATACGGGGGGGGTCTTTGTCCGTGTGTGTACGTGTGTACGTGTGTGTGTGTACGTGTGTGTACCTGTGTATGTGTACGCGTGTGTGTATATGTATGTGTGTGTATATGTATGTGTGTGTACGTGTGTGTGTACGTGTGTACATGTGTGTGTGTGTGTACATGTGTGTGTATGTATGTGTGTGTGTACGTGTGTATGTGTGTGTATGTGTGTACGTGTGTATATCTGTGTGTGTGTACGCGTGTGTGTGTATGTGTGTGTACGCGTGTGTACGTACGCGTGTGTGTACGCGTGTGTGTGTACGCGTGTGTGTGTACGCGTGTGTGTGTACGCGTGTGTGTGTACGCGCGTGTGTGTACGCGCGTGTGTGTACGCGTGTGTGTGTGTCACTTACCCCTCCATATTGCACCTGGCTTGTGTTGCTCACGTACAGCATCGTGCGGGTCTCCTCCTTGTCCCTAATTCATGAAACTCTCCCCAACAACTCTCCCCAAAGCCTCACGCCCGCTCCCCCTGCACCCTCTGCCACTCACCCACTCGCTCTCTGTCATTCACCCTCCCTCCGCTGCCCCTAACCCTCACCTGATGCTCTCCCTGTCACTCTCATCGACTCTCTGCCACGCAGTGAGAAGCGACGCAGTGAGGAGTGATGCAGTGGACACAGTGAGGAGTGATGCAGTGACACAGTGAGAAGTGACACAGCGAGGAGTGATGCAGTGGACACAGTGAGGAGTGATGCAGTGACACAGTGAGAAGTGACACAGCGAGGAGTGATGCAGTGGACACAGTGAGGAGTGATGCAGTGACACAGTGAGAAGTGACACAGCGAGGAGTGATGCAGTGGACACAGTGAGGAGTGATGCAGTGACACAGTGAGAAGTGACACAGCGAGGAGTGATGCAGTGGACACAGTGAGGAGTGATGCAGTGACACAGCGAGGAGTGATGCAGTGAGAGTGACACAGTGAGAAGTGACACAGTGAGGAGTGATGCAGTGGACACAGTGAGAGTGACACAGTGAGAGTGACGCAGTGAGAAGTGTCACAGCGAGGAGTGAGTGGCTTCTGTGTAAGGATGTGTGGAGTCGTGGTAGCAGTGTGTGTTAGCGTATTCGCGAGGTTCTGATCTCTGAGTCTCTCCGGGATTGTGTTTTATACCTGCCCCCCCCCCCCGAGGGGGATGACACACCTGTCCCCCCCCCCCACCACACACGCTACCCCCCACTCCCCCACCCCCCGGGATGTCACCTGGCTCAGTGGCGCCTCTAAGCACAGGAACTGGACAGACCACTTTCTCCTGCTCGGCGTGTAAAAAGCGCAATAAATCACTCGCCTTCACTCACCCAAAACTCACCAACACTCACCCAAAAACTCACCAACACTCAGCCAATACTCACCAACACTCAGCCAATACTCACCATCACTCACCCAAAACTCACCATCACTCACCCAAAACTCACCAACACTCACCCAAAACTCACCATCATTCACCCAATACTCACCATCACTCACCCAAAACTCATCAACACTCACCCAAAAACTCACCAACACTCAGCCAATACTCACCATCATTCACCCAATACTCACCATCACTCACCCAAAACTCATCAACACTCACCCAATACTCACCAACACTCAGCCAATACTCACACTCAGCCAATACTCACCATCACTCACCCAAAAACTCACCAACACTCACCCAAAAACCCACCAACACTCAGCCAATACTCACCAACACTCAGCCAAAACTCACCAACACTCACCCAAAATTCACCATCATTCACCCAATACTCACCATCACTCACCCAAAACTCATCAACACTCACCCAATACTCACCAACACTCATCCAAAAACTCACCAACACTCACCAAAAACTCACCATCACTCACCCAAAAACTCACCAACACTCACCCAAAAATTCACCAACACTCAGCCAAAACTCACCAACACTCACCCAATACTCACCAACACTCAGCCAAAACTCACCAACACTCATCCAAAACTCACCATCATTCACCCAATACTCACCATCACTCACCCAAAACTCATCAACACTCACCCAATACTCACCAACACTCACCCAAAAACTCACCAACACTTACCCAAAACTCACCATCACTCACCCAAAACTCACCAACACTCACCCAATACTCACCATCACTCACCCAGTACTCGCAACTCACCCGCCACTCACCCCCATCACTCACCCGATACTCACCCGATATTCACCACTCACCCAATACTCAACACTCACCCATCTCTTTCTCTCCTCCGCTCCTCCAACTCTCCCCCCATCACTCACTCATCACTTTGACACCCATCACTCTCTCCCTCCCTCCACGTGATGGAGAGCGAGCTATGCAGAAGGGCCACTGCCGAAGCGTCGTCTGTATACACGTCACCCTTTTAAGGCCTCACACGCGCGCGTGCGCTCCGTGTTGTTATTGACGCGGCGCGTGTCGAGTCGTGATCCTTGGTGCTTGTGAAGCAGCAGCGAGTCCGAGCGTCCCAATTTCTCACGCCCTGCCCCCTGCCCCCTCCCTACCCCTACCCCCCTGCCCCCTCCCTCCCTACCCCCCTGCCTCCCTCCCCCTACCCCCCTGCCCCCTGCCTCCCTCCCGCTGCCCTCCTACCCACTGCCTCCCTACCCACTGTCCCCTGTCCCCTACCTCCTGTCCCCTACCTCTCTCCCCCCCTGCCCCTTGCCCCACTGCCCCCTGCCTCCCTCCCCCTACCCCCCTGCCCCCTGCCTCCCTCCCCCTACCCCCCTGCCCCCTGCCTCCCTCCCCTTACCCCCCTGCCTCCCTCCCCCTACCCCCCTGCCCCCTGCCTCCCTCCCCCTACCCCCCTGCCTCCCTCCCGCTGCCCCCCTACCCGCTGCCCCCTACCTCCCTCCCCCCCTGCCCCTTGCCCCCTGCCTCCCTCCTTCTTCCCCTACCCCCCCCCCACTCCTCTAATCTCCTTCCACTTTTGCCGCCTCAAGTCCCGCGCTTTAAGCGGCGTGAACTCCGCCCCCAGCCACTAACCACGCCCACAGCCCCGCCCCCCCTTACCTGGCCCCGCCCCCTCCACTCCCCACCACCCCCAGGGCGCTGGGAGCGGCGCGTGCGGCAGGTGCAGCCGGGGCAAAGGTCACGTGTCCCAGGTGCAACATAACAAAAATCCTGCAGCAGGTGAGATGAGGGGCGGGGCGGGGGGGGTGAAGGTGGGGTGGGGGCGGGGCTGGGGTGGGGCAGCAGGAATCTTGGCGCATTTTCAGTCACGTGACCTTGATGCTAATTCTCGCGGCCTGTGTACAGCATTCGAGATTCCATTGTCAATAATGTATTGCGACTATTTTTTATTTATTTGTATTTTACCAGGTGAGGCCCATTGAGCGTGCATAGCTATTTTTTTTTGGTTGCAGAAGCGACCTGGCTATAACAATTGATAGCGCATCGAAGCGGCTTATCATTGTGTGGAAATTTATAGCGGCCAAATGCTCTAAACCCGGGTTGGGAAACCTTTTTTCTGCCAAGCGCCATTTGGATATTTATATAACATCATTCGCGGGCCATACAAAGTTATCAACTTAAAAATTAGTTATATTTGAATTTTGATTTAAAGCTTTCGTGACTGCAGGGATTCATATTCTTGGTTCTTTCGGTAAAGTCACGTAGAAGGGTAACAATAAAATAATAAAAATATAAAACAATAAAATTCTCACGACTGCAACACAAGTAATCATCACACCTGATGATGATTGCTTGTGTTGCAGTCGAAACGTCGTGAGAATTTGATTGTTTTATAGATTTTTTTGATTATTTTATTGTTTCCCCTCTACGTGACTTTACTCACCCCTAATGTGATGGCTGTAACTGCTTCTCTTTGGCGAGGCGTGTGATGATGTTAGCTGGTATTGATGATGTTGCTACTCGCAACTGCTTTTCCAGGTTTGCTCCTAGATTTATTGAATTTCGAGTCCCGCCTGCGGTTGCCTTGGTAGGGCCAGACGTTCTAACAAACGCCTGACATTGATTCTAAATGTGGAGGGGAGGAAACGGGCAGGACCCGGAGAAAAATCCACACGACCACAGGGAGAGAGAGACACGCAAACCCCAAATATACGGGAGGCGTCAGGGTCGGGATCGAAGCCACGACCTGCTGCATGCCAGGCGAGGGAGTTAACATCTGCCTATTGGTACATATTCGCTATCCTTTAGCCGCAGAAGCTCCCCGGGTTCCTGCTCGTTGTAAATACTGCAGATAGTTACGGAAACGTGAACCAATGTTAAAATGAATTTCCCGTAACGAATGTTGGCACGGACATAACTCTCTGAGCCAGATCAAGCCTCACGTAAACCACGTGGCTTCCGTGTGGCCACTCCCACTATGACCCCCCCCTCACCTACAGATCTCTAAACCAACTCAAGCCTCATGTAAACCACGTGGCTTCCGTGTGACCACCCCCCACTATGACCCCCCCCCCCTCTCACCTACAGATCTCTAAACCAACTCAAGCCTCATGTAAACCACGTGGCTTCCGTGTGGCCACTCCCACTATGACCCCCCCACTCACCTACAGATCTCTAAAGCAACTCAAGCCTCATGTAAACCACGTGGCTTCCGTGTGGCCACTCCCACTATTACCCCCCCCCCCCTCTCACCTACAGATCTCTAAAGCAACTCAAGCCTCACGTAAACCACGTGGCTTCCGTGTGGCCACTCCCACTCCGAACCCCCCCCCCCTCACCTACAGATCTCTAAACCAACTCAAGCCTCATGTAAACCACGTGGCTTCCGTGTGGCCACTCCCACTATGACCCCCCCCCCCTCACCTACAGATCTCTAAACCAACTCAAGCCTCATGTAAACCACGTGGCTTCCGTGTGGCCACTCCCACTATGACCCCCCCTCACCTACAGATCTCTAAACCAACTCAAGCCTCACGTAAACCACGTGGCTTCCGTGTGGCCACTCCCACTATGACCCCCCCTCTCACCTACAGATCTCTAAACCAACTCAAGCCTCATGTAAACCACGTGTCTTCCGTGTGGCCACTCCCACTATGACCCCCCCCCCCCTCACCTACAGATCTCTAAAGCAACTCAAGCCTCATGTAAACCACGTGGCTTCCGTGTGGCCACTCCCACTATGACCCCCCCCCCCCCTCACTTACAGATCTCTAAACCAACTCAAGCCTCATGTAAACCACGTGGCTTCCGTGTGGCCACTCCCACTCTGAACCCCCCCGCTCACCTACAGATCTCTAAACCAACTCAAGCCTCATGTAAACCACGTGGCTTCCGTGTGGCCACTCCCACTATGACCCCCCCTCTCACCTACAGATCTCTAAACCAACTCAAGCCTCATGTAAACCACGTGGCTTCCGTGTGGCCACCCCCCACTCCGAACCCCTCCCTTCTCCCCGCGTGCCCGCTCCTTCTCCGCCTCCCTTCATCTCCCCCCCCCCCCACGTGCTCTAGCTTCTCCGTTCCTCTCCCATCTCTCTTCTCCCCCCCCCCTCCTTCCCTTGGCTCCTTTCTCCTCTCCCGCCCTTTCTCCCTCCCGTCCTCCCTGAATCCCTCCCGCCCGCCCTCCCTGCCCACTTCCCGCGGGGCGAACACCCCCCCCACCCCCTCCCCCCCGCCACGCACGGTCCCAACGTGTTTCGAGTGGGCACTTTAACCCCAGGCAAACCTCGCTTAGCGCTCGGCGTGCGCCGTTGTGCCTGGAGAAGTGAGCGCTAACCGAATCGGTGCTAACAGGGGGGGTTTGGGTGGGGTCGTTGTGCCAACTGCATACGGCACTGCAGTTGGTGCGGGTGGTTCTCTCAACATTTCGTAGTGGCTGCTGCAATACCGCCTTGTTGGTTTTAGTTTCAGGCGAGTAACCCCCCCCCCATTCCCTTTGCCTGAGCCTGCATGGTTTTGAACATGATTATTTTAAACGAGTCGTCCATGTTGTAAGGTACCATCCTGGCTAGCTGGGCAACAACAACAAGTGGCAGCCACAACGCTCTCCACGCGTTCGCTGGTTACTCTTGGGGGGGGGGGGAGCCCCCCACATTTTATCACGATCAATGAGTTTATTAAGGTATTTAATATCGTACTAGGTTATCGTGTGGATTTAAATTTTACCGATATAATCACGATTCATACAACGTGATTATTCACCCAATGACTCTCAGGTACGATGTAATTTCACGCGTTTAACACATTCTCCTGCGGAGGGAGCTGGTAGGAACGTTGGATTGCTCGGTCAATGGCCAGGGTCAACGGCGGCACCACGTGGTGTATTCCGCAAATATGCCCGACTGTGAGGGCGGGCACAAGCCAGCGTGAGTAGGTTAAACGTTGAGTTTTATAAGGGCACCACGGGGTGACCAGCCCCTCCCCACCCAGCCCCACCCCTCCCACCCCCCCACCCCTCCCCACCCTCCCCTCCCCACCCAGCCCCTTCCTCCCCACCCAGCCCCTCCCCACCCTCCCCTCCCCACCCAGCCCCTCCCCACCCCTCCCCACCCAGCCCCACCCCTCCCACCCCCCACCCCTCCCCACCCTCCCCTCCCCACCCAGCCCCTCCCCACCCTCCCCACCCAGCCCCTCCCCACCCCTCCCCACCCAGCCCCTCCCCACCCTCCCCTCCCCACCCAGCCCCACCCCACCCCTCCCATTTTTGGATGCACGACGGACGGACGGACACAATAATCCCCTGTGGGCTGGTGTAGTAACCAGGAGGTTCCTACCAGTATAAATCACCTCGTTACCCCCCTGGGACGTTGCCACTTTAACCTCCCCCAGGGATCCGTGTACCCCCCCCCCCCCCGTTTGAGTAAACCACCCCAGTAGAGTCAACCATTCAAAGTACAACTCACCCATACACTCACCCATACACTCACCAATACACTCACCCGTGCACTCACCCATACACTCACCCATACACTCACCCATACACATGTATTCTGTAGTGTGTGTAGTCTACATGTATACTGTAGTGTGTGTAGTCTACATGTTTACTGTAGTGTGTGTAGTCTACATGTATACTGTAGTGTGTGTAGTCTACATGTATACTGTAGTGAGTGTAGTCTACATGTATACTGTAGTGTGTGTAGTCTACATGTATACTGTAGTGTGTACAGTCTACATGTATACTGTAGTGAGTGTAGTCTACATGTATACTGTAGTGTGTGTAGTCTACATGTATTCTGTAGTGTGTGTAGTCTACATGTATACTGTAGTGAGTGTAGTCTACATGTATACTGTAGTGTGTGTAGTCTACATGTATACTGTAGTGAGTGTAGTCTACATGTATACTGTAGTGTGTGTAGTTTACATGTATTCTGTAGTGTGTGTAGTCTACATGTATACTGTAGTGTGTGCAGTCTACATGTATACTGTAGTGTGTGTAGTCTACATGTATACTGTAGTGTGTGTAGTCTACATGTATTCTGTAGTGTGTGTAGTCTACATGTATACTGTAGTGTGTGTAGTCTACATGTTTACTGTAGTGTGTGTAGTCTACATGTATACTGTAGTGTGTACAGTCTACATGTATACTGTAGTGAGTGTAGTCTACATGTATACTGTAGTGTGTGTAGTCTACATGTATACTGTAGTGAGTGTAGTCTACATGTATACTGTAGTGTGTGTAGTCTACATGTATACTGTAGTGTGTGTAGTCTACATGTATACTGTAGTGTGTGTAGTCTACATGTATACTGTAGTGAGTGTAGTCTACATGTATACTGTAGTGTGTGTAGTCTACATGTATACTGTAGTGTGTGTAGTCTACATGTATACTGTAGTGAGTGTAGTCTACATGTATACTGTAGTGTGTGTAGTCTACATGTTTACTGTAGTGTGTGTAGTCTACATGTATACTGTAGTGTGTGTAGTCTACATGTATACTGTAGTGAGTGTAGTCTACATGTATACTGTAGTGTGTGTAGTCTACATGTATACTGTAGTGAGTGTAGTCTACATGTATACTGTAGTGTGTGTAGTCTACATGTATACTGTAGTGAGTGTAGTCTACATGTATACTGTAGTGTGTACAGTCTACATGTATACTGTAGTGTGTGTAGTCTACATGTATACTGTAGTGTCTGTAGTCTACATGTATACTGTAGTGTGTGCAGTATACATGTATACTGTAGTGTGTGTAGTCTACATGTATACTGTAGTGTGTAGTCTACATGTATACTGTAGTGTGTGCAGTATACATGTATACTGTAGTGAGTGTAGTCTACATGTATACTGTAGTGTGTGTAGTCTACATGTATACTGTAGTGTCTGTAGTCTACATGTATACTGTAGTGTGTGCAGTATACATGCATACTGTAGTGAGTGTAGTCTACATGTATACTGTAGTGAGTGTAGTCTACATGTATACTGTAGTGTGTAGTCTACATGTATACTGTAGTGTGTGTAGTCTACATGTATACTGTAGTGTCTGTAGTCTACATGTATACTGTAGTGAGTGTAGTCTACATGTATACTGTAGTGTGTGCAGTATACATGTATACTGTAGTGTGTGTAGTCTACATGTATACTGTAGTGTGTAGTCTACATGTATACTGTAGTGTGTGTAGTCTACATGTATACTGTAGTGAGTGTAGTCTACATGTATACTGTAGTGTGTGTAGTCTACATGTATACTGTAGTGTCTGTAGTCTACATGTATACTGTAGTGTGTGCAGTATACATGCATACTGTAGTGAGTGTAGTCTACATGTATACTGTAGTGAGTGTAGTCTACATGTATACTGTAGTGTGTAGTCTACATGTATACTGTAGTGTGTGTAGTCTACATGTATACTGTAGTGTCTGTAGTCTACATGTATACTGTAGTGAGTGTAGTCTACATGTATACTGTAGTGTGTGTAGTCTACATGTATACTGTAGTGTGTGTAGTCTACATGTATACTGTAGTGTGTGTAGTCTACATGTATACTGTAGTGTGTGTAGTCTACATGTATACTGTAGTGTGTGTAGTCTACATGCATACTGTAGTGTGTACAGTTTACATGTATACTGTAGTGTGTGTAGTCTACATGTATACTGTAGTGTGTGTAGTCTACATGTATACTGTAGTGAGTGTAGTCTACATGTATACTGTAGTGTGTGTAGTCTACATGTATACTGTAGTGTGTGTAGTCTACATGTATACTGTAGTGAGTGTAGTCTACATGTATACTGTAGTGTGTGTAGTCTACATGTATACTGTAGTGTGTGTAGTCTACATGTATACTGTAGTGTGTGTAGTCTACATGTTTACTGTAGTGTGTGTAGTCTACATGTATACTGTAGTGTGTACAGTCTACATGTATACTGTAGTGAGTGTAGTCTACATGTATACTGTAGTGTGTGTAGTCTACATGTATACTGTAGTGAGTGTAGTCTACATGTATACTGTAGTGTCTGTAGTCTACATGTATACTGTAGTGTGTGTAGTCTACATGTATACTGTAGTGTCTGTAGTCTACATGTATACTGTAGTGTGTGTAGTCTACATGTATACTGTAGTGAGTGTAGTCTACATGTATACTGTAGTGTGTGTAGTCTACATGTATTCTGTAGTGTGTGTAGTCTACATGTATATTGTAGTGAGTGTAGTCTACATGTATACTGTAGTGAGTGTAGTCTACATGTATACTGTAGTGTCTGTAGTCTACATGTATACTGTAGTGTGTGCAGTATACATGTATACTGTAGTGTGTGTAGTCTACATGTATACTGTAGTGTCTGTAGTCTACATGTATACTGTAGTGTGTGTAGTCTACATGTATACTGTAGTGTGTGCAGTCTACATGTATACTGTAGTGTGTACAGTCTACATGTATACTGTAGTGTCTGTAGTCTACATGTATACTATAGTGTGTGTAGTCTACATATATACTGTAGTGAGTGTAGTCTACATGTATACTGTAGTGTGTGCAGTATACATGTATATTTTAGTGTATAGTCTACATGTATACTATAGTGAGTGCAGTCTACATGTATACTGTAGTGAGTGTAGTCTACATGTATACTGCAGTGTGTGTAGTCTACATGTATACTGTAGTGAGTGTAGTCTACATGTATACTGTAGTGTGTGTAGTCTACATGTATAATGTAGTGTGTACAGTCTACATGTATACTGTAGTGTGTGTAGTCTACATGTATACTGTAGTGTGTGTAGTCTACATGTATACTGTAGTGTGTGTAGTCTACATGTATACTGTAGTGTGTGTAGTCTACATGTATACTGTAGTGTGTGTAGTCTACATGTATAATGTAGTGTGTACAGTCTACATGTATACTGTAGTGTGTGTAGTCTACATGTATACTGTAGTGTGTGTAGTCTACATGTATACTGTAGTGAGTGTAGTCTACATGTATACTGTAGTGTGTACAGTCTACATGTATACTGTAGTGTGTGTAGTCTACATGTATACTATAGTGTGTGTAGTCTACATGTACACTGTAGTGAGTGTAGTCTACATGTATACTGTAGTGTGTACAGTCTACATGTATACTGTAGTGTGTGTAGTCTACATGTATACTGTAGTGTGTGTAGTCTACATGTACACTGTAGTGTGTGTAGTCTACATGTATACTGTAGTGTGTACAGTCTACATGTATACTGTAGTGTGTGTAGTCTACATGTATACTGTAGTGTGCAGTCTACATGTATACTGTAGTGTGTGTAGTCTACATGTATACTGTAGTGTGCAGTCTACATGTATACTGTAGTGTGTGTAGTCTACATGTATACTGTAGTGTGTGCAGTCTACATGTATACTGTAGTGTGTACAGTCTACATGTATACTGTTTTGTGTGTAGTCTACATGTATACTATAGTGTGTGTAGTCTACATGTATACTGTAGTGTGTGCAGTATACATGTATACTGTAGTGTGTGTAGTCTACATGTATACTGTAGTGAGTGTAGTCTACATGTATACTGTAGTGTGTGTAGTCTACATGTATTCTGTAGTGTGTGTAGTCTACATGTATATTGTAGTGAGTGTAGTCTACATGTATACTGTAGTGAGTGTAGTCTACATGTATACTGTAGTGTCTGTAGTCTACATGTATACTGTAGTGTGTGCAGTATACATGTATACTGTAGTGTGTGTAGTCTACATGTATACTGTAGTGTCTGTAGTCTACATGTATACTGTAGTGTGTGTAGTCTACATGTATACTGTAGTGTGTGCAGTCTACATGTATACTGTAGTGTGTACAGTCTACATGTATACTGTAGTGTCTGTAGTCTACATGTATACTATAGTGTGTGTAGTCTACATATATACTGTAGTGAGTGTAGTCTACATGTATACTGTAGTGTGTGCAGTATACATGTATATTTTAGTGTATAGTCTACATGTATACTATAGTGAGTGCAGTCTACATGTATACTGTAGTGAGTGTAGTCTACATGTATACTGCAGTGTGTGTAGTCTACATGTATACTGTAGTGAGTGTAGTCTACATGTATACTGTAGTGTGTGTAGTCTACATGTATAATGTAGTGTGTACAGTCTACATGTATACTGTAGTGTGTGTAGTCTACATGTATACTGTAGTGTGTGTAGTCTACATGTATACTGTAGTGTGTGTAGTCTACATGTATACTGTAGTGTGTGTAGTCTACATGTATACTGTAGTGTGTGTAGTCTACATGTATAATGTAGTGTGTACAGTCTACATGTATACTGTAGTGTGTGTAGTCTACATGTATACTGTAGTGTGTGTAGTCTACATGTATACTGTAGTGAGTGTAGTCTACATGTATACTGTAGTGTGTACAGTCTACATGTATACTGTAGTGTGTGTAGTCTACATGTATACTATAGTGTGTGTAGTCTACATGTACACTGTAGTGAGTGTAGTCTACATGTATACTGTAGTGTGTACAGTCTACATGTATACTGTAGTGTGTGTAGTCTACATGTATACTGTAGTGTGTGTAGTCTACATGTACACTGTAGTGTGTGTAGTCTACATGTATACTGTAGTGTGTACAGTCTACATGTATACTGTAGTGTGTGTAGTCTACATGTATACTGTAGTGTGCAGTCTACATGTATACTGTAGTGTGTGTAGTCTACATGTATACTGTAGTGTGTGCAGTCTACATGTATACTGTAGTGTGTACAGTCTACATGTATACTGTTTTGTGTGTAGTCTACATGTATACTATAGTGTGTGTAGTCTACATGTATACTGTAGTGTGTGCAGTATACATGTATACTGTAGTGTGTGTAGTCTACATGTATACTGTAGTGAGTGTAGTCTACATGTATACTGTAGTGTGTGTAGTCGACATTTATACTGTAGTGTGTACAGTCTACATGTATACTGTAGTGTGTACAGTCTACATGTATACTGTAGTGTGTGTAGTCTACATGTATACTGTAGTGTGTGTAGTCTACATGTATAATGTAGTGTGTACAGTCTACATGTATACTGTAGTGTGTATAGTCTACATGTATACTGTAGTGTTTACAGTCTACATGTATACTGTAGTGTGTGTAGTCTACATATATACTGTAGTGTGTGTAGTCTACATGTATACTGTAGTGTGTGTAGTCTACATGTATACTGTAGTGAGTGTAGTCTACATGTATACTGTAGTGTGTAGTCTACATGTATACTGTAGTGTGTGTAGTCTACATGTATACTGTAGTGTGTGTAGTCTACATGTATACTGTAGTGTGTATAGTCTACATGTATACTGTAGTGTGTGTAGTCTACATGTATACTGTAGTGTGTGCAGTATACATGTATACTGTAGTGTGTGTAGTCTACATGTATACTGTAGTGAGTGTAGTCTACATGTATACTGTAGTGTGTGTAGTCGACATTTATACTGTAGTGTGTACAGTCTACATGTATACTGTAGTGTGTACAGTCTACATGTATACTGTAGTGTGTGTAGTCTACATGTATACTGTGGTGAGTGTAGTCTACATGTATACTGTAGTGTGTGTAGTCTACATGTATACTGTAGTGCGTGTAGTCTACATGTATAATGTAGTGTGTACAGTCTACATGTATACTGTAGTGTGTACAGTCTACATGTATACTGTAGTGTGTGTAGTCTACATGTATACTGTTGTGTGTACAGTCTACATGTATACTGTAGTGTGTGTAGTCTACATGTTTACTGTAGTGTGTGTAGTCTATATGTATACTGTAGTGTGTACAGTCTACATGTATACTGTAGTGTGTGCAGTCTACATGTATACTGTAGTGTGTGTAGTCTACATGTATACTGTAGTGTGTGCAGTCTACATGTATACTGTAGTGTGTAGTCTACATGTATACTGTAGTGTGTACAGTCTACATGTTTACTGTAGTGTGTGTAGTCTACATGTATACTGTAGTGTGTGTAGTCTACATGTATACTGTAGTGTGTGTATTCTACATGTATACTGTAGTGTGTGTAGTCTACATGTATATTGTAGTGTGTGCAGTATACATGTATACTGTAGTGTGTGTAGTCTACATGTATACTGTAGTGAGTGTAGTCTACATGTATACTGTAGTGTGTACAGTCTACATGTATACTGTAGTGTGTGTAGTCTACATGTATACTGTAGTGTGTGCAGTCTACATGTATACTGTATACTCTTTAATTAGTATCTGACGTGGTGAGCCTCAATACCAGCACTGGGAAGACAAAGACGGCCGGGAGTAACAGGCCCTTAATAGGCGCTCGCTAACAGCACTTGCCCCTCCAGCCTGTGTGGGCTACCCGGGGGAGCTTTGTCTGTGTGGGAATCTCGGGGCTCCGCGTGCCCCTCCCAGAAGACGCGGCACACAAAGCCGCTCCGCGTACCCGCCCCGGGCTCTCAGTCACGTGGCGAGCACGACTCACCCACTCACATATTCACTCAACTAGCCACTCACCTACTCACTCACCTCCTCACCTATTCACTCACTCACCCACCCACTCACATATTCACTCGCCTTCTCACCTAGACACTCACCTACTCACTCACCTCCTCACCTATTCACTCACTCACCCACCCACTCACATATCCACTCACCTATTCACTCGCCTTCTCACCTAGCCACTCACCTACTCACTCACCTCCTCACTTATCCACTCACTCACCCACCCACTCACATATTCACTCGCCTTCTCACCTAGCCACTCACCTACTCACTCACCTCTTCACCTATCCACTCACTCACTCACCCACTCACCCACTTACATATTCACTCACCTTCTCACCTAGCCACTCACCTACTCACTCACCTCCTCACCTATCCACTCACTCACCCACTCACTCACCCACCCACCCACTCACATATTCACCCACCTTCCCACCTAGCCACTCACCTACCCACCCACTCACATATTCACTCACCTTCTCACCTAGCCACTCACCTACTCACTCACCTCCTCACCTATCCACTCACTCACCCACTCACTCACCCACTCATCCACTCACCTACTCACCTATTCACTCACTCACCCACTCACTCACTCACTCACCGACTCACCCACTCACTCACCCACCCACTCACATATTCACTCACCTGCTCACTTATCCACTCACATACTCACCCAATCATTCACCCACTTATCCATTCACCTACTCACCCACCCACTCACATATTCACTCACCTCTCACGTATTCACTCATCTACTCATCCAATCATTCACCCACTCATTCTCTCACCTACTCACCTATCCACTCACCCACCCACTCACATATTCATTCACCTGCTCACTCACCTACTCACTTATCAACTCACCTACTCACCCAATCATTCACCCACTCATCCACTCACCCACCCACTCACTCACCCACTCACTCACCCATTCACTCATCCACTCACTTCCTCCGCTTCTACCTCCTCCACCACATCCTAGCATTGTGAGATCATCTGCTTCCTTATCTTCGATATTCCGCGTGTTCACCCACGAAAATCTTACCGAGCCTTGACACTTTTTTTCCAGCAGGGTCCTTTCCAGGTATTCGTAGTAGGGGGGCGATGTTGCCGCGGCTGCTGTGATCCCACAATTAAACGATGTGCAGAGAGATTTTCCAACGTTCAAATGTTTCGGTCAATAACCTTTTGGATTGTGTTCGTGTCGCTATGGAATGAGATAACATACAGGCCCAAGACTGGTTCAAATAATCGTCGCTACTTGTTGACCACGAGTGGGATTGGAACCCGGATCGCCGGGTTCGTAGCTAGCCGATACCCTCCATGCTCACACTCTGTTAACCACGGGGCTTGTGCCAGGCTAGGTGCACCTTGACGCCACGTGGCTGGCAGATGCACCACCTGTGCACCCCGACTCTGCCCAACTTTCTGAGTTTTGATCCGCCTGAACGCTCTCAAATCTCACCGCGTCTCTCACTCGCACTCTGCACAATAGCAGCGAGAGCAAGCACACTCCCACACCGACACGTCGCACGACAGCGGGAACATACAAACTCCACGCTCACACTTGCCGGATTATCTTTGGAGATTCTCCTCGGAGCAAAAGTAGCTACACATGCTCCGGGCCCCGCACTTTCAAGGGCCCCGCGCTAATGCTTTCAAGCGATCAATTCCCCGTGCAGTGGTTCTGCACTTGCTCTATTACTATAGTACTATACCGCCTTCAACTTTTACGAACGACTGGGTGTGGGGGGGGGGGGGGGTGCGGGGGTGGCACGTGCCCCCCAATGACCCGATCGATATCCCTCATTTCGATCGGATCATTGGGGTTTATTAGTAATAAATCGGCATTTTGCGACCCCCACTGCCACTGTGTATCAGAGTATAACGTGCCAGGGACTTTATGAGATGATAGGACAATAGTCTGAGTCCATAATTGGCAATAAGTAACGGCAAAGCGGTTATGAAAGTGACTCACAGAATTGTGCGCAGCTGCGTATACAGCACGCGACTTCCTGAAGGCATCAGCACCTTCAGCGAGCGCGATGCCGATCACCACAACGCGGTTCCAATTCGACCCCTCGATCGATGGCTGCGCCATCGCCGCACACGCGTCGAGTAAAAAGGCAAGGGGCAAGTCCTCACTTATTACTAACAACTCCTTACTAACAACTCCTTACTAACCACTAACAACTCCTTACTTACTAACAACTCCTTACTAACAACTCCTTGCTAATCACTAACAACTCCTTACTTATTACTAACAACTCCTTACTACTAACAAGTCCTTACTTATTACTAACAACTCCTTACTTATTACTAACAACTCCTTACTAACAACTTCTTACTAACTAACAACTCCTTACTAACAACTCCTTACTAATCACTAACAACTTCTTACTAACTAACAACTCCTTACTTATTACTAACAACTCCTTACTAACAACTCCTTACTTATTACTAACAACTCTTTACTTATTACTAACAACTTCTTACTAACTAACAACTCCTTACTTATTACTAACAACTCCTTACTAACTAACAACTCCTTACTTATTGCTAACAACTCCTTACTTATTAATAACAACTCCTTACTTATTACTAACAACTCCTTACTAACAACTCCTTACTAATCACTAACAACTCCTTACTAACAACTTCTTACTAACTAACAACTCCTTACTTATTACTAACAACTCCTTGCTTATTACTAACAACTCCTTACTACTAACAAGTCCTTACTAATCACTAACAACTCCTTACTTATTACTAACAACTCCTTACTACTAACAAGTCCTTACTAATCACTAACAACACCTTACTAATCACTAACAACACCTTACTAACCACTAACAACTCCTTACTAACAACTTCTTACTAACTAACAACTCCTTACTTATTACTAACAACTCCTTACTAACAACTTCTTACTAACTAACAACTCTTTACTTATTACTAACAACTCCTTACTAACAACTTCTTACTAACTAACAACTCCTTACTTATTACTAACAACTCCTTACTAACACCTCCTTACTTATTACTAACAACTCCTTACCAACTAGCAACTCCTTACTTATTACTAACAACTCCTTACCAACTAGCAACTCCTTACTTATTACTAACAACTCCTTACTAACAACTCCTTACTAATCACTAACAACTCCTTAATAACTAACAACTCCTTACCAACTAACAACTCCTTACCAACTAGCAACTCCTTACTAACTAACAACTTCCTACTAACTAACAACTCCTTACTAACAACTCCTTACTAACTAACAACTCCTTACCAACTAACAACTCCTTACTAACAACTCCTTACTAACAACTCCTTACTAACTAACAACTCCTTACTAACATCTCCTTACTAACAACTCCTTACCGCTAACAAGTCCTTACTAATCACTAACAACTCCTTACTAACAACTCCTTACTAACAACTCCTTACTACTCACTAACAACTTCTTACTAACAACTCCTTACTAATCACTAACAACTCCTTACTAACCACTAACAACTTCTTACTGACTAACAACTCCTTACTTATTACTAACAACTCCTTACTTATTACTAACAACTCCTTACTAACAACTCCTTACTTATTACTAACAACTCCTTACTAACAACTCCTTACTAATCACTAACAACTCCTTACTTATTACTAACAACTCCTTACTAACAACTTCTTACTTATTACTAACAACTCCTTACTAACAACTCCTTACTAATCACTAACAACTCCTTACTTATTACTAACAACTCCTTACTAACAACTCCTTACTAATCACTAACAACTCCTTACTAACAACTCCTTACTTATTACTAACAACTCCTTACTAACAACTCCTTACTAATCACTAACAACTCCTTACTTATTACTAACAACTCCTTACTAACAACTCCTTACTAATCACTAACAACTCCTTACTTATTACTAACAACTCCTTACTAACAACTCCTTACTAACCACCAACAACTCCTTACTTATTACTAACAACTCCTTACTTATTACTAACAACTCCTTACTAACAACTCCTTACTAATCACTAACAACTCCTTACTAACTAACAACTCCTTACCAACTAACAACTCCTTACCAACTAACAACTCCTTACTAACTAACAACTCCTTACTAACTAACAACTCCTTACTAACAACTCCTTACTAACTAACAACTCCTTACTAACTAGCAACTCCTTACTAACTAACAACTCCTTACTTGCTAACAACTCCTTACTCACTAACAACTCCTTACCAACTAACAACTCCTTACCAACAACTCCTTACTAACTAACAACTCCTTACTAACTAACAACTCCTTACCAACTAGCAACTCCTTACCAACTAATAACTCCTTACTAACTAACAACTCCTTGCTAACAACTCCTTACTAACCAGCAACTCCTTACTAACTAACAACTCCTTACTAACTAACAACTCCTTACTTGCTAACAACTCCTTACTAACTAACAACTCCTTACTAACAACTCCTTACTAGCTAACAACTCCTTACCAACTAACAACTCCTTACTAACTAGCAACTCCTTACTAACTAACAACTCCTTACTAACTAACAACTCCTTACCAACTAGCAACTCCTTACTAACTAACAACTCCTTACTAACTAGCAACTCCTTACCAACTAGCAACTCCTTACTAACTAACAACTCCTTACTACTAACAACTCCTTACTACTAACAACTCCTTACCAACTAACAACTCCTTACTAACTAACGAATCCTTACTGACTAACAACTCCTTACTAACTAACAACTCCTTACTTACTAACAAATCCTTACTTACTTACTAACAACGCCTCTATCATTTCTCATTGCTGGAGGGATTGCCTGCCCCCCACTACTTGAAAACCCTGGCTCCCGCCATTGTGTTTAAGGTTAGCGATTAGTCGTATTAGCTGGCTGTATAGCAAATGAAAAAAAAACACAATTACTTTACTATGCAAGTAAAACATGTGTGTTTTAATATTTACGTGGTTGTGTTTTAAAAAATATATATATATATATTATGGCCCCTTTATAACACTCGCTTAACGCGGCAACAACAGGAGGAGCGGCAATATTCTCCATCTCCACGCAGACCCAGTCGGGAATGGAACCCAGATCATTGCCGCCACCTCGCTGACCTCTGTCACCGGAGTAAGTAGCCCACTCGGAGCCAACAGCCTCTCGGCTCGCGGGGCGTGACCCCGCGTGACCCCGCGTGACCACCCATCAGCACAGGCGCGTGCCGGGTGGGTGGGTTCGGGGAGGGGATGGGAGGGATTGGTGAGTAAGGGGGGGGAGGGAGTGGTTGGTGGGTGGGAGGGATTGGTGGGTGGGGGAGAGGGGGGTGGGGGGAGGGAGTGGTTGGTGAGTGGGAGGGAGTGGTTGGTGGGTGGGGGAAGGGAGTGGTTGGTGGGTGGGGGGAGGGATCGGTGGGTGGGGGGAGGGAGTGGTTGGTGGGTGGGGGGAGGGAGTGGGGGGAGAAGGGGGTGTAATCGAGGGGATGACTTGGGGGGACAGCAGGAGTTATCCCTGGCACGTGGAGGCGCGCACGCGACCACTGTAATGAGTGAGGTGAGGGAGGGGGTGTGGGGGGCAGGTGTGGTGGTGGTGGTGGGGAGTTAGGAACGGGTTCAGAGGGAATGCGAGGAGATTTGAGGGTTAATTTTAGCCAGGGAGCCGGGCGAGTGCTTGGGGAGGGCCCACAGCCGTCCCGAACTATAAGCTTTATTTATTTATTTTACCAGGTAAGGCTCCATGGAGCTGTGAAGCTCGTTTTCAGAAGCGACCTGGCTATCGCGAATTACAATAGCTCAACGAAGTGGCTCACCACCATCATCGTCATCATCATCGTCGTCATCATCACGTGGACGTGTATCGCAAGCCACAGACTCTGAACGCGCGACGTTGTTGATTCTAAACGTGCAGGGTAAAAACCGGAGAAACCCGGAGGGAAATCCAGGCGGCCACGTGGAGAGAGAGGGGGAGAGGGATAGCTACCGGAGAAGGGCTGCGTGCAGATGCAGCACTTGTCGTAGTTAGACAAGAGAAAGCGAGAGAAGGAGAGAGAGAGAGACATGGAGTAGGTAGAGAGAGGGGGGTAGAGAGAGAGGGGGGTAGAGAGAGTGAGAGAGTAGGTAGAGAGAGTAGGTAGAGAGAGGGGGGTAGAGAGAGAGGGGGGTAGAGAGAGTAGGTAGAGAGAGGGGGGTGGAGAGAGGGGGATAGAGAGAGTAGGTAGAGAGAGGGGGGTAGAGAGCGAGCGAGAGAGAGAGCGACATGGAGTAGGTAGAGAGAGGGGGGTAGAGAGAGAGGGGGGTAGAGAGAGTAGGTAGAGAGAGAGTAGGTAGAGAGAGGGGGGTAGAGAGAGGGGGGTAGAGAGAGGGGGGTAGAGAGAGAGAGAGTGAGAGAAGGAGAGAGAGAGCGACATGGAGTAGGTAGAGAGAGGGGGGTAGAGAGAGAGAGAGAGGGAAGGAGTAAGGAGAGCAGAGCGATAAATATTTTGTTAAATCTTTCATTTAAAAAAGGGGGGGGGGAGGGGGGGTTAACGTAAAGCAAAGCGTTAAAAAAACACAAAAGAATACGAAATGATGAACGGAGCCAAAGTTTTCCTCTGATCGTAAAAAATAAAAGAGAGACACGCAGACTCCAAATATACAGCAGCAGGCGTCAGGGTCACGTTCGAACCCAGGACCTCCTGCATAGGGGCCGTCCATAAATGACGTCACGCACCTAGCGGGGGGGGGGGGGGGTCAGACATTTGTGACGATGTGTGACGACGGGAGGGGGGGAGGTTTGAGAAATGTGACGTCACATCAAAATGCGCAACTTTCAATAAATCTAGACAACACGTTCTACTTAATAAAATAGACTTTTTAATCAATGTTTTCTCCTACAACATCAGAGTGCAGCGCCACATTAAATACGCACTACAATGACAATAGTTTAAAGCGATTTGAAGCATGTTTGATTTTGGGGGGGGTGGGGGGGCAGAGCTTTGTGACGTCATATTTGAGGGAGGGGTCTGACTTTTTGTGACGCATTGTGACGAGGGGGGGGTAAAAATCGTCAAAAAATCGCGTGACGTCATTTATGGACGGCCCCATACCAGGCGAGGTAGTTAACATCCCCTATCCACCGCAGTGCGCGGGCGGGAGGGACATCTCAGGGGGGGGGGAGGGGGCGTTTCATTCTTTACACCAGGACCATGCTGCTGCTGGTTCTGGTGTTGGTGTTGGTGGTTCTGGTGTTGTTGTTGTTGTTGGTTCTGGTGTTGTTGTTGTTGGTTCTGGTGTTGTTGTTGGTTCTGGTGTTGTTGTTGTTGTTGTTGGTTCTGGTGTTGTTGGTTCTGGTGTTGTTGTTGGTTCTGGTGTTGGTGGTGTTGGTTCTGGTGTTGGTGTTGTTGGTTCTGGTGTTGTTGGTTCTGGTGTTGTTGGTTCTGGTGTTGTTGTTGTTGGTTCTGGTGTTGTTGTTGGTTCTGGTGTTGTTGGTTCTGGTGTTGTTGTTGTTGGTTCTGGTGTTGTTGTTGTTGGTTCTGGTGTTGTTGGTTCTGGTGTTGTTGTTGGTTCTGGTGTTGTTGTTGTTGTTGGTTCTGGTGTTGTAGTTGTTGGTTCTGTTGTTGTTGGTTCTGGTGTTGTAGTTGTTGGTTCTGGTGTTGTTCTTGTTGTTGGTTCTGGTGTTGTTGTTGGTTCTGGTGTTGTTGTTGTTGTTGGTTCTGGTGTTGTTGTTGGTTCTGGTGTTGTTGGTTCTGGTGTTGTTGTTGTTGGTTCTGGTGTTGTTGTTGTTGGTTCTGGTGTTGTTGGTTCTGGTGTTGTTGTTGTTGGTTCTGGTGTTGGTGTTGTTGGTTCTGGTGTTGGTGTTGTTGGTTCTGGTGTTGTTGGTTCTGGTGTTGTTGTTGTTGTTGGTTCTGGTGTTGTTGTTGGTTCTGGTGTTGTTGGTTCTGGTGTTGTTGGTTCTGGTGTTGTTGTTGGCGGTTCTGGTGTTGTTGTTGTTGGTTCTGGTGTTGTTGTTGGTTCTGGTGTTGTTGTTGTTGGTTCTGGTGTTGTAGTTGTTGGTTCTGTTGTTGTTGGTTCTGGTGTTGTTGTTGGTTCTGGTGTTGTTGTTGTTGGTTCTGGTGTTGTAGTTGTTGGTTCTGGTGTTGTTGCTGGTTCTGGTGTTGTTGGTGGTTCTGGTGTTGTTGTTGTTGGTTCTGGTGTTGTTGTTGGTTCTGGTGTTGTTGTTGGTTCTGGTGTTGTTGGTTCTGGTGTTGTTGTTGTTGGTTCTGGTGTTGTTGGTTCTGGTGTTGTTGGTTCTGGTGTTGTTGTTGTTGGTTCTGGTGTTGTTGTTGTTGTTGGTTCTGGTGTTGTTGTTGTTGGTTCTGGTGTTGTTGGTTCTGGTGTTGTTGGTTCTGGTGTTGTTGGTTCTGGTGTTGTTGTTGGTTCTGGTGTTGTTGTTGTTGGTTCTGGTGTTGTTGGTTTTGGTGTTGTTGGTTCTGGTGTTGTTGTTGGTTCTGGTGTTGTTGTTGTTGGTTCTGGTGTTGTTGGTTCTGGTGTTGTTGTTGTTGGTTCTGGTGTTGTTGTTGTTGGTTCTGGTGTTGTTGTTGCTGGTTCTGGTGTTGTTGGTTCTGGTGTTGTTGTTGTTGTTGTTGTTGGTTCTGGTGTTGTTATTGGTTCTGGTGTTGTTGTTGCTGGTTCTGGTGTTGTTGTTGGTTCTGGTGTTGTTGTTGTTGGTTCTGGTGTTGTTGGTTCTGGTGTTGTTGTTGTTGTTGGTTCTGGTGTTGTTGGTTCTGGTGTTGTTGTTGGTTCTGGTGTTGTTGTTGTTGGTTCTGGTGTTGTTGGTTCTGGTGTTGTTGTTGGTTCTGGTGTTGTTGGTTCTGGTGTTGTTGTTGGTTCTTGTGTTGTTGTTGGTTCTAGTGTTGTTGGTTCTGGTGTTGTTGTTGTTGGTTCTGGTGATGTTGGTTCTGGTGTTGTTGTTGTTGGTTCTGGTGTTGTTGTTGGTTCTGGTGTTGTTGGTTCTGGTGTTGTTGGTTCTGGTGTTGTTGTTGTCGGTTCTGGTGTTGTTGTTGGTTCTGGTGTTGTTGTTGGTTCTGGTGTTGTTGTTGTTGGTTCTGGTGTTGTTGTTGTTGGTTTTGGTGTTGTTGGTTCTGGTGTTGTTTCTGGTTCTGGTGTTGTTGTTGGTTCTGGTGTTGTTGTTGGTTCTGGTGTTGTCGTTGCTGGTTCTGGTGGTCTTGTTGCTGGTTGGGGTGTTGTTGTTGGTTCTGGTGTTGTTGTTGGTTCTGGTGTTGTTGTTGCTGGTTCTGGTGTTGTTGTTGGTTCTGGTGTTGTTGCTGTTGTTGGTTCTGGTGTTGTTGTTGGTTCTGGTGTTGTTGCTGTTGTTGGTTCTGGTGTTGTTGGTTCTGGTGTTGTTGTTGGTTCTGGTGTTGTTGTTGGTTCTGGTGTTGTCGTTGCTGGTTCTGGTGGTCTTGTTGCTGGTTGGGGTGTTGTTGTTGGTTCTGGTGTTGTTGGTTCTGGTGTTGTTGTTGCTGGTTCTGGTGTTGTTGTTGGTTCTGGTGTTGTTGGTTCTGGTGTTGTTGGTTCTGGTGTTGTTGTTGGTTCTGGTGTTGTTGTTGGTTCTGGTGTTGTTGTTGTTGGTTCTGGTGTTGCTGTTGCTGTTGTTGGTTCTGGTGTTGTTGGTTCTGGTGTAGTTGTTGTTGGTTCTGGTGTTGTTGGTTCTGGTGTTGTTGTTGATTCTGGTGTTGTTGTTGGTTCTGGTGTTGTTGTTGGTTCTGGTGTTGCTGTTGCTGTTGTTGGTTCTGGTGTTGTTGTTGGTTCTGGTGTTGCTGGTTCTGGTGTAGTTGTTGTTGGTTCTTGTGTTGTTGGTTCTGGTGTTGTTGTTGGTTCTGGTGTTGTTGTTGGTTCTCGTGTTGCTGGTTCTGGTGTTGTTGTTGTTGGTTCTGGTGTTGTTGTTGTTGTGGTTCTGGTGTTGTTGGTTCTGGTGTTGTTGGTTCCGGTGTTGTTGTTGGTTCTGGTGTTGTTGTTGGTTCTGGTGTTGTTGGTTCTGATGTTGTTGTTGTTGTTGTTGGTTCTGGTGTTGTTGTTGGTTCTGGTGCTGCTGCTGGTTCTGGTGTTGTTGTTGTTGGTTCTGGTGTTGTTGTTGGTTCTGGTGTTGTTGTTGTTGGTTCTGGTGTTGTTGTTGGTTCTGGTGTTGTTGGTTCTGGTGTTGTTGGTTCTGGTGTTGTTGGTTCTGGTGTTGTTGTTGGTTCTGGTGTTGTTGGTTCTGGTGTTGTTGTTGTTGGTTCTGGTGTTGTCGTTGCTTTTGGTGTTGTTGGGTCTGGTGTTGTTGTTGGTTCTGGTGTTGTTGTTGTTGGTTCTGGTGTTGTTGTTGGTTCTGGTGTTGTTGTTGGTTCTGGTGTTGTTGGTTCTGGTGTTGTTGTTGTTGGTTCTGGTGTTGTTGTTGGTTCTGGTGTTGTTGATGTTGGTTCTGGTGTTGTTGTTGGTTCTGGTGTTCTTGTTGGTTCTGGTGTTGTTGTTGGTTCTGGTGTTGTTGTTGGTTCTGGTGTTGTTGGTTATGGTGTTGTTGGTTCTGGTGTTGTTGTTGGTTCTGGTGTTGTTGGTTATGGTGTTGTTGTTGGTTCTGGTGTTGTTGTTGGTTCTGGTGTTGTTGGTTCTGGTGTTGTTGGTGCTGGTTCTGGTGTTGTTGGTGGTTCCGGTGTTGTTCCTGGTTCTGGTGCTGCTGCTGATTCTGGTGTTGTTGTTGTTGGTTCTGGTGTTGTTGTTGGTTCTGGTGTTGTTGTTGTTGGTTCTGGTGTTGTTGGTTCTGGTGTTGTTGTTGGTTCTGGTGTTGTTGTTGGTTCTGGTGTTGTTGTTGTTGTTGGTTCTGGTGTTGTTGGTTCTGGTGTTGTTGTTGGTTCTGGTGTTGTTGTTGGTTCTGGTGTTGTTGTTGTTGGTTCTGGTGTTGTTGGCCCTGGTGTTGTTGTTGGTTCTGGTGTTGTTGTTCTGGTTCTGGTGTTGTTGGTGATGGTTCTGGTGTTGTTGGTTCTGGTGTTGTTGGTGCTGGTTCTGGTGTTGTTGTTGTTGGTGTTGTTGTTGGTTCTGGTATTGTTGTTGCTCGTTCTGGTGTTGTTGGTTCTGGTGTTGTTGTTGATGGTTTTGGTGTTGTTGGTTCTGGTGTTGTTGTTGCTGGTTCTGGTGTTGTTGTTGTTGGTTCTGGTGTTGTTGTTGTTGGTTCTGGTGTTGTTGGCTCTGGTGTTGTTGTTGGTTCTGGTGTTGTTGCTGGTTCTGGTGTTGTTGTTGATTGTTCTGGTGTTGTTAGTTCTGGTGTTGTTGGTGCTGGTTCTGGTGTTGTTGTTGTTGCTGGGTCTGGTGGTCTTGTTGCTGGTTCTGGTGTTGTTGTTGGTGTTGTTGTTGGTTCTGGTGTTGTTGTTGGTTCTGGTGTTGTTGGTTCTGGTGTTGTTGTTGGTTCTGGTGTTGTTGTTGGTTCTGGTGTTGTTGTTGTTGGTTCTGGTGTTGTTGTTGTTGCTGCTGGTTCTGGTGTTGTTGTTGCTGGTGTTGTTGTTGGTTCTGGTGTTGTTGGTTCTGGTGTTGTTGTTGGTTCTGGTGTTGTTGTTGGTTCTGGTGTTGTCGGTTCTGGTGTTGTTGTTGGTTCTGGTGTTGTTGTCGGTTCTGGTGTTGTTGTTGGTTCTGGTGTTGTTGCTGGTTCTGGTGTTGTTGCTGGTTCTGGTGTTGTTGTTGGTTCTGGTGTTGTTGGTTCTGGTGTTGTTGTTGGTTCTGGTGTTGTTGGTTCTGGTGTTGTTGTTGGTTCTGGTGTTGTTGGTTCTGGTGTTGTTGGTTCTGGTGTTGTTGGTTCTGGTGTTGTTGGTTCTGGTGTTGTTGGTTCTGGTGTTGTTGGTTCTGGTGTTGTTGGTTCTGGTGTTGTTGGATCTGGTGTTGTTGGTTCTGGTGTTGTTGCTGGTTCTGGTGTTGTTGTTGGTTCTGGTGTTGCTGCTGGTACTGCTGCTCCTAGCCATTACTCATTCGCGACCATTACCCATCATCACACCGAACAACTTCCACACTCACACACACAGTCACCTTTACCATCAATAACCATCAATGCTGGCTACTCACACACACACAGTCACCTGTACCATCAATAACAATCAATACTGGCTACTCACACACACACAGTCACCTGCACCATCAATAACAATCAATACTGGCTACTTACACACACAGTCACCTGTACCATCAATAACCATCATTACTGGCTACTTACACACACACAGTCACCTTTACCATCAATAACAATCAATACTGGCTACTCACACACACACAGTCACCTGCACCATCAATAACAATCAATACTGGCTACTCACACACACAGTCACCTTTACCATCAATAACAATCAATACTGGCTACTCACACACACACAGTCACCTGCACCATCAATAACAATCAATACTGGCTACTTACACACACAGTCACCTGTACCATCAATAACCATCATTACTGGCTACTTACACACACACAGTCACCTTTACCATCAATAACAATCAATACTGGCTACTCACACACACACACAATCACCTGTACCATCAATAGCAATCAATACTGGCTACTCACACACACACACAGTCACCTTGACCATCAATAACAATCATTACTGGCTACTCACACACACACAGTCACCTTTACCATCAATAACAATCAATACTGGCTACTCACACACACACAGTCACCTATACCATCAATAACAATCAATACTGGCTACTCACACACACACAGTCACCGTTACCATCAACAACCATCATTACTGGCTACTCACACACACACAGTCACCTATACCATCAATAACAATCAATACTGGCTACTCACACACACACAGTCACCTTTAACATCAATAACCATCATTACTGGCTACTCACACACACACAGTCACCTGTACCATCAATAACCATCATTACTGGCTACTCACACACACACAGTCACCTGCACCATCAATAACAATCATTACTGGCTACTCACACACACAGTCACCTGTACCATCAATAACCATCATTACTGGCTACTCACACACACACAGTCACCTGCACCATCAATAACAATCAATACTGGCTACTCACACACACACAGTCACCTTTACCATCAATAACAATCAATACTGGCTACTCACACACACACAGTCACCTGCACCATCAATAACAATCAATACTGGCTACTCACACACACACAGTCACCTATACCATCAATAACAATCAATACTGGCTACTCACACACACACAGTCACCTTTACCATCAATAACAATCAATACTGGCTACTCACACACACACAGTCACCTGCACCATCAATAACAATCAATACTGGCTACTCACACACACACAGTCACCTATACCATCAATAACAATCAATACTGGCTACTCACACACACACAGTCACCTATACCATCAATAACAATCAATACTGGCTACTTACACACACACAGTCACCTGCACCATTAATAACCATCATTACTGGCTACTCACACACACAGTCACCTTTAACATCAATAACAATCAATACTGGCTACTCACACACACACAGTCACCTATACCATCAATAACAATCAATACTGGCTACTCACACATACACACAGTCACCTATACCGTCAATAACCATCATTACTGGCTACTCACACACACACAGTCACCTATACCATCAACAACCATCATTACTGGCCACTTACACACACACACAGTCACCGTTACCATCAATAACAATCAATACTGGCCACTTACACACACACAGTCACCTGTACCATCAATAGCAATCAATACTGGCTACTCACACACACACAGTCACCTATACCATCAATAACAATCAATACTGGCTACTCACACACACACAGTCACCTTTACCATCAATAACCATCATTACTGGCTACTCACACACACACAGTCACCTGCACCATTAATAACCATCATTACTGGCTACTCACACACACAGTCACCTTTAACATCAATAACAATCAATACTGGCTACTCACACACACACAGTCACCTATACCATCAATAACAATCAATACTGGCTACTCACACATACACACAGTCACCTATACCATCAATAACCATCATTACTGGCTACTCACACACACACAGTCACCTATACCATCAACAACCATCATTACTGGCCACTTACACACACACACAGTCACCGTTACCATCAATAACAATCAATACTGGCCACTTACACACACACAGTCACCTGTACCATCAATAGCAATCAATACTGGCTACTCACACACACACAGTCACCTATACCATCAATAACAATCAATACTGGCTACTCACACACACACAGTCACCGTTACCATCAACAACCATCATTACTGGCTACTCACACACACACAGTCACCTGCACCATCAACAACCATCATTACTGGCCACTTACACACACACAGTCACCTTTAACATCAATAACCATCATTACTGGCTATTCACACACACACAGTCACCTATACCATCAATAACCATCATTACTGGCTACTCACACACACACAGTCACCTATACCATCAATAACAATCAATACTGGCTACTCACACACACACAGTCACCTTTACCATAAATAACAATCAATACTGGCTACTCACACACACACAGTCACCTGCACCATTAATAACCATCATTACTGGCTACTCACACACACAGTCACCTTTAACATCAATAACAATCAATACTGGCTACTCACACACACACAGTCACCTATACCATCAATAACAATCAATACTGGCTACTCACACACACACAGTCACCTATACCATCAATAACAATCAATACTGGCCACTCACACACACAGTCACCTGTACCATCAATAACCATCAATACTGGCTACTCACACACACACACAATCACCTTTATCATCAATAACCATCAATACTGGCCACTTACACACACACAGTCACCTGCACCATCAATAACCATCATTACTGGCTACTTACACTGGCACGTCACAGTTTCACATCAAATCTGACTACAATTGAGAGCGCAAGTGTGCGCGCGTAATGTAAAATTATTTCGGTAAAGTCACGTAGGTAGAAATAAAATAAAAAATCTCACGACGTTTCGGGCGCAACACAAGCAATCGTCATCAGGTGAAGAAACAGAACACCGCTAAGCTGCTAAGCCAAGCCAAGCTTAGCGGTGTTCATTGGAGCGCTGTCCTTCCGACAGTTCTGTTTCTTCACCTGAGGAGGGCTGCTTGTGTTGCGGCCGAAACGTCGTGAGAATTTCATTTTGTTTTATTTTTATTATTTTATTATTTCCCTTCGACGTGACTTTACCGAAAGAAGCAAGAAGATGAATCCCTGCAGTCACGAAAGCTTTCAATCAATTTTTTTTACCGAAATAACCAAACGGTATGGATTACTGCAGTCACGAAATCTTCAAATCTTAAGATTGATACAACAGACATGGGCACCGCCTTCGCCGTGTCGATCAATTGCCAATCGATCAATTGATCGAGCCATACAGCGTCGTGTGAAACGCCCCCGTGTTTTTGATTGGCTAATATCTGCACGATCGGTGATTCGCATGCAGTTGCGTCTAAGTCGTCTTAGTCGTGGTATAACAGCGACACCTCGCGGCCACACGAGAAATTAAAATAAAATAAACACTGGGACCATTGGGCGCATGTGAAAGCATGAAAATCCTCGCCGGCAATAGAAAGCAGGCCTCGTGTTAAGATGTTCAAACACTAAATAAATAGAAACCTTTTTGTAAGGAGTTAAGTTACTGCATGTTCACCACACGCCGTGCTTGTGGTGAACACACACACACACACACGTGGCTCCTAGCCACCGTGCCCGCGTTAAACGCGTCACGGTGGCTATGAGATGTTAACTACCTCGCCTGGTATACAGGAGGTCGTGGGTTCGATCGCGACCCTGACGCCTGCTGCTGTATATTTGGAGTTTGCGGTGTCTCTCTCTCTCATCATCATCACGGTGGCTAGGAGATGTTAACTACCTCGCCTGGTGTGCAGGAGGTCGTGGGTTCGATCCCGACCCTGACGCCTGCTGCTGCTGTATATTTGGAGTTTGCGTGTCTCTCTCTCACTCTCGCCACGTGGTCGCGTGGATTTTTCTCCGGGTCCTCCGGGTTTTCCCTTCCAAATTTGGAATCAACATCACCACGCGTTTAGAGAATTTGGCTGCGATACATTTACACTTGATGGTACTAAGCTACTTCGTTGAGCTTTATCATTTGTAATAGCCAGGTTTCTTCTGAGTTAATAACACGTTTAGTGGGGCCTTACCTGGTAAACATATTTTTTTAAATATGTGAGTTTGAATCATTTTGTTTAGAAACATTTAAGAGGAGGATGACAGTGGACACTGTCGAGAAACTGATCGCGAGGTTAAGAGTGTTCTGGGGAATTCGAATATCCAACTCCACCACCACGCGTGGAGCCACCACCTCACGGGGGAGTCTCGGGGAGACTCGGGGAGTCTCGGGGGAGACTCGGGGAGACTCGGGGGAGACTCGGGGAGTCTCGGGGGAGACTCGGGGAGACTCGGGGGAGACTCGGGGGAGACTCGGGGAGACTCGGGGAGTCACGGGGAGACTCGGGGGAGACTCGGGGAGTCGCGGGGAGACTCGGCCCTAACACTATCACCAGCCCTAACACTATCACCAGCCCTAACACTAACACCAGTCCTAACACTAACACCAACCCTAACACTAACACCAGCACTAACACCAGCCTTAACACTAACACCAGCCCTAACACTAACACCAGCCCTAACACTAACACCAGCCCTAACACTAACACCAGCCCTAACACTAACACCAACCCTAACACTAGCACCAGCCCTAACACTAACACCAACCCTAACACTAACAACAACAACCGCCATTCGCCACTAAGTGGCGGTGACGTCACCACGACGCTTGTGCCAGGCTATGTGCACCCTGAGGCCACGTGAAGTGACGAACGCCCGCTGGCAAGAGGTCACGGGGCAGACCCAGGTGCCACGGGTCGACTGACTGAGATGACTGGCTGATGCACCACCTGTGCCCCCTACTGTGCCAACCTGCTGTGCTTTAGCCACCCGGCGCTCCGCTCGTTGTTCTGAGCGTCGCTCCTCCGCCCTCCGTTGTTGTCGGAGGGCGACTACCTCCAACTGCCCAGTAGCATCCTTCACGAGCCTCCTCCACAGAGGCCGATCTTGACACCGCTGGTACCAGTCATCGGCAAGTCCACTCAGCTCCACGTCCTCCTGTACCACATCACTCCATCTCTTCTCTAGCCCGTGCCGCGCCCGCTTAGCCCCCTCAATCCGGCCGAACAAAAGCTGTTTCGGCATGCGGTGGCTGGGCATGCGGGCTACATGACCCAGCCATCGCAGCCTTGCCCGCCGGAGGAGCTCACCGATGGGACCTTGCCCAGATCTTTCAAGGATTTGTGAGCTCCTCACACAATCCAGTCTGGTTAAACCCAGGATGGATCGTAGGCAGGCCAGCCTAAATGTTTCTAACCGGCGAAGATGTTCCATTAGGGGGGGTCCACGTTTCGCAAGCGTAGAGAAGGGAGGGAATGACTGTGGCCGAGAAGACCTGAAGCTTAGTGCGGAGCGACAGACCAGGTAGCTTCCACACAGCGTTACGCAATCGATGAAAAGATATTGCCGCTCGACTGATTCGGAGTGAGACCTCTGCTGTTAAACTGGAGCCAGTCATAAGCACACTGCCCAGGTATGGGAAACTCTCCACTCTCTCCACAACTGCCCCATCACCGATTGGGAGTTGTGGGGGTGGAGTGTCCGATGGTACAAAATACCCAGAGGCAGGTGCTTAGTTTTGGTGGGGCTGATGGTAAGGCCCCAGCTCTTAGTGGCACGCTCCAGTCTCAGCAGCAGCGTCTCCAACTCCTCCTCTGACTGAGCAGCTATTACCAAATCATCAGCATACATAACGTGGTTGAGCCATAGGGAGCCATCCCTTGACCGCACTCGGGCATCGATCAGCCTCCCATTATATCTGTACCATATGGAGATTCCCCTGGTACAGCTATTGAAGGCTTCACGAACTATGTGGTCAAAATAGATGTTAAATAATGTGGGAGCCAGAGGACATCCCTGTCGCACCCCAAGGTGTACAGGGAATGGCACTTGACTCCCGGCCACGTAGTTTTACCCGGGCCCGCTCACCATCATGAAGGTCCTTAATGATCGTGAGCAGAGGGTCAGGGACTCCAAAAACACGAAGAACAAACCACAGCCCAGGCCTACTGATGGTATCATAGGCCTTGACCAGGTCAATAAAGCAGAGATGTAGGTCTTGTTGGAATTCCCTACACCTTTGCTGTAGCAGACGGACAGAAAATATGGCATCTGTGCAGGACCACCCTTTCCTGAAACCGCATTGGGGCTCCGCAAGCCTCTCCTCAGCGTGCCTGGCAAGGCGATGCTGAATAATCCTTGCCAGGACCTTTCCCGGCACACTGAGGAGTGAGATGCCCCTGTAGTTGTTACAGTCTGTGCGGTTCCCCTTCTTAAAAAGGGGGACCACCAGGGCATCCTTCCAATCCTGCGGAACCCGTCCAGTGGTCCAGACTGTTGTTATGATGTCATATAGGGCAGTCTGTGCTCAAACGCCACCCTCCCTCAGCATTTCGCTTGGGAGATCATCTCTGCCCGCTGCCTTTCCTGGTCTCAGACTCCGGATCGCCTTCAGTACTTCCTCAGCAGATGGCACCTCAGCCAGCCACTCACAGGGGGTGACTTCTTCCAATATTTGAGGCACCGCAGCCTCAGCAGGGTCATCCTCACTTTGTGCCACGATGTTTTCCTGGCTGAGGGATTTTCCCTCCCCCAGGACCTCACAGAAATGCTCAGCAAATCTGCAAACCTGTTCCTGGGGGTCGGAGATTGGATCACAGTTTTTTCCCCTAATGATGGTAATAGGTGTGGCGCTGCAGGTTACTTTTTCGATGGCGTTAAATAGAGATTTGTTGTCACGGGCCACTGAGGCAGACTCCATCTCCTCAGCAACCCGCGACCACCACCCATCCTTGCAGCGCCTCACGGCTCTCCGAACCTCCGAGCGAAGGCTGCGGTAAGCCTCCTCATTCTCTGACGTGGGATTCTGTAGCCGATGACAGTGGGCCTGTCGCTTTTTCTCAACCATCCTGAACACCTCCTCTGTCAGCCAGGGTCTCTGGGGAGGTCTGGACCGCGTACCTAAAGCAGCCATTGCAGCTGCATGAGTCACAGTCCTAAACCTCGCCCATTTACCCTCGACATCAGGAGGAGTCGGGGACGATGCCAATCCCAGCCACAAGCGATGATGAAATTCTCGCTTGCAACTTTCATCAGATAACTGAGACCAGGCCACTTTAGGTCAGAATGGGGTCCTGGGTGTACACCCACCACCGGAGTGGAAGAATGGCAGGCGCATCTTACAGATGACTAGTCGATGGTCAGAGGGCAGATCAGCTCCACGGTAGGTCCTGGTGTCAAGAACATGGGCTCGCATTCGCTGGTCCATCACTATGTAGTCCAGCAGATGTTCTTGCTTGGACTCGGCATGCATCCATGATGTTGTGTGGATGCGCCGATGCTGGAACAGCGTGTTGGTAATTACAAGCCCATGGGCTGCACAAAAATCTAGCAGCCTCCTACCGTTGTTATTGAGCTGATCTAGCCCATGCCCTCCAATCACTCCAGACCAGGTGCCAGTATCATGACCAACTCGGGCATTGAAGTCACCCAACATGATGACTCTATCCCGAGGGGCCACTTTAGCCAGCACCTGTGACAGGAGGTCATAGAAGGCATCTGACTCATCGGCTTTGCCTGCATCCCTCTACGGATGTTCATCTTCGGTGGTGGCATAAGTAACCACGACCACCATTCCTCGCCTCCGGTTGATGGGAAGGCGAGCCCAAAGTAGCCTGGGGCTTACAGCTTCCCACACCTCACCGCCACGCTCCCACGCCCCCTTCATTCTTTTGTTCAAAAGAAGAGCCACACCCTGTTGTTTGGCAGTCTGCTGCCCCGAGTAGAGGACTGTCCACCTCTCATGGTGGCAGGAGCCAGAGCCGGTCCACCGGACCTCTTGAATGCCGCAGAGATCCAGGCGGTACCGGTCCAGCTCCCGACAGAGGAGTGGCAGCCTCTCCTCTGCAGTGAGCGTTCGAACATTCCACGTGGCCACCCGTAGTGGCTTTTCGTTGTTTCTGGAGTAGCCCCGAGGGTAGGTATTCAATCTCCTGGCTCCGCCAATTGGGGTTTGGCCAGGAGACGTCATAGACGCCTGGCCCCCCGGGGCCTCCGGCACAAGCTTATTAGTTACATATTTCAGTTTAACTCGTGGTTTCGTGGTAATTAATTGAAGGTGAAGGGGTTACCAGCCCCTCGCACCCGTCCAGAGCCCCCGTATAGCCCCTGTGGTGGACACATATGCCATGAGGGGAGGAGCCAATCAAAATTGGACCTCCCCCCACAGCACTGTCCACGACAGAGTTGCCCTAACACTAACACTAACACCATCCCTAACACTAACACCAGTCCTAACACTAACACCAGTCCTAACACTAACACCAGCCCTAACACTAACACCAGCCCAGACTTAACACTAACACCAACCCTAACACTAACACTAACACCATCCCTAACACTAACACTAACACCAGCCCTAACACTAACACCAGCCCTAACACTAACACCAGCCCTAACACTAACACCAGCCCTAACACTAACACCAGCCCTAACACTAACACCAGCCCTAACACTAACACCAGCCTTAACACTAACACCAGCCCTAACACTAACACCAGCCCTAACACTAACACCAGTCCTAACACTAACACCAGCCCTAACACTAACACCAGTCCTAACACTAACACCAGCCCTAACACTAACACCAGCCCTAACACTAACACCAGCCCTAACACTAACACCAACCGTAACACTAACACCAGCCCTAACACTAACACCAGCCCTAACACTAACACCAGCCCTAACACTAACACCAGCCCTAACACTAACACCAGCCTTAACACTAACACCAGTCCTAACACTAACACCAGTCCTAACACTAACACCAGCCCTAACACTAACACCAGCCCTAACACTAACACCAGTCCTAACACTAACACCAGCCCTAACACTAACACCAGTCCTAACACTAACACCAGCCCTAACACTAACACCAGCCCTAACACTAACACCAGCCCTAACACTAACACCAGCCCTAACACTAACACCAGCCCTAACACTAACACCAGCCTTAACACTAACACCAGCCCTAACACTAACACCAACCCTAACACTAACACCAGCCCTAACACTAACACCAGCCCTAACACTAACACCAGCCCTAACACTAACACCAGGCCTAACACTAACACCAGGCCTAACACTAACACCAGCCTTAACACTAACACCAGCCCTAACACTAACACCAACCCTAACACTAACACCAGCCCTAACACTAACACCAGCCCTAACACTAACACCAGCCCTAACACTAACACCAGGCCTAACACTAACACCAGCCCTAACACTAACACCAGCCCTAACACTAACACTAGTCCTAACACTAACACCAGCCCTAGCACTAACACCAACCCTAACACTAACACCAGCCCTAACACTAACACCAGCCCTAACACTAACACCGGCCCTAACACTAACACCAGCCCTAACACTAACACCAGCCCTAACACTAACACCAGTCCTAACACTAACACCAGCCCTAACACTAACACCAGCCCTAACACTAACACTAACACCAGCCCTAACACTAACACCAGTCCTAACACTAACACCAGCCCTAACACTAACACCAGCCCTAACACTAACACCAGCCCTAACACTAACACTAACACCAGCCCTAACACCAACCCAGCCCTAACACTAACACCAGCCCTAACACCAACCCAGCCCTAACATTAACACCAGCCCTAACACTAACACCAGCCCTAACACTAACACCAGCCCTAACACTAACACCAGCCCTAACACTAACACTAGCCCTAACACTAACACCAGCCTTAACACTAACACCAGTCCTAACACTAACACCAGGCCTAACACTAACACCAGTCCTAACACCAACCCAGCCTTAACACTAACACCAGCCCTAACACTAACACCAGCCCTAACACTAACACCAGCCCTAACACTAACACCAGCCCTAACACTAACACCAGCCCTAACACTAACACCAACCCTAACACTAACACCAGGCCTAACACTAACACCAGCCCTAACACTAACACTAGCCCTAACACTAACACTAACACCAGCCCTAACACTAACACCAGCCCTAACACTAACACTAGCCCTAACACTAACACCAGCCCTAACACTAACACCAACCCTAACACTAACACCAGCCCAGCCTCAACCCCAACCCGTGCCCTATCCCCATCCCTAACAGTCACGGGCTGTTCAAACTAAACTGAACTATTTTAATTATCAGCTAAGGCCCTCACTGAACTATGTAACCCCTTTTTCAGAAGCGACCTGGCCGCAAATGATAGCTAAACGAAGTGGCTTCTCATCATTATCGTGTGGAAATGTATAGCAGACAAAGACTCTAAGCACGTGATGTTGATCCTAAATGTGGAGGAATAAACCGGAGGACCCGGAGACAAAATCCACGCGACCAAGGGGAGAGAGAGAGAGAGACACCGCAAACTCCAAATATACAGCAGCAGCAGCAGGCGTCAGGGTCTTGATGGAACCCACGACCTCCTGCACACCAGGCGAGGTAGTTAACATCTCATAGCCACCGTGATGATGATGAGAGAGAGACACGCAAACTCCAAATATACAGCAGCAGCAGCAGGCGTCAGGGTCGTGATGGAACCCACGACCTCCTGTGTACCAGGCGAGGTAGTTAACATCTCATAGCCACCGTGATGATGATGAGAGAGAGACACCGCAAACTCCAAATCTACAGCAGTAGCAGGCGTCAGGGTCGTGATGGAACCCACGACATCCTGTGTACCAGGCGAGGTAGTTAATATCTCCTAGCCACCGTGATGATGATGAGAGAGAGAGACACGCAAACTCCGAATATACAGCAGCAGCAGGCGTCAGGGTCGTGATGGAACCCACGACCTCCTGTAGACCAGGCGAGGTAGTTAACATCTCCGAGCCACCGTAATGATGATGAGAGAGAGAGACACGCAAACTCCAAATATACAGCAGCAGGCGTCAGGATCGGGATGGAACCCACGACCTCCTGCATACCAGGCGAGGTAGTTAACATCTCATAGCCACCGTGATGATGATGATGAGAGAGAGACACGCAAACTCCAAATATACAGCAGCAGGCGTCAGGGTCGTGATGGAACCCACGACCTCCTGCACACCAGGCGAGGTAGTTATCATCTCATAGCCACCGTGATGATGATGATGAGAGAGAAACACCGTAAACTCCAAATATACAGCAGCAGGCGTCAGGGTCGTGATGGAACCCACGACATCCTGTGTACCAAGCGAGGTAGTTAACATCTCCTAGCCACCGTGATGATGACGATGATGAGAGAGAGACACGCAAACTCCAAATATACAGCAGTAGGCGTTAGCGTCGTGATGGAACCCACGACATCCTGTGTACCAGGCGAGGTGTTTAACATCTCCTAGCCACCGTGATGATAGAGAGAGAAACACCGCAAACTCCAAATATACAGCAGCAGCAGGCGTCAGGGTCGTGATGGAACCCACGACATCCTGTGTACCAGGCGAGGTAGTTTACATCTCGCTACCTTGGCGACCCATGATGGGCCATCCCTGTACGCACGTGGACTTTTTACACCGCCCCCCCCCCCCCAACGTGGCGTGCGCACGCCTGACGGACCCCCCCCCCCCCCCCCCCCCACTCTGAATCCTATAGAACGGCCAATATTTCATCCACGCAGAAACGATCAAGGATTAATAATATTAACGTGTTTAAGCAAACAGTCCACACCGCCGGACTATCTAACTCAGTTGCAGGCCAATGTAGACAAATTATTATCGAGGCTTCACCCCCCCCCCCCCCCCGCCGTTCCCTATGCGTACACTGTCAGAAGACCCCCCATACGCAAGCATATGCAATTGGGTTAACCCCCCCCCCCCTCCTCTCTCCATGTGTACGTACTCAATGGCTGGCCCCATCACAAGGCAGCGTGGTGCCACCGCAGGGGAGCAGCTCGGCCGGCGCTACCCTCTCCTCGCCCCCCCCCCCCCCCCCACGAACGCACACCCCACTACACACTCACATGCACCCCGACACACCCCACTACACACTCACATGCACCCCTGACACACCCCACTACACACTCACATGCACCCTCGACACGCCCCACTACACACTCACATGCACCCCCGGCACGCCCCACTACACACTCACATGCACCCTCGACACACCCCACTACACACTCACATGCACCCTCGACACGCCCCACTACACACTCACATGCACCCTCGACACGCCCCACTACACACTCACATGCACCCCCGACACGCCCCACTACACACTCACATGCACCCCCGACACACCCCACTACCCACTCACATGCACCCCCGACACACCCCACTACACACTCACATGCACCCTCGACACACCCCACTACACACTCACATGCACCCTCGACACACCCCACTACACACTCACATGCACCCCCGACACACCCCACTACACACTCACATGCACCCCCGTATGGTCTCGGAGGGATCACCTGGTACGATGGGGTTTCACCCGAGGACCCCACTAGCAGGGACGTTCCACGGTTTCCCCGGACCAGGAAATTGGCTGAGCCCCCCAGACCGGATTACATGGCGCCCCCCCCCCCAAGAAGGGGGCATAGAGCTTTACAGGCCGGCCGCGATGAAGCATACACAACACGGGGGGAGGGGGGGGGGACCTCAAGGCCAGCACCCAGCGGCAGTGTAAACAGTGGGGTGGGAGGGGAAAGCCCCTAGGCAGATAAGAGTTTGTTTAAGTTGGAGGGAGCGAGGGGATTATCGATGAGTCAACGGCAAGGAACGCAGGCACAGAGACAATGGGAAGGGGGGGGGGGTGACGCGACCACCCCCCCCCCAACGGCCAGAGCGCTCAAAATGTCCAGAAAAAGAGGATTCGATTGGATGCGCAGGATGACGTCATATGGCCCGGGGGTTAAGGGGCTTTGGGGACATAAGGGGGCCGGAGGGGCGGATTGAATCAAGAGTTCTTCTGGAGCGGTGGAAGAGACCAGCCGTCCTCAGCGTCCGTGCAAAGCATGCAGGGTGGAGCTGGAAACGATCGGCCAGAAAAAGTCCCCAAGGCGAGCATCTTCCCCAGCCCCCATCGGGCAGCTGAAGAGGTGAGTGGGTACGGGGGGGGGCAATTCAGCCCAGCTCGCAGTCACCGCAGTGTTAACGGTGAGACACACGTGAGTGTCACGTGTGTCTGTGTGTGCACCGCGGTGTTAACGGTGAGACACACGTGAGTGTCACGTGTGTCTGTGTGTGCACCGCAGTGTTAACGGTGAGACACACGTGAGTGTCACGTGTGTCTGTGTGTCTCACCACAGTGTTAACGGTGAGACACACGTGAGTGTCACGTGTGTCTGTGTGTGCACCGCAGTGTTAACGGTGAGACACACGTGAGTGTCACGTGTGTCTGTGTGTGCACCGCGGTGTTAACAGTGAGACACACGTGAGTGTCACTAGTGTCTGTGCGTGCACCACAGTGTTAACGGTGAGACACACATGAGTGTGTCACGTGTGTCTGTGTGTGCACCGCAGTGTAAAGGGTGAGACACACGTGAGTGTGTCACGTGTGTCTGTGTGTGCACCGCAGTGTTCACGGTGAGACACACGTGAGTGAGTCACTAGTGTCTGTACACACCACAGTGTTAACGGTGAGACACACGTGAGTGTCACGTGTGTCTGTGCACACCACAGTGTTAACGGTGAGACACACGAGTGGCACTGGTGTCTGTGTGTGCACCACAGTGTTAACGGTGAGACACACGTGAGTGTGTCACTAGTGTCTGTGTGTGCACACCGCAGTGTTAACGGTGAGACACACGTGAGTGTCACGTGTGTCTGTGCACACCACAGTGTTAACGGTGAGACACACGTGAGTGTGTCACTAGTGTCTGTGCGTGTACCACAGTGTTAACGGTGAGACACACGTGAGTGTCACGTGTGTCTGTGCGTGTACCACAGTGTTAACGGTGAGACACACGTGTCACTAGTGTCTGTGTGTGCACCACGTTAACGGTGAGACACACGTGAGTGTCACTAGTGTCTGTGTGTGCACCACGTTAACGGTGAGACACACGTGAGTGTGTCACTAGTGTCTGTGCGTGTACCACAGTGTTAACGGTGAGACACACGTGAGTGTCACGTGTGTCTGTGCGTGCACCACAGTGTTAACGGTGAGACACACGTGAGTGTCACTAGTGTCTGTGCACACCGCAGTGTTAACGGTGAGACACACGTGAGTGTCACGTGTGTCTGTGTGTGTACCACAGTGTTAACGGTGAGACACACGTGAGTGTGTCACTAGTGTCTGTGCACACCGCAGTGTTAACGGTGAGACACACGTGAGTGTGTCACGTGTGTCTGTGCACACCACAGTGTTAACGGTGAGACACGCGCGAGTGTCACTAGTGTCTGTAACGGTGAGACACACGTGAGTGTCACGTGTGTCTGTGTGTGCACCACTGTTAACGGTGAGACACACGTGAGTGTGTCACGTGTGTCTGTGTGTGCACCACAGTGTTAACGGTGAGACACACGTGAGTGTGTCACTAGTGTCTGTGCGTGCACCACAGTGTTAACGGTGAGACACACGTGAGTGTCACTAGTGTCTGTGTGTGCACCACAGTGTTAACGGTGAGACACACGTGAGTGTGTCACTAGTGTCTGTGCGTGCACCACAGTGTTAACGGTGAGACACACGTGAGTGTCACGTGTGTCTGTGCGTGCACCGCAGTGTTAACGGTGAGACACACGTGAGTGTGTCACGTGTGTCTGTGCACACCACAGTGTTAACGGTGAGACACACGTGAGTGTCACGTGTGTCTGTGCACACCACAGTGTTAACGGTGAGACACACGTGAGTGTGTCACTAGTGTCTGTACACACCGCAGTGTTCACGGTGAGACACACGTGAGTGTCACGTGTGTCTGTACACACCACAGTGTTCACGGTGAGACACACGTGAATGTGTCACGTGTGTCTGTACACACCACAGTGTTCACGGTGAGACACACGTGGTTGGGTGGGTGGGGGGGTCCGCGTGAACGCCAATTAATTTATTAATATCCGGACCGTGCGGGAGCGGTCGCCTTGTTGGCACAACGGCCTCGTGGAAATTATTAATTAAACCCCACACAGCGGCGAGTCAAACAATAACGTAATCCACGCGGTTAGGACGCATCAGTGGAGGGGGGGGGGGGCACGCGGTGCGTAATCAGCCCCTAGGCGGTGTCGGCCAGCCGCTGGCTATGTCGGTCAGAGAGGACCCTGGGACGGGGGGGGGGGGTCACCCGATCGATGGGGCGGGGGGGGGCACGAGCGACACAAACGCGGAGGGGACGGGGGGGGCAAACGCCACCCCCCCCCCCACGCGAGGAGGGGGAGGAGATGAGTGACCCCCCCCCCAATGGCGGGTGGGGGGGAGGGCATCAGCCCCCACCAATTAGAAGTGGCGCCCCTCCCGCCCGTGGTGGGTGAGGGGGAGGTCGCCCCCCACCTAATGGGGAGTGAAGTGGGGGGGGCATCAACCCCCACCAAGTAGACGTGGCGCCCCCCCCCCCCGCTCGTGGTGAGGGAGGGGTGGATCGGCCCCCACATAGTGGGGAGTGTGTGTGTGGGGGGGGGGCATCAGCCCCCACAGCAGCAGCAGCGGGGGCGTGCTGCTGCTGTCAGTGCTGAACGCCGTGGTAGCTGTACGCAGCGCTGCCCTCCTCTCTCCCCGTCACGTGGCAGCGGCGCAGACATCTTCACGGCGACGGGAGTCCACGGACGTGCTGGTCGTCACACAGAGTCACTCTCCGGCTCGCGTTCTCTACCACTGGTCGCCTGCTTGGCCCGCTCTCCTCTCGCTCCCCGTCGCGCGCACCCTCTTACTCGCGGTGGCACTCAACCTCCACGCGTCCCGTCAGCGACCCGGGCCCCCCTTTAAAACAGCTCCACCCGACCCTCATTGCCGGGGCCCCCTCGACTCCCGAAGCTCCTCTCTGCAGCCTCATCGCTGTCGGCTCATCGCGGCTGTCGTAGGAGCTCTCCACCTCCGTCCCCGCCTCCTTCACCACCACCACCACCGCCGTGCACTGGGCTAGCTGATGCTGCCGGTGGTGTCTCTTCTGTCTGCGAAGGCGCACGGGTGATGATGGATGGGGGCCGTGATCCAAGTTGGGAGGGGCACGAGGGATAAGCACCCGAGCCATCGCCACGCTGAGCGCTCACGATAGCTATCCTACTGGGCACGTGTGAATGAGGAGCTTTGTAGCTCACCGGATTCCTCCGTGACGAAGGCGACGTGCATTCTGACTCCGTGCCCTAGGCGATGCCGGTCTGCCCACATGACCGATCGAGCAATGTATACGCGCGATTTAATTTCATTTCTCATCCGATCTTTCCCATGAGAAAGACGCGCGTCTCTCACTATCGCTCTCTCTCTCTCTCAATCTCTCTCTCTCGTGAGATAATGGAGACCTTGTGCATTTAATTGGAGCTCCGCAGCCTGGCCATCAATGTGTCCTCCTCTGGCGAAGATGAAGGGAGTTGTTGCGTTTTGTTTGGCCTCGCGTCGCACGCTCGCTGCTGAGCAGCTGACCGTTGTATAATGAGGGGGGTTCTCATCGTCACCGTAATTCTCAGGTCAAGTTAGACTCCTGTCTGTGGCGCCAATGAACACAAAATAAATCAACTTCCACATCAAAACAGCATGCACAGAAACTCCTGGGTTATTATACTGCACTCAACTCACGCGTTGTTATACTGCACTCAACTCACGCGTTATTATACTGCACTCAACTCACGCGTTATTATACTGCACACAACTCACGCGTTATTATACTGCACGAAACAGAAGCGTCATCATACTGCTGTTGTGCCGTAGAACCACGTGGAGACGAGGGATACTACAGTGAGGGAAAAAAGTATTTGATCCCCTGCTGATTTTGTACGTTTGCCCACTGACAAAGAAATGATCAGTCTATAATTTTAATGGTAGGTTTATTTGAACAGTGAGAGACAGAATAACAACAACAAAATCCAGAAAAACGCATGTCACAAATGTTATAAATTGATTTGCATTTTAATGAGGGAAATAAGTATTTGACCCCCTCTCAATCAGAAAGATTTCTGGCTCCCAGGTGTCTTTTATACAGGTAACGAGCTGAGATTAGGAGCACACTCTTAAAGGGAGTGCTCCTAATCTCAGCTTGTTCCCTGTATAAAAGACACCTGTCCACAGAAACAATCAATCATTCAGATTCCAAACTCTCCACGATGGCCAAGACCAAACAGCTCTCCAAGGATGTCAGGGACAAGATTGTAGACCTACACAAGGCTGGAATGGGCTACAAGACCATTGCCAAGCAGCTTGGTGAGAAGGTGACAACAGTTGGTGCGATTATTCGCAAATGGAAGAAACACAAAATAACTGTCAATCTCCCTCGGCCTGGGGCTCCATGCAAGATCTCACCTTGTGGAGTTGCAATGATCATGAGAACGGTGAGGAATCAGCCCAGAACTACACGGGAGGGTCTTGTCAATGATCTCAAGGCAATCATCAAGAAAACAATTGGTAACACACTATGCCGTGAATGACTGAATTCCTGCAGCGCCTGCAAGGTCCCCCTGCTCAAGAAAGCACATATACATGCCCGTCTGAAGTCTGCCAACGAACATCTGAATGATTTAGAGGACAACTGGGTGAAAGTGTTGTGGTCAGATGAGACCAAAATGGAGCTCTTTGGCATCAACTCAACTCGCCGTGTTTGGAAGAGAAGGAATTCTGCCTATGACCCCAAGAACACCATCCCCACCGTCAAACATGGAGGTATGCTTTGGGGGTGTTTTTCTGTTAAGGGGACAGGACAACTTCAGCGCATCAAAGGGATGATGGACGGGGCCATGTACCGTCAAATCTTGGGAGAGAACCTCCTTCCCTCAGTCAGGGCATTGAAAATGGGTCGTGGATGGGTATTCCAGCATGACAATGACCCAAAACACACGGCCAAGGCAACAAAAGAGTGGCTCAAGAAGAAGCACATTAAGGTCCTGGAGTGGCCTAGCCAGACTCCAGACCTTAATCCCATAGAAAATCTGTGGAGGGAGCTGAAGGTTCGAGTTGCCAAACATCAGCCTCGAAACCTTAATGACTTGGAGAAGATCTGCAAAGAGGAGTGGGACAAAATCCCTCCTGAGATGTGTGCAAACTTGGTGGCCAACTACAAGAAACGTCTGACCTCTGTGATTGCCAACAAGGGTTTTGCCACTAAGTACTAAGTGATGTTTTGCAGAGGGGTCAAATACTTATTTCCCTCATTAAAATGCCAATCAATTTATAACATTTTTGACATGCGTTTTTCTGTATTTTGTTGTTGTTATTCTGTCTCTCACTGTTCAAATAAACCTACCATTAATATTATAGACTGATCATTTCTTTGTCAGTGGGCAAACGTACAAAATCAGCAGGGGATCAAATACTTTTTTCCCTCACTGTACAAGGGCTGTTGCCGTGTATGAAACACTATCGCACTCAACACTCTAAACTCACACCAGAGGTAGGTGCTCTCTATCTGGGCCCTTTACCCCGGACACTGAACAATATATGGTCCTGCCCTCGGCTATCCTTGAGGGCTCTCTCACTCGTCTGCCCAGAGCGGGGGTTCATCCAACACCGTCCGGCGACGAGGAGGGAGAAACCCTCTCTCAGCCAATCCTTTCTGAATGCTCAGGACCCTACTCTCGGCTATTCACTTGGCTCTCCCACTCGTCTGCCCGGAGCGGGGGTTCATCCAACACCGCCCGGCGATGAGGACAGAGAGACACCTTGCAACCGATCCTTGCCATGGCTCCCCACAACGACCACGCTTTCGTCATGGTGTCCCCCTTATGTACCTCTTTGGCGGCTCCTCCCCCTACCTCGGACCCGCCTTTTTTCCCGAAGGTTCCTCTTATACCACCTGTGACATGACGTGATCCCTGTCAACTCGCTCGCACCTCCGTCTGTTCGCCCCCTCATGGTTGCTCACAATACTCCCCGTAAAAAAAATCAGCCGTCCCGGCTGCTAACTGTACTGAAACCAACCCCGCATCGGGGTCGACGGCAACCAGCCAGAAAGCCATCAACAAGAACAATTGTAACAATAACCACAATAACAATATCAATGGAGGTGTGGTGGCATGGCCGTCTGCGGGGGGGGGGGGGGGAGGCAACAAGGGTGTTTAAGGTAGAATGGAAAGTGCAAGGAAGGTTTTCATCCCTCGGTCCAAGGTGCCGACCACCCCCGTCGGCGACGACGGCCCAGGAGGAGGTGGTCAGCGGAACAGAATGCCTCTGGACCGCTCCCACGGGCAGCATCCCGTTTGTGAGCGGGCGGCGCGTCTGTCGATGTCGGCTTTTCCACCGACGGGGAATCCGGCGGCGCCGCGGGAACTACTCGGAGGGGTTCTGTGGGCGGACAGACAGACAGCTTATGCTGCACCGCATTCCCGGCCAGGACGGCCCGGCTCGTCGGACGCATCAGGCACCGGCCGCTCCGGATTTGGGGATTGAATCTACGGGACAAGGCAACACATCTTTTCAACCGAGATGGATGAACAATTCAGTGACGGTGACCGAATCGGATGCGCACGCGCTGTGGCCGGCGGAGCTCCACGACCTAAACGGGACCCTGCCAAGGGCGATGTCATTTATGGGACGTCCCAATGGGCACCTGGGGGCAGTGTCGCCATGCTTTGTCCCCCTTCCTCCACGGAAGCCCAGATCCCTGGTGTTTCTGCAAGCGCTCATTAGCCGCTTGTCGGTTGGCCAAATTATCCACAGCAGCTTCCCGTGCTTCACGCAATCTGTCAAGCGTGACCTTCATCGAAGCGGGCACGGCGGATCCCTTTTTAGAGGAGCCCAGGCCCATTTGCACGTGCATCGGGGGTTCGGGCCCCCTCCCGTACATCAAATAGAAAGCCTGGCTAACGTGGCCCCTGGCCTGGCTAACCTGGCCCCTGGCCTGGCTAACCTGACCTGTGGCACGGCTAACCTGGCCCCTGGCCTGGCTAACCTGGCCCCTGGCCTGGCTAACCTAACCTGGCCCCTGGCCTGACTAACCTGGCCCCTGGCCTGGCTAACCTGACCTGTGGCCTGGCTAACCTGGCCCCTGGCCTGGCTAACCTAACCTGGCCCCTGGCCTGGCTAACCTGGCCCCTGGCCTGGCTAACCTGGCCCATGGCCTGGCTAACCTGGCCCCTGGCCCGTGGCCTAGCTAACCTGGCCCGTGGCACGGCGAACCTGGCCCGTGGCATGGGCCACGCGCACTCACCTCTCGTGAACAAAGTCTTTAGACCGGGTCACTTGACTTGGAACAATTTAGTAACGAAGATTACGGTTCACAATTGGCTCTACAGTGCGTGGCCACTTACGTAATTATCTGACCACGGCCAAAGACCCACCGAGAAAGTCACAGACTTCCTCCGACCTCCTAAACCTTGTGCCGGCTGATGGCTGTTGACATGGTGGCATCCCACAAGATCTCGTTTTGAGGTTCCTGTACTTGTACGGATGCGCGGTGAACTTCTTTCGCACCGTACGTAGCCAACCGCGCTAATCGGGAAGTGCGGTGGTGGGCGATGGGGGGGGGGGAACATCGCAATCGGCGCGCCGGCAAATGCTCGTACCGCTAACGTTGCCGAGCCGCGTCGGGTGGTGCAGGGTTTTACCGACACAGTATGGGCGAGGCCATTACTGCGACGGTCTCGAGACTCGCCGAGGCTTGTCCTGACAAGAACGACGCGGAGCGACGGGCCGAGTTTATCCGAGTTTTTTTTTATTTCATAGATGCCGTGTTACTGAAATGGGACGCTCGTCTGGGTTTTAGAGGGGAGAGGGAGCGCGCAGGAGGATGCTGCAGGGAGGGCGGCACGGGAGGAGGAGGAGGAGAGAGATATCGGCAGAAACAGTGAACAGCAGCGGTTCCAACCGGGGATGTCACAACTCCCACCCATCATCATCAGCACCACCACCACCACCATTCACAATCATCACCGCGACGACCATCATTACCATCATCGTCATCGTCACCATCATCGTCGTCATCATATATATACTTTATTTCGTTTTTTTTACACAAAAATAGATTTTGCTATTGAGTTGATATATTTTTTTTTAATCCCCACGTAACCCCCCCCCCCCCCCCCGTTTGTTAAACTCAATTAACGCCTCTCCTCATCTCGTCACCAGCTTAAGTTCTTTTGTTTTCTTTTTGGCAAAATATTTACATTTATAACCAATAAGCGAAAACACCCCCCCCTTCCTCCACAACAAACCCTCAACACACACACACACGCCACACACACACACACCCCGTGTAGCCTTACAGACTGCTTGAGGGGCGGCACGTGCTGTTAGCGAGCACCTATTAAGGCCGGCAAGGCGCACCTAGAGAGGGGGGGAGGTGGTGGCGTGACCAGCACCACACCCCGCCCGGCCGCCTTTGTCTCTCACACAGTGCCGATGTTTTTACTCCGCACTGGGTACTCATTTAAGGCTGAGTCGACCTTGAGAGGCGGTCCAGGCCAGTTCTAGACGCCACTTCTGCCATGGCCGGGGAATCGAACCCAGTTGAGCTAGGTTTCCTAGTGCAGTGTGCCAACCGTTGCGCCACCGCTCCCCCCACCCTCCCACCTCAAGACGCACAAAGACACATACACATATACACACGTAAATCCACATACACACACGAATACAGCTTGGCCACACAGACTGAAAGGCAAAAGCAGGTCCCCATTGTCTTAAGAGCTGGGCTCCATCACCACCATCACCACCATCCTCATCATTAAGGCACGCGTGTGCTCGCGTCGGCAGTGTATACATGTCACGGGAGCGGAGACACGTGTACACACACACACACGTGCGTGTGTACACACACACACACGCGCAATGCACACGTGTACACGCACGTTGTGTGTACACGCGTACGTACGTATAATTCACCATCAAATGCATGTGCACAGACACGCACAGTATACTGACAGGTAACACGCGCACACAGATTTAGTCACGTTTTGACATACACGCGTGTACTGATGTGTACACGCGTTTAGTCTTGCAAGTGCTTTTTAGCGAGTGCGCGCACACACACACACACACTGACACACGTACACAAAGACACCGTCTCACCGTCACACGTTTTACACGAATGGTGCACACACAAACGTCACAGGCGGGACACACACACACACGTACACCTGCGTACACACTTGTAAACACGCACGCACGTACACGGACAAAGATCACCCTTGCAGTCTTTAACGGACTGCTGGGGCAAGTGCTGTTAGCATGAAGGCTGGCACAGTGCACCTATGAGGGGTGGGTGGCCAGCACCACGCCCGGCCGCCTTTGTCTCCCCGGTGCTGATGTTTAAGGCTGAGTCGACCTAAGACCGGTTCAGACGAACTTGAGTGGCCGGGTTTGTGGCGCGGTGCGATAGCCACTGCCGACACGGATGTACAACACAGATATTCTCACAAGCGCACGTATACATACGCGTAAACAGTTGCACACGCGCGCACACACACACGCGTGCACACACACACGCGCACACACAAAGACAAAGATCCCCCATACAGCCTTAACAGACTCTTGGGGCAAGTGCTGTTAGCGAGCACCTATGAAGGCCGGTAACGGTACACGAGGGGGTGGGTGGCCAGCACCACGCCCGACCGCCTTTGTCTCCCTAGTGGCAATGTTTACACACCGCACCAGGTACTCATTTGAGGCTGAGTCGACCTAGGGGAGGCCCGGGACCGGTTCAGATAATCGTCACTGGTGTTGGCCGTGAGCGGGAATCGAACCCGGGTCGCCAGGTTCATAGCGCAGCGCGCTAACCGCTACACTATCGCTCCCCACACACGTGTACACACACACGTGCACACACACGTGTACATACACACGTGTACACACACACACGTGCACACACACACACACGTGCACACACACACACACGTGCCCCGCCGCACGCGCCTCTATGGCTCTCGTCTCGTTTTCCCGCCAAAGCGCCAACAGTGGTTTCCGTGCCCAAAACTCTCGCCTCACGCGAATCTGGCTCGCGTTCACAACACATACATAGTATTCATAGATATCTGTGTAATAGAATAAGGTATCTTATAACGACAACATTTATAACATTTACCTCACTTAAATACAATAGCCGCCCCTTGTTGCTAGGCAACGCAGGGGCCACGCGACACGGCCGCCATTTTACATGTTTATGCTGCTTCCATTAATTGTCGCGTCTGTGGTTCTTGTAGCTTTTAAGCTGTCTCTTTGTTGTCGGAATTATTATGAAATAACAATGATTACCATTTGAATTAGTTTTGTTGTTGGCTTAATTACTGGGAGAGATAAGGTATCTTGGTAAAAGCAGAAAAGGGAAATGCTGAGGCTGGTGTCAAAGGTGTTAATACAGATCGGCCTTCTCTTACGGGCCTTGTCTAGGGTCAGGGGTAGTGTCTAGCGTCATCAGCAGAGTCATGGGTAGAGTCTCGAGCCAGGGGTAAAGTCATGGGTAAAGTCTCGAGCCAGGGGTAAAGTCGAGGCTGTGTGTAGAATCTCGATCCATGGGTAGAGTCATGGGTAAAGTCTCGATCCATGGGTAGAGTCATGGGTAGAGTCTCGAGCCAGGGGTAAAGTCATGGGTAAAGTCTCGAGCCAGGGGTAAAGTCGAGGCTGTGTGTAGAGTCTCGATCCATGGGTAGAGTCATGGGTAGAGTCTCGATCCAGGGGTAGAGTCATGGGTAAAGTCTCGATCCAGGGGTAGAGTCATGGGTAGAGTCTCGAGCCAGGGGTAAAGTCGAGGCTGTGTGTAGTCTCGATCCAGGGGTAGAGTCATAGGTAAAGTCTCGATCCAGGGGTAGAGTCATGGGTAGAGTCTCGATCCAGGGGTAGAGTCATGGGTAAAGTCTCGATCCAGGGGTAGAGTCATGGGTAGAGTCTCGAGCCAGGGGTAAAGTTGAGGCTGTGTGTAGTCTCGATCCAGGGGTAGAGTCATGGGTAGAGTCTCGAGCCAGGGGTAAAGTCGAGGCTGTGTGTAGAGTCTCGATCCAGGGGTAGAGTCATGGGTAGAGTCTCGAGCCAGGGGTAAAGTCGAGGCTGTGTGTAGAGTCTCGATCCAGGGGTAGAGTCATGGGTAAAGTCTCGAGCGAGGGGTAAAGTCGAGGCTGTGTGTAGAGTCTCGATCCAGGGGTAGAGTCATGGGTAAAGTTTCGAGCGAGGGGTAAAGTCGAGGCTGTGTGTAGAGTCTCGATCCAAGGGTAGAGCCATGGGTAAAGTCTCGATCCAGGGGTAGAGTCATGGGTAGAGTCTCAAGCCAGGGGTAAAGTCGAGGCTGTGTGTAGAGGCTCGATCCAGGGGTAGAGTCATGGGTAGAGTCTCGAGCCAGGGGTTAAGTCGAGGCTGTGTGTGGAGTCTCGATCCAGGGGTAAAGTCATGGGTAAAGTATCGAGCCAGGGGTAGAGTCATGGGTAAAGTTTCGAGCGAGGGGTAAAGTCGAGGCTGTGTGTAGAGTCTCGATCCAGGGGTAGAGTCATGGGTAAAGTCTCGGTCCAGGGGTAAAGTCGAGGCTGTGTGTAGAGTCTCGATCCAGGGGTAGGGTCATGGGTAAAGTCTCGAGCCAGGGGTAAAGTCGAGGCTGTGTGTAGAGTCTCGATCCAGGGGTAGAGTCATGGGTAGAGTCTCGATCCAGGGGTAGAGTCATGGGTAGAGTCTCGAGCCAGGGGTAAAGTCGAGGCAGTGTGTAGAGTGGGGATGAGAATCTGGATCCCCGTGCGGATTTGACTGCTGCCGCTCTAAAGCAAAAACGTCGAACGCTGCTACTGCGTAGCTACACAGGCAGGACGACGCTGGCGGTGGACAGGTGGTCTCCACCCGTTCCCATCTGTCCACCCGCGTCCACCTGCATGTGAGGGCGGCGTGCAAGTGTCTCTACATGTTTGTGATCTTGTCTGCCCACCTGTGTGTAACCGTGCATCTGAAGACATTTGTCTGCGCTTTGACTCTGCACGTCTTTGAGAGCGTACACCTGTGCATGTGATGTGTTCCGGCTGAAAACACGCGTGTTCCCGCGCGCTGTGCCTGCGTAACCTGACCCACCCCCAAGCAAATGTGGAATGTCGGCCCCAACCAAGGGCCAACGGCATCCAACCACGTGCCAGCGGCATTGGCTGCTTTACGCGGACGTTTGTGTTCCCGTGTGTACCTGTGTATGTCTGCACCAACTTGTGTGTGTTCCTGTGTATCTCGGTCTACGTGTGTGTGCGTAATCCTGCGTGTGTACCCGTGTGTGTGTGTGTGAACACCTGCGCGTGTACCCGTGTGTGTTGTGTGTGTTCTTGTATCCGGTCGGCAATGCGACTGGAACCACCACCGCACGGAGCATCGGCGGGGTTTGCCGTGATGAGGACTGAATTGTCACCGATCATTGCATCGTGCTGCTGCTGCGGCTGCTACTGCCGGTGACACCAAAGTTCAGGCGAATAATTCGGCCCAAGGTCGACGCAGCTCTTGAGGCTGCTGTTACCGCCGTTGTTGACGTTCAGCGCTGCGAGCGTCACGGTCGGTCGGCGTAGACTCTGCCGATGTTGCCACGTCGTCGTCTGTATCGAGACGGCCGGCGGCGACGTTGTCGTCTGAACGTCGTCGGAACTGGAGAGGCGCGGCGTCTCCTGTCGGGTCAAACTCGAGTCTCGGCGCCGCACCGCGGCAGTCCCCCGGCAATTCCACGAAGACCAAAAACACAAACCGAGATGACGACCACCACCACCACCACGGGAGGGCTGGGCCCGGAGCCGAACCCGGAGCCCACCGCGGGCTCTTAAGGTGCATGAAACCCCTCCCCCCCCCCCAGCCCCACCACCAACGTTGACTCCACCGCCACCGGCTCCCCCAACACTGAAACGTGTCCTTCACCGGGAGTCCAACTCGTACCAACGGTGGTGGGGGGGGGGGTCTCGGGGTTGGGAGGGAGAGGGGAGGGGAGCAGCAAGAATCCGTGGGCCAAGCCTCGCGAAGGCCTCGTCGGATGAAGGCCGATGGGCGAGCCGGCTGGGCAAAAGAGGGCCGAACCGGTCTAGGCGCGGCTTAGACCGGGCCAGACGGGAACGACGTAGGCCCGGCGTAGGCCCGGCGTAGGCCCGGCGTAGGCCCGGCGTAGGCCCGGCGTAGGCCCGGCTAAACCCAGCGCAGGCCGCACGGCGCCCTCCCGGCTCCGGCCACGGGCGACTCCGGGTCCCCGTTCATCGAGAGTCCGGAATCGTCGTCGTCTGACGAGGCGGCGCCGCCGCTGCCGCCGCCGCCGCCGCCGCTGGAGCTGCGCTTGCGCGGGAACCCGAGAGGTGCCGCTGGGGGCTCCGCGTCAGGGCTCTGGCGGGGGGCCCCCGCCACGGGCCCCGCTTCGGGGCCACGAGTCGCCGGCGAGGGGCGGCCCGCGTCGCCCGCGTCGTCGGCCAGGGGCGCCCCCCCTCCACCCGCGGCGCCGGTGGGCCCCTCGCCGGTGAGCCCCGCGCCGCCCTCGGGCGCGTCCAGCACCTGGTACTTGACCTTGGTGTTTGTGATGGCACCGTGCTTCTGGCGCAGGTGCAGGCGCAGCTGGCTCTTGTGGCGGAAGTGCAGGTCGCACGACTCGCACTGCCACACGCACGGACGAGCGAGCGAGTCAATGAGCGAGTGAGTGCACGAGCGAGCGAGCGAGACAGCGAGTGTAGTGCGGTGAGTATAGTGCAACGAGTGTTGTGGCGAGGAGTGCGGCGGGCACGGTGGCGAGTGTGCTGGGACCCACGTGATAGGGCTTCTCTCCCGTGTGGATGCGGATGTGACTCTTGAGCGTCTGCAGGTGACGGAAGCGCGTTCCGCACGTCTCACACGGGTACGGCTTCTCCCCCGTGTGGATCAGCACGTGGGCCCGCAGGTGAGCCACCTGCACCACCACCACGACAACCACAACAACCACGCAGGTGAGCCACCTGCACCACCACCAGCACAAGCACGCAGGTGCGATGCTTTAGACAATTGTCCCCGCTGCTGTGGCTTAAAAATCTGGTGTGTCCGGAGTGTCTCGTCGCAGCAGGGGTATCAGGAGATGCTGTCGCAACCGGCTGTGTCGGGGTCAACAGCTTCAGTCGCAGAAGATGATTTGGGGAGAGTGCGTGGTCAGGTGAGTGCGGGTGAGTGAGTGCATATTAGGTGAGTGCGGGGTGAGCGAGTGCATGTTAGGTGAGTGCGGGGTGAGCGAGTGCGGGGTGAGTGAGTGCATATTAGGTGAGTGCGGGGTGAGCGAGTGCGTGTTAGGCGAGTGCATGTTAGGTGAGTGCGGGGTGAGCGAGTGCGGGTGAGCGAGTGCGGGGTGAGCGAGTGCGGGTGAGCGAGTGTGGGTGAGCGAGTGCGGGGTGAGCGAGTGCGGGTGAGCGAGTGCGGGGTGAGCGAGTGCGGGGTGAGCGAGTGCGGGTGAGCGAGTGCGTGCGCGCCTCACCTGGACGAAGCAGGCCCCACAGGTGTCACACTTGTAGGGCTTCTCCCCCGAGTGGATGCGCGTGTGCGTCTTGAGGTTGGCCGGCCGGTTGAACTGCGCCCCGCACACCGTACAGCGGTAGGGCTTCTCTCCTGCTGGGTCATCGGGGCACGGGGTCACAGCCAGGGTCACGCTCACGCCTGGGGCGGCGACGGGGCGCCGCGCTGGGCGCCGTGCCAGGCTAGGTGTTCGCCCGCGCACGTACGAGCGATTTTTTTTTTACGGAGCCGTGGCTAGACCGGTGCCGGGCTGTGTGCCGGGATAGGTGCCCGCCCAAGCGAGCGACCGTACAGTGCCTTGGTTATCCCGGTGCCAGGCTACGTGCCCGCGTGAGTGTACAGCGGCGCGGTCACCGTGCCAGGCTAGGTACCCACCGGAGTGCACGGTGCGGTGGCTGGAGAGGTTGCCTTTGTAGCGGAAGGCGGCGTGGCAAGTGTCGCACTTGTAGGGCTTGTCGTCGGCGTGGATGCGGGCAATGTGGCGTCGTAGGGCGCCCTCTTCGGGAAAGCCCAGGCCGCACGCGCCGCACGCGCGCACGCACGTGGGGTCTACACGCGGTGGGGGAGGGGGGGGTGGACACACACGTGTGAGGCTTGCCGGTCTCAGTACGAGTCTATGGGCCTCTTGTGTGTGGGCCTACGGGTCTCCGAGTACGTGGGTCTATGTGCGTGAGCCTGCTGGTCTCCGAGTATATGGGTCTTTGAGTATGTGTGTCTGTGTTGAGTTTATGGGTCTCTCAGTCTGTGAGTACATGGGTCTCTGTATGTGTCTGTGGGTTTCCGTGTGTGTCTGTGGGTCTTCCGTGCGAGTGAGGAATCGTGACCCCGAATCGTGATCAGATTCGCCCCGTCTCGCTCGCTCGCTCCCCTTCTCACCGTGCGGCCCGTCGTGGCTTGGCGAGTTGGTCAGGCCGGGCGACATGGCGAGGCCTGGTGAGCCGGCGAGGCCGGGAGAGGCGGCGTGGCCGTCACCTTCTGGCGGGGGGCTGTCGGCGCTGTGGGCCACGGGGAGGCCCAGCTCGGGCCGCTTGAAGCCCCCCGATTCCTCCTTGAGCCTGCGTCGCCACGGGAACGCCGCGCTCGTTAACACGGCCACGGAAAACCCGAGCGACTCCTCCCATGAACTATATATTAAATGTTCACTGAAATCTTTAACTTGACTGCAGGAATTCATATTCTTTGGGTCTTTCGGTAAATTCACAAAGACAGGTTGAAAGAAAATAACAAAAAAATGCGACGTTTTGATCACGACACAAGCGATCGTCATCAAGAGGATGCTATATATATATTAACATACTTGTCAACCCCTTATCAGTGCCCTACCGTATTAGAGACCAATTCAGACCTTATTGGTCACCCCATGCCCGTATAAATCTCACCGTTCATGCTACAAAGTCCCATCACAAGGGAGAAACATAAACAAAGACACAGGTATATATTAACCATGTAAGGTCCCATTGAGCTGTGTGGCTCTTTTTCAGAAACGACCTGGCCATCACGAATGACAGCCCTACGAAGTGGCTTATCATGCGGAAATTTATAGCGGCCAAATACGCTCTAAACGCACGATGTTGACTCTCAATGTGGAGGGAAAAACCGGGGGGCTCTGGAGAAAAATCCACGCGACGACAGGGAGATGTGGCATCGGGGGGGGGGGGGTCAAGGTGACGACGGCACCCCACGCACCTGTCCACCAGCTGCTTGAAGTGCGTGAGTTGGTGGATCCCGGAGATCGCCGCCGACGGCGGTGCCCCCCACTCGCCCGCTGGCCCCCTCGCCTCCGACCCCCCCTCCAGCTTCATCACGTCGAACGCGGCCACGCAGGTGGCGCGTGGCGGCGTCGGCGAAGAGGAGGCGGGAGTAGAGGCGAGGGCCGAGGAGGAGGGGTGAGGCGGTGGCTGGGCCACGGCGCTGCCGACGATGGGGCCCAAGTCCCAGGGGAACAGAGCCGGGGCCCCCTCGTCCCTCCCGTCCCTCCCGCGCGGCGTCACGGGGGACAGCGTGGTCATCACTTTGGCCTCCGGCGTCGGCGAGAGCCGGGTGGGCGGAGTGGAGGGCGCCGCCGCCGCCGCCGCGGCCGCCGCGGCAACGGTGGAGGGGGGGGTGGGGGGGCAGGCGTCCCCGCCGCCCGCACCGCCGTCCGAAGTGGGCGACGAGGAGGAGGAGGATGGGGAGGACGGCGGGGAGGACGAGGTGGACGAGGTGGACGTCGTCTGCACGAGGAACCGTCGCTTCTTCCAGTTGCAGGACTTGACCTGGCCGCCGGCGGGGGCCACCTCCCGGTGGCCGTCAGGAGGGCTGCTCGGCTCCGACACCCGGCGGGCGGAGGGGGCGCCGGGGGGCCCCGCCCCCTCCGAGGGCCCCTCGGCCGCGGGGCCTCCTCCGGAGGGGCTCGCGGGGTCTGCGGCGGCAGGGGCCGGGGCGGAGGCCCAGCGGCGGGGCGCGGCGGGAGGAGGGGGGTCCGGGAAAGTGAAGCGAGGGGGCGGGCCCATGGGGTGGTGCTGCTGCGGCTGCTGCTGAGGCGGTGGTGACGGGGGACCCCGGAGGAACAGCGGCGGGGGAGCGAGGGGGCCCCCCAGGGGGAACCCCGGGTTGATGCCGCACAGCAGCGTCGGGGGGAATGAGCCGTGGATGTTGGGGTCCAGATTGCGGAGACGTTCCGGCAGAGCTTGGGGACTGTGGGGACACCACGGGGACACGCGGGCGTCAGCAAGACGGACGTCCCGTTAACTCACTCGTGCTCTCGCTCTCTCTCTCTCACTCTCTCCACAACTCTCACTCTCTCTCTCTGTCCACCACACTCGCGCTCTCATTCTCAACACGCCCTCAACGCTCGCGCTCTCTCAACGCTCTCCCCCCTCACCTGTCGAGGAAGGCCTCGCAGGTGCGCACCACGTGCTCCATGTGCAGGTAGCGCGCGGCGGCCATGACGCCGAGCACGGAGTCGAGGGAGAGCGGCAGGCGCGACGTGTACATGAAGTCCAGCAGCACCTCGAGGCCGCACGGGTCCACGCCGGGCAAGGGCAACACCCTCGTCCCGCCGCCGCCGCCGCCACAGCCGGCAGGGCCGCGCGACTCCGCCAGCACGCTGTAGAAGAACCCGCTGCGCGACATGCGCGTGCCGGGAGAAGCAGCGACAGTGGCGGGGGGGGGGGCGAGAAGAGAGATACAGGGCATGGGGGTCAGAGGTCGTCGACAATTCTCAGAGGAGGTGCCGGTGATTGTGATTTCAGCGGTGGTGGTGGTGACGCTGATGATGGTGGTGGCGTGGTGCTGGCCACCCACCCCCTCGTGTACCTTGCCTGCCTTCATAGGTGCTACTCGCTAACAGCACTTGGCCCAACAGTCTGTCAAGGCTACACGGGGGTCTGTGCCGTTGTTGAAGGCGGCGGTGGTGGCCGTGGTGCTGAAGGAGATGTAGTTGCAGGGCGAGTGTGTTGCCCTCCCTACGCTACTCCCACGGCTCTACCCTCGCCCATTCGAATAAACTTCAACTGCCCCCCCCCCCTCACCTCACCTCTAGCACTGCCCCCTGTTCCACCCCCACCCCCTTTTTCCCTGTGCCCCCCTTCACCTCCCTCTCACGCACAGTGCCATTTCCGTAACCCCCCCCCCCTCCCACCCCCAGTTTCCGTGACCCCCTCGCCCCCCCCGCCCCGCCCCGCCCTCCCCTCCCGCACCTGCACGCGGCGAGCACGGCGCTGTGAGCGGGGAAGTCTCGCCCGCCGGCGCGCAGCGTGACGTCGGTGAGGGCGGAGCGCGCTCGCAGCTCCTGCAGGTTGCGCAACACGTCGCGAGCGTGCTGCGTGAACTCCCGCACGCTCTCTGGCCCCGCGCAGCCGGCGCCGACGTCGTCGCCGCGAAAACCGCCGGGGTCCCCGCCGTCGCCGAGGAAGCCTCCTCTGTCGCCACAGAAACCGACTTCTCCTCCGTCGCTGGGGCAACCGCGACGTGACGCCATTGCAAGTGGCCGCCGGGGGGGGGGGGGGGCGGCAGCGAGAAGGCGAGGGAACTGGGATGGGGGAGGGGGGGGGGTGGTGGAAGTCCGAATACTGTTGGGTTGGAGGGGGGGGGGAGCAGGTACAGGTACGCACGGACACACGCACGCACGCACGCACAGCGACGCACGCCGTTAGACACGGACACTTGGTAGGGATTTACCCCCACGGGCTGCTGCGGAGAGTGCTGTTAGCGAGCGCCTATTCAGGCTGGCACGTCGCATCTATGGGGGGGGGGGAGCGGTGGTGTTGGCCAGTGGTGGGGTCATCGCCAGTTGCGGTGTTTAGCTGCTGCGCCAGGCACTCGTTTACGGCCGAGGGCAGGCCCAGGAACCACCAATGTTGGCCGTGGTCCGGAATCGAGCGTTGCTGGGTATCGGGGCAAAATGTGCCAACCACTACACCCCCCAATCACACCACACCTTTACCGGCTCCACACAAGTCCACCACACACACACAAACACGTCAAAAAATATCCCCCCCGTGTAGCCTCGACAGACTGTTGGGGGCAAGTGCTGTTAGCGAGCAGCACCTATTAAGTCCAGCACGGCGCACGAGGGGGTGGGTGGCCAGCAACCGCGCACGGCCGCCTTTGTCTCCCCGGTGGCGATGTTCACCCATCGCATCGGGTTCCCGTTTGTGAGGCTGAGTCGACCCAAGGGAGGGCCAAGACCGGCCCAGATGTTCGTCACCGATGTTGACCGCGAACGGGAATAGAGGTCGGGTCGCCGGGTTCGTAGGGCAACGTGCCAACCACACACCACAGTGGTATGGGCCACAGTGCAAGGAATTTGTCCGATTACATACCCCCACATCACCCCCCCCCCCGCACCCCCACCCAACCCCTCCCCTTGGCAGCCCACCACCTGTGGCATCCAAACCGAGAGCCTGCGGGGGGCGCTGCAGCACGGGGAACAGCCCGGTCGAGGGGAGGCCCAGGACTGGTTCAGACATTCGTCACTGGTGTTGGCCGTGAGTGGGAATCAAACTCGGGCGACTGGGTTCATAGCGTTCTAACCACAACACTCCCCCACGTTAGCCAACTACTACCAACACGAGTGTGACCCTAGCTCATCAGTACCACTAGAGGGAGTAGCTCACCCACTCGAGCCATTGCCTGCGTAGCTCAAGCTCAAACCCTGCCCCCAGAACACCAACTTACAACCATAACCGCAACCCCTACATCTCACATTTGCCCCAAGGCCTGACCTGTCACCCCCGACCTCTTAATGCCACCCCTCAGGCGCACTGCCAGCCCTGTCACCCCTGACCTCTCAACATCACCCCTGACCTCTCAACATCACCCCTAACCCATGTCACCCCTGACCTGTCAACATCACCCCTGACCTCTCAACATCACCCCTAACCCATGTCACCCCTAACCTCTTAACATCACCCCTGACCTCTTAACATCACCCCTGACCTCTTAACATCACCCCTGATCTCGTAACATGACCCCTAACCCATTAATATCACCCCTGACCTCTCAACATCACCCCTGACCTCTCAACATCACCCCTGACCTTTTAATATTACCCCTGGCCACGCAAGGTCAGCCCTGACTTGTCCGTGCCACCTTAAGCCCCGTCACCCCTGACCCCACCCATCTCTCTTTCGCGAGACCACACGGGAGCTAAATTTAGACAACATTGAGGGCAGAAGCAAGGCGGGGGGGGGGGAAACGCGGAGATCTTTATTGGAGTTCAACCGTGAGTGCAGAGCGCGTGGCGCGTCTCGGGCGCCTTCATCGTCGTTGGGTAATCGGCATCACCGTGTCATCAGCACTACTGTGCCACCACCACCAACACGAGAGTAATTAATAATTGGTGGGAGACCTGTAGCGTGGAGTCGCAGCAGTGGTATTGTTGGGCGTCGGCGCCGTGTGCATGGCCGATGTTGAAGACAGTGGTGACGATTGTAATGGTGGCGATGATGATGATGATGCTATTGATGATGATGATGATGTTTGTGCTGATGATGGTGGTGGCTCGGGGATAGGAGGCAAGGTCGGCTGTGAAGTTCGCCTTTATGAGTGACGATTCCGATTATGCGGAGAGTAGCGATGGTGGCTGGGCCGTTGCTGCAGGGCCGGAAAAACCAACTCATCATCAATTACCGGGGAGACAAAAGCGGCCAGGCACGCGTCTGACCCCCCCCCCCAACCTCCCCGCGTCCCTCCCCCCCCCCCGCACACGCCGACCTTAATAGGTGCTCGCCAACACCCCCAGGGAGAGACAGTCACAGGGAACACGATGTTCCTGCCAAGTAGCACAGCCCATTGCTCATTAAAGACACTCATTAAGGAGTCACGTGAGGGGAGAGGAGGAGGAGGGGGGGGATACGTTGGCAATCACCTGTGTGTATGTACCTGGCCTACGGGCTATCCGTATAGAAGTGACAAAAGTTCCACCCCCCCCCCACCCTTGTCCTGTGTAGCCAGCCCTCACACAGGCTGTATGGGGCAAGTGCTGTTAAAAGCAATCACCCAATTCGATGTTCAAGTTGATTTTGCGTTAGCAGGTGAGAAGCTCTTCAGAGGAGGGGGTAAACCCAGGAGGAGATGAGTCTCAATTCGCAAGAGTGGCCTGCGGCAAGAGCCTCTTGCCAGCAGGAGGCGATGCTTGCTGCTGCTGCTGCTGCGTCTGCTGCGTATAAAGCCCAGGAGAGTCATTTGCGGTGTCGCTTTCGCATACGGACAATTTGTGGGGATTTTTGGGGGGTTATTGGTGATGCGGCCAGGAAAAAAAAATAAACCGTGGCAGGCCGCCTTTGTCTCCCCGGCGCCGATGTTTTCACACCGCGCCGGAGGTACTGATTACTCGTTTGTGGTTGAGTCGACCTAGGGGGAGGCCCAGGCCCAGTTCAGATATTCTTCGCTGATGTTAGCCGTGAACGGGAATGTTGAGTCTGGCAGTGTTTGTGGTTGGGAATAGTGTGTGTGTGTGATGTGTCAGTATATCTGTGTGCCAGTACATGTGTAAAAGTAATAACTGCCTAGAAAAGACTTGTACACCACAAACCCCTGGGAGCCAAGTATGAACATAGATCCTGATCTCTAGTTTCAGTTTAATCAAATTATAATTAAGTAGCTCCCGGCACAGCACACGGGGGGGGGGGGGGGTGGGCGGCCAGCACCACGCCCGGCCGCCTTTGTCTCCCTCGTGACGATGTTTACACATCGCACCAGGTACTCATTTGGGGCTGAGTCGACCTTGGGGAGGCCCAGGATCGGTTTAGATAATCGTCGCTGGTGTTGACCGTGAGCAGGAATCGAACTCGGGTCGCTGGGTTCAGAGCGCAGTGCGCTAACCACGATGCTACTGCTCCTCCCCACACATACACACACACACGTACTAACTCAGCCACCAACCCATACCCTACACAAACAAATAACACCACCCCACACACACAAACCCCCACACACCCCACAACCAAGCCTCCCTACCCTCCTTGTGGTGGCAGCGTGACCTGGCACGAGGAAGCGTTCGTGTAGCGTTACACACGTGTGTGTGGTGTGAGTGATGTGTGTCTCGGGTGTGAGTGGTGTGTGTGGGGTGAGGGTGTGGTGTGTGTGGGGTGTCTGTGTGTGCGGGTGCGTGTGTGAGGTTTGAGTGGTGTGTGTGGGGTGTGTGCGAGTGGTGTGCGTGGGTGGGGTGTGTGCGAGTGGTGAGTGTGGTGTGTGTGGGGTGTGTGTGTAGTGTGTGTGGGGTGTGTGGGGTGTGTGAGTGGTGGGTGTGTGTGGGGTGTCTGAGTGGTGGGTGTGTGAGTGGTGGGTGTGTGTGGGGTGAATGTGTGGGGTGTGTGTGGGGTGAATGTGTGGGGTGAGTGTCGTGTGTGTGTGGTCTGAGGTGTGTGTGTACGGTGCGTGAGTAGTGTGTGTGTACGGTGCGTGTGTGGTGCGTGCGTGCATGTGTTATGTACATAGTACATAGCATGTGTATCGTGGCGTGCAGAATGTGGTACGTGTGCTATGCGTAGTGTGCGAGGCGTGTGTACCGAATCTATCTATAGCGCAGCTCTGTAATCGTCACCCCCCCCCCCTCCCCCACTGTGGCGAAGATAATTTGGGGGGGGGGGCCCACCGAAGATAATTTGGGGGGGGGGGGAGGGGGGGGTTGGCCCACCCTGCCCCGCCAACGCCACCACCAAAACATTCAAACGATGAGCGGTGGTGACGCGACTCTGCGTGTGTACGGGCCCCCCCCACTGTCGCGGTTCGGATCCCATCGGTTTGCCTCCTCCCCACCCCCCCACCACCACCAGCCCTAGTTAATACTGCGGGGGATGTATCCACCGCGGGGATGTTTATCAACCGCGGAAAGGCGAGCGGGACTCGCACAGGGGAACTTGACGTTATTCGCCACGAGCGAGGCGGGCACGTTCCACATTATTGTTGGAAAAGTTTTAAAAAATGCCAAAGTTTGAACCAAAAAAATAATTAAAGTTGGGGGGAGCGGGGGGGTGGAGAGATGAGAAAAACAGACAAACAATGCAGCTGCATCAGGAGCAATAGCACTATGTAACACGATTTCTGACCCTGGGTGGTGTTATTTTTTTAATTGCTTATGCCTTAAAAGTACAGAAAATTGCTACAAACTTTGCCTCTGTGACCAGGACTTTATGTGAAGGAATGACACAAATGCACACCACGTTTTCTCAATGAAAACAGGTGCATTTCTAAATATCACTGTCCTGGTCACAAAATCAAAGTTTGTGGGGAATAATAGCCCATTTTCTGGACGTTTGAGGCATTAGCAATTAGGAAATAACACATTACCCAGGAACAAAAAAAAGTTTTTTTTGCGACAGTGTTATTAACCCCCCCACTGCCAATGGAAAACGTGGCAAGACCCTCCTGCAGAAAGTGTCATGAGACTCGGGCAAGGTGGGGGGGGGGGCTTGGGGGGCGTGAACATGCGGAACGTGAAGAGGCACTTCTGGAAGCAAACCCAGCGCTAGCAGCAGCAGCGGTGAGTCGCTATTTGATTATTTATAGACTACTACAGTCGCTCACGATGTTATAGACTGTGTATGGCTGCGTCGGTGGTGGTTGTTATTGATTTATTATTTGTGCACTCACGATCACGAGTTCTGATTTAGGGACAGACCGAATCGATAAAAAAACATTATTTATGGACTGTATGGCCACCGTGATAGCGATTACAGAATTTTTAGATTGCATTGTTGGCTAGACTGTTTCGTGTATTTTGTTATATATACTGTAATGGTTAATTTATAGACTGTATTGGTATATGTATACAGTACTGTACGATTCTTACTTATAGACTGCATGGCAATTAATTATTAATTTATAGACTGCGTTGCATGCATTGACCGCATGTATTTTAACGTATGTACAGACTGCATGTATTATCTTACTTTAGAAATTGAATTCCTGTACTATTGATTGTAGACTGTGTTGTGCCAGTACTGCACGGTAACTTCACAGGCTGTGCGTGTATGGCTGCGGTGCGCGGTTCTAATCTCGGGGAAGCAGCAAGGGATCGTGGGGGGCAGGGGGTAGTCTGGGGCTTGTTCCGGAAAACACTCACCACTCACCCTCACACCGCTCCCCCTCACCCTCACCACTCACCCTCACCACTCACCCTCACCACTCACCCTCACCGAGTCCTCACACCACTCACCCTCACACCACTCACCCTCACCACTCACCACTCACCCTCACACCACTCACCCTCACACCACTCCCCCTCACCCTCACCACTCACCCTCACACCACTCACCCTCACCACTCACCACTCACTCCACACTCACACCATATACAAAGCATACACACCATACACACCACTCACTCCCTATACATAGCACACACACCATACACACCACACATTCCACACTCACACCATATACATAGCACACACACCATACACACCACACATTCAACACTCACACCATATACATAGCACACACACCAAACACCACACATTTCACACCCTATACATAGCACACACCATACACACCACTCACTCCATATACATAGCACACACACCATACACACCACACATTCCACACTCACACCCTATACATAGCACACACCATACACACCACACATTCCACACTCACACCATATACATAGCACACACACCATACACACCACACATTCCACACTCACACCCTATACATAGCACACACACCACACTCACACCATACACATAGCACACACACCATACATACCACGCACACACACAGCATACACCCCACTCACACCATACACCACAGCACACACTCCACTCACACCATACACCGCACTCACACCATATACCCCACTCACACCCACCGTACACCCCATTCACACGAACCATAAGCACGCCCGCAATAACACTCCGGCTGATACACCCCCGCACACACACAAACACGTACACATTCTACCACACACACACACGTCAAACACATGCACCACACACATCATACACGAACCCTGCACACGCGCACGCTGCACGGACGCTAAAGGAAAAGTCGGGTGAGATGCATAGGGGGAGAGACGCGGGGAGACGCGTGGAGACAGGGGGAGACGCGGGGAGACAGGGGGAGACGCGTGGAGACAGGGGGAGAGACGCGGGGAGACGCGTGGAGACAGGGGGAGACGCGGGGAGACAGGGAAAGACGCGTGGAGACAGGGGGAGACGCGGGGAGACAGGGGGAGAGACGCGGGGAGACAGGGGGAGAGACGCGGGGAGACAGGGGGAGAGACGCGGGGAGACGCGTGGAGACAGGGGGAGACGCGGGGAGACAGGGAAAGACGCGTGGAGACAGGGGGAGACGCGGGGAGACAGGGGGAGAGACGCGGGGAGACGCGTGGAGACAGGGGGAGACGCGGGGAGACAGGGGGAGAGACGCGGGGAGACAGGGGGAGAGACGCGGGGAGACAGGGGGAGAGACGCGGGGAGACGCGTGGTGACAGGGGGAGACGCGGGGAGATAGGGGGAGAGACGCGGGGAGACAGGGGGAGAGACGCGGGGAGACGCGTGGTGACAGGGGGAGACGCGGGGAGACAGGGGGAGAGACGCGGGGAGACAGGGGGAGAGACGCGGGGAGACGTGTGGAGACAGGGGGAGACGCGGGGAGACAGGGGGAGAGACGCGGGGAGACAGGGGGAGAGACGCGGGGAGACAGGGGGGGAGACGCGGGGAGATAGGGGGAGAGACGCGGGGAGACAGGGGGAGTAACGCGGGGAGACGCGTGGTGACAGGGGGAGACGCGGGGAGACAGGGGGAGAGACGCGGGGCGATAGGGGGAGAGACGCGGGGCGATAGGGGGAGAGACGCGGGAAGACAGGGGGAGAGACGCGTGGAGACACGGGGAGAGACGCGTGGAGACACGGGGAGAGACGCGTGGAGACACGGGGAGAGACGCGTGGAGACAGGGGGAGAGACGCGTGGAGACACGGGGAGAGACGCGTGGAGACACACGGGGAGACGCGTGGAGACACGGGGAGAGACGCGTGGAGACACGGGGAGAGACGCGTGGAGACACGGGGAGAGACGCGTGGAGACACGGGGAGAGACGCGTGGAGACAGGGGGAAAGAGACGCGTGGCCAGACACGGGGCCAGATACGGGTTTGAGACAGGGGGTGTTGAGACGCGTGGAGACACGGGAGACACGTGGAGACACGGGGGGAGAGACGCCAAGGTGGGACGCGTGTAGAGACAGACGATACGGAGAGAGACGCGGGGGGAGAAAGAGCGAGAGACGCGAGGATATGTAACGAAGGGAGGAGAGAGGAGATACGCCAGAGGCGGCAGGGCTCCACGAGAGGAGAGAGACGGAGGGGGGAGTGCTGAAGCGCTTGAAACAGGGAGGAGAGCAGGACAGTGTGGGACACAGCTACGCACACAGCGAACCGCACATACTCTGAGCCTCCCTGTGTCTCTGTCACCCCCACTGTGTCTCTGTCACCCCCACTGTGTCTCTGTCACCCCCCCCGTGTCTCTGTCACCCCCCCCCGTGTCTCTGTCACCCCCCCCCGTGTCTCTGTCACCCCCCCCCGTGTCTCTGTCACCCCCCCCGTGTCTCTGTCACCCCCCCCCCGTGTCTCTGTCACCCCCCCCGTGTCTCTGTCACCCCCCCGTGTCTCTGTCACCCTGTGCCTCTGTCACCCTGTGCCTCTGTCACCCCGTGTCTCTGTCACCACCCCCCGTGTCTCTGTCACCCAGTGCCTCTGTCACCCTGTGCCTCTGTCACCCTGTGTCTCTGTCACCCTGTGCCTCTGTCACCCCGTGCCTCTGTCACCCTGTGCCTCTGTCACCCTGTGCCTCTGTCACCCCGTGTCTCTGTCACCCCGTGCCTCTGTCACCCCGTGCCTCTGTCACCCCGTGCCTCTGTCACCCTGTGCCTCTGTCACCGTACCGAGGCGTCTCTCGCCGCCCGCGTCTTTCTGCGTCTGTCCATGTGGCACTCTGTCTCCCTTCGTGTCTCCCCCCGTGTCGCTCTCTCTCCCACCCCGCGTCTCCCACCCAGTCACCCACCCCGCGTCTCCCACCCCGCGTCTCCCACCCAGTCAACCACCCAGTCACCCACCCCGCGTCTCCCACCCAGTCTCCCACCCCGCGTCTCCCACCCCGCGTCTCCCACCCAGTCACCCACCCAGTCACCCACCCCGCGTCTCCCACCCAGTCACCCACCCAGTCACCCACCCCGCGTCTCCCACCCAGTCACCCACCCCGCGTCTCCCACCTCCTCCTCCTCCCCCACGCCGCTGTCTGTGTCACTGTGACCCTGCCGCGCGCCGCGGAATCCGCGCGCGCTGACGTCACCCGGCAGGAGACATCGCGTGCACAAACACACAGAGCCAAGTCACCCACACACACCCACTCCTCCCTCACCAACACTCACCAACACACACACACCCACTCCTCCCTCACCAACACTCACTCACCAACACACACCCACTCCTCCCTCACCAACACTCACCAACACACACCAACACTCACCAACACACACCCACTCCTCCCTCACCAACACTCACCAACACACACCAACACACACCCACTCCTCCCTCACCAATACTCACTAACACACACCCACTCCTCCCTCACCAACACTCACCAACACTCACCAACACACACCCACTCCTCCCTCACCAACACTCACCAACACACACCCACTCCTCCCTCACCAACACTCACCAACACACACCAACACTCACCCATACACACCCACTCCTCCCTCACCAACACTCACCAACACACACCCACTCCTCCCTCACCAATACTCACCAACACTCACCAACACACACCAACACACACCAATACACACCCACTCCTCCCTCACCAACACACACCAACACTCACCAACACACACCCCCTCCTCCCTCACCAACACACACCCACTCCTCCCTCACCAACACTCACCAACACACACCAACACTCACCAACACACACCAACTCCTCCCTCACCAACACTCACCCATACACACCCACTCCTCCCTCACCAACACTCACCAATACACACCCACTCCCTCACCAATACTCACCAACACTCACCAACACACACCAAGACACACCCACTCCTCCCTCACCAACACTCACCAACACACACCCACTCCTCCCTCACCAAAACACACCCACTCCCCCCTCACCAACACTCACCAATACACACCCACTGCTCCCTCACCAACACTCACCCATACACACCCACTCCTCCCTCACCAACACTCACCCATACACACCCATACACACCCACTCCTCCCTCACCAACACACACCACCCCCACCAACACTCACCCATACATCCTCACCAATACATACATACACACCCTCACCCATACACACATCCTCACCCACCCTCATACGGGCCATCACCCACAAACCCATACACTCTCGCAAATAAACTCCCATCACCTACACCCGGACTCTCAAACCCCCATTTGCATACATACAGACACACACACACGCCTTGTGTGCGTGTGCTCCCCCATACACTCCCCGACTCGCCCACACGCACGCAAGCAAGATATGCCCGTTATAACACGCGACATTTTCCATTATATAACCACACATCAGCCACCGCACACATCACCCACCACACACATCACCCACCACACACATCACCCACCACTCACATCAGCCACCGCACACATCACCCACATCACCCACCACCCACATCACCCACCAACACGTCGCGTTATGCAACAACCCTCCCGCAACGCAGCGAATAAAACTAGGGTCCTAAACACCACTAACGAGGGCCCTAAACACCACTAACTAGGGTCCTAAACACCACTAACTAGAGTCCTAAACACCACTACCCAGGGTCCTAAACACCACTAACCAGGGTCCTAAACACCACTAACCAGGGTCCTAAACACCACTAACCAGGGTCCTAAACACCACTAACCAGGGTCCTAAACACCACTAACCAGGGTCGTAAACACCACTAACCAGGGTCCTAAACACCACTAACCAGGGTCCTAAACACCACTAACCAGGGTCCTAAACACCACTAACTAGGGTCCTAAACACCACTAACTAGGGTCCTAAACACCACTAACCAGGGTCCTAAACACCACTAACCAGGGTCCTAAACACCACTAACCAGGGTCCTAAACACCACTAACTAGGGTCCTAAACACCATTAACCAGGGTCCTAAACACCACTAACTAGGGTCCTAAACACCACTAACCAGGGTCCTAAACACCACTAACCAGGGTCCAAACCACCACTAACTAGGGTCCTAAACACCACTAACTAGGGTCCTAAACACCACTAACCAGGGTCCTAAACACCACTAACCAGGGTCCAAACCACCACTAACTAGGGTCCTAAACACCACTAACTAGGGTCCTAAACACCATTAACCAGGGTCCTAAACACCACTAACCAGGATCCAAACCACCACTAACCAGGGTCCTAAACACCACTAACCAGGGTCCTTAACACCATTAACCAGGGTCCTAAACACCACTAACTAGGGTCATAACCACCGCTAACTAGGGTCATAAACACCACTAACCAGGGTCCTAAACACCATTAACCAGGGTCGTAAACACCACTAACCAGGGTCCTAAACACCACTAACCAGAGTCTTCAACACCCTACCTAGCCAAGGTCCAGTCCCGAGATAACGACAGCGAATTATTAGGGCCAACATAACTCTCAAAACCCATAACTGCAGACTACACGCAAACACACCTGTAATACTCAAAATCCCACCACCAGACACACACACACATGAACCACAACACGCGAATCTTCTTACGTTCGGAAAAACAACACACGCACACTACACTGCAAGGGGGAGAGAGTCCACATTTTAACATGCGTCACACATCAATGCCCGCCGACCCTCCTCGCCATGTCTGCAGCCTCGCGCAAACTTTACAGTCACCAAAGCCCCCCCCCAAAAATCTTTCCCCAACACCGCTAAGAACCCCCCCCCAACACTCAAAACCCTAAACAGTCAAACTAACGTCCTGAATGGCCCATCAACAGGCGGTGGAGGTGCGGAACCAGAGCAAACACAACTCAACAAATAAATTAAGACGTCACTATATCCACGGGAGAAAAACTTTTAAAGAGAGAGAGAAAAACATTTTTTACGTGACATTGATAAAAAGCCCCCCCCCCAAGCCGAGACTAACTCGGGGGGGGGGGGCACATCACGGCGACAGAAATTCTGGAGAACCAGGGAGCTCAAACCCAAGCCAGGTCCGAAAATCCACAAAAACACTCCCATCATCTCAAACTTGCAGTCTTCCAACAATAACAAACCCTCCGCCGCCCGCCCACCCACCACCAACCCCAACCGAGAAAATTTAAGATATTAAACGTTCATAAGAAAACTCGGCAAATAAAAAAATGTAAACTTTCACAATTTAAACCGTGAAAAAACTCGATATTTACGCATCATACGGTGGATTGAAAGCGTTTAAGCCCAGCGCGGACGGATTGCGCGGTAAAGCAGCGACTGCCCACCCCCCCGACTTAGTGGGGGTGAGCAAGAGCCACCCCCATCGCCGCCGCCGCCACCACTACCATCATCATCATCACCACGGTCCCGACATCACCTGGGTTCCTGGAAGCGCTGGGCGGTCCTCTCTCTTCCCCGAATGCGTCTCCTTCTGAGAAAGTGGCGACGCGCAGTTCTCAGAACCAGCTCCGGGCGAGCCCATCGCGAGGGCCGCTGGGGGGGGGGGAAGCACCGGACGAGTCTAACTCGAGCGGGAGACGGCGCTGGCCGACGCCCCCATGCGCCGCCACTGGTCGATATCCCTTGAACGAGGCCGTTGCACCCCTCGGATGGGCGAGGCCGGTGGTGTCGCCCGCTCGTGCGGGCTACGAACACCCCCGCGGGTATTTCACGGTGGTTCGCTCTACTTGGAAAAACTCGAAAACAGCGAAGCAGGGTCACGTGGTCCGCGGGGGCGGGGTATTGGTGGGTGGGGGTGGTGGGGTGGGGGGTGGAGGGGCGGGGTGGGGTGGGAGACACGTGCTCTGGGTGCGTGTGTATGTGGGATGTACGTCTGTCTGTGTGTGCGTGTCCCTACAGCCACACTTCTCCGTGGCTTTGAAGTGCACCTAGCCTGGCACAGCGCGGTGGACACGTCGCCGCCGCTGTTGATAAATGTACACGAGTGAATGTAATCGAATGTGCGTCCTGTATATTAACGAAGGGCACACACGTGTTTTTATTTGTGCGCGTGTGCACATACGTACGTTGTGCATATACACACGTGAACGTATATGTACACGTGCTCTGTATGTATAAAGGCGTGAGGGTATACACGTGTGAGCGTACGCATGCATGTGTCTGTGTATACGTGTGTAGATGCGTACACATCTACACGTGTTAGTGTGAAGGTATGTGAGCATACGTGTACACGTGCGTAACGGTATACACGTGTAGCTGTGTAACACGCGTGTCTGCGCGTACACACACACACACACACGTGTGTACACGCGCGCGTGAGAACATATGTACATCTTCACTCACACACGCGTGTACACGCACACCTTGTGCGTACACACACCTACACACGTGTGCACGTATACACACGCGGTGTACACACGCGCGCACACCTGTGCGCGCGTGTGTATTCCGTGTCGGTGTGTATACGTGTACAACACACTCTCACACACACACACACACGTGTATATATTAGTACACACACGCGTGTGTATGTGTGTGTACACGTGTAGGTGCGTGTACACGCGTGCGTGTGTGCCACTGTACACTCTGCCTACCCGTGTCAAATCCCGTCTGCCCCTGCCCCCGCTGTTCACACGCGCGAGCTGATTGGCCACTCTCACCCCTCCTCCCCCTCCCCCTCTCTCTCCCCACGCCGCTCTCTCTTTCCTCTTCCCCGCTTCACTCTCCCACCCTCCCACTCGCCCCGCCCCCCTCCCCGTGTACTCGAATGACCCCGCCGTCTCGCGCGTTCTCTGGACATTTATTTCATTATTTTTTAGCGGCGGGTTTGGGGAGGAGGGGGGGGCGGCGGAGCGAGGGGGGAGGGGCATCGGGGGGAGGGGGGAGGGGCATCGGGGGGAGGGGAGGGGCTGTGGTCGAGATCGGCCCCGGCCACTGTTTCAGCGCCTGGCTTGTGTCGCAGTCCAGCTGTTACGAGGCGCTGCTACAGCTCCTGCTACAGCTGGTGCTACAGCTGATGCTGCTGTTTGTGTAGTGGTAGCTGTACGAGGCGCTGCTACAGCTCCTGCTACAGCTGGTGCTACAGCTGATGCTGCTGTTTGTGTAGTGGTAGCTGTACGAGGCGTTGCTACAGCTCCTGCTACAGCTGGTGCTACAGCTGATGCTGCTGTTTGTGTAGTGGTAGCTGTATCAGCTCCTGCTACAGCTGATGCTGCTGTTTGTGTAGTGGTAGCTGTATCAGCTGCTGCTACAGCTGGTGCTGCTGATTGTGTAGTGGTAGCTGTATCAGCTCCTGCTACAGCTGATGCTGCTGTTTGTGTAGTGGTAGCTGTACGAGGCGCTGCTACAGCTCCTGCTACAGCTGGTGCTACAGCTGATGCTGCTGTTTGTGTAGTGGTAGCTGTATCAGCTCCTGCTACAGCTGGTGCTGCAGCTGATGCTGCTGTTTGTGTAGTGGTAGCTGTACGAGGCGCTGCTACAGCTCCTGCTACAGCTGGTGCTACAGCTGATGCTGCTGTTTGTGTAGTGGTAGCTGTATCAGCTCCTGCTACAGCTGGTGCTGCTGATTGTGTAGTGATAGCTGTATCAGCTCCTGCTACAGCTGGTGCTGCAGCTGATGCTGCTGTTTGTGTAGTGGTAGCTGTACGAGGCGCTGCTACAGCTCCTGCTACAGCTGGTGCTACAGCTGATGCTGCTGTTTGTGTAGTGGTAGCTGTATCAGCTCCTGCTACAGCTGGTGCTGCTGATTGTGTAGTGGTAGCTGTATCAGCTCCTGCTACAGCTGATGCTGCTGTTTGTGTAGTGGTAGCTGTACGAGGCGCTGCTACAGCTCCTGCTACAGCTGGTGCTACAGCTGATGCTGCTGTTTGTGTAGTGGTAGCTGTACGAGGCGCTGCTACAGCTGATGCTGCTGTTTGTGTAGTGGTAGCTGTACGAGGCGCTGCTACAGCTCCTGCTACAGCTGGTGCTACAGCTGATGCTGCTGTTTGTGTAGTGGTAGCTGTACGAGGCGCTGCTACAGCTCCTGCTACAGCTGGTGCTGCTGATTGTGCAGTGGTAGCTGTATCAGCTCCTGCTACAGCTGATGCTGTTTGTGTAGTGGTAGCTGTACGAGGCGCTGCTACAGCTCCTGCTACAGCTGGTGCTACAGCTGATGCTGCTGTTTGTGCAGTTGTAGCTGTATCAGCTCCTGCTACAGCTGGTGCTGCTGATTGTGTAGTGGTAGCTGTATCAGCTCCTACTACAGCTGATGCTGCTGATTGTGTAGTGGTAGCTGTACGAGGCGCTGCTACAGCTGATGCTGCTGTTTGTGTAGTGGTAGCTGTACGAGGCGCTGCTACAGCTCCTGCTACAGCTGATGCTGCTGTTTCTGCAGTGGTAGCTGTATCAGCTCCTGCTACAGCTGATGCTGCTGATTGTGTAGTGGTAGCTGTATCAGCTCCTGCTACAGCTGATGCTGCTGTTTGTGTAGTGGTAGCTGTATCAGCTCCTGCTACAGCTCCTGCTATAGCTGATGCTGCTGTTTGTGTAGTGGTAGCTGTATCAGCTGCTGCTACAGCTCCTGCTACATCTGGTGCTGCTATTTGTGCAGTGGTAGCTGTATCAGCTGCTGCAGCTGATGCTGCTGTTTGTGTAGTGGTAGCTGTATCAGCTCCTGCTACAGCTCCTGCTACAGCTGATGCTGCTGTTTGTACAGAGGTAGCTCTATCAGCTCCTGCTACAGCTGATACTGCTGTTTGTACAGTGGTAGCTGTACCAGCTGCTGCTACAGCTCCTGCTACAGCTGGTGCTGCTGTTTGTGCAGTGGTAGCTCTATCAGCTGCTGCTATAGCTCCTGCTACAGCTGATGCTGTTGTTTGCGTAGTGGTAGCTGTATTGGCTGTTGCTATAGCTCCTGCTGCAGCTGATGCTGCTGTTGGTGCAGTGGTAGCTGTATCAGCTACGATATCTGCTGCTGTATTTGTAATGATAGCTGTTATCAGCTGCTGTATCACACACGAGTATACGCTGACACATTAATACATATGTAATGATGACTTGAGATGGTTTATTTTATTGAAGACACGTTCACTTGAACAGATGGAGAACCCCACTGCAACAGCCCCGAGTCTCCCACGGCATTTCTCTTAAAGAACATGCCCCCATTGCCGAACCTTCTCGATGGTTCTAGACCGCTCGCTCAACCAGCAGACTCCACTGGCCTCTTCCGTCACCTGGCCATGCTCCTATGCTCGATCATTCCCGCAGCCACCAGTCCACTCGCACTGCAGGCTGACTCCCCTGTCATTACCTCCCGTGGCCACCAGTCCACTCGCACTGCAGGCTGACTCCCCTGTCATTACCTCCTGTGGCCACTAGTCCCCTCGCACTGTAGGTTGACTCTCCTGTCATTTCCTCCCGTGGCCACCAGTCCACTCGCACTGCAGGCTGACTCCCCCTGTCACTTCCTCCCGTGGCCACCAGTCCACTCACACTGCAGGCTGACTCCCCTGTCATTACCTCCCATGGCCACCAGTCCACTCACACTACAGGCTGACTCCCCCTGTCACTTCCTCCCGTGGCCACCAGTCCACTCACACTGAAGGCTGACTCCCCTGTCATCACCTCCCGTGGCCACCAGTCCTCTCGCACTGCAAGCTGACTCCCCCTGTCATTACCTCCTATGGCCACTAGTCCACTCACACTGCAGGCTGACTCCCCCTGTCACTTCCTCCCGTGGCCACCAGTCCCCTCGCATTGCAGGCTGACTCCCCTGTCATTTCCTCCCGTGGCCACCAGTCCACTCGCACTGCAAGCTGACTCCCCCTGTCATTACCTCCTGTGGCCACTAGTCCACTCACACTGCAGGCTGACTCCCCTGTCACTACCTCCCGTGGCCACCAGTCCACTCGCACTGCAGGCTGACTCCCCTGTCATTACCTCCCGTGGCCACCAGTCCACTCGCACTGCAGGCTGACTCCCCTGTCATTACCTCCTGTGGCCACTAGTCCCCTCGCACTGTAGGTTGACTCTCCTGTCATTTCCTCCCGTGGCCACCAGTCCACTCGCACTGCAGGCTGACTCCCCCTGTCACTTCCTCCCGTGGCCACCAGTCCACTCACACTGCAGGCTGACTCCCCTGTCATTACCTCCCATGGCCACCAGTCCACTCACACTACAGGCTGACTCCCCCTGTCACTTCCTCCCGTGGCCACCAGTCCACTCACACTGAAGGCTGACTCCCCTGTCATCACCTCCCGTGGCCACCAGTCCTCTCGCACTGCAAGCTGACTCCCCCTGTCATTACCTCCTGTGGCCACTAGTCCACTCACACTGTAGGTTGACTCTCCTGTCATTTCCTCCCGTGGCCACCAGTCCACTCGCACTGCAGGCTGACTCCCCCTGTCACTTCCTCCCGTGGCCACCAGTCCACTCACACTGCAGGCTGACTCCCCTGTCATTACCTCCCATGGCCACCAGTCCACTCACACTACAGGCTGACTCCCCCTGTCACTTCCTCCCGTGGCCACCAGTCCACTCACACTGAAGGCTGACTCCCCTGTCATCACCTCCCGTGGCCACCAGTCCTCTCGCACTGCAAGCTGACTCCCCCTGTCATTACCTCCTATGGCCACTAGTCCACTCACACTGCAGGCTGACTCCCCCTGTCACTTCCTCCCGTGGCCACCAGTCCCCTCGCATTGCAGGCTGACTCCCCTGTCATTTCCTCCCGTGGCCACCAGTCCACTCGCACTGCAAGCTGACTCCCCCTGTCATTACCTCCTGTAGCCACTAGTCCACTCACACTGCAGGCTGACTCCCCTGTCACTACCTCCCGTGGCCACCAGTCCACTCGCACTGCAGGCTGACTCCCCTGTCATTACCTCCCGTGGCCACCAGTCCACTCGCACTGCAGGCTGACTCCCCTGTCATTACCTCCTGTGGCCACTAGTCCCCTCGCACTGTAGGTTGACTCTCCTGTCATTTCCTCCCGTGGCCACCAGTCCACTCGCACTGCAGGCTGACTCCCCCTGTCACTTCCTCCCGTGGCCACCAGTCCACTCACACTGCAGGCTGACTCCCCTGTCATTACCTCCCATGGCCACCAGTCCACTCACACTACAGGCTGACTCCCCCTGTCACTTCCTCCCGTGGCCACCAGTCCACTCACACTGAAGGCTGACTCCCCTGTCATCACCTCCCGTGGCCACCAGTCCTCTCGCACTGCAAGCTGACTCCCCCTGTCATTACCTCCTGTGGCCACTAGTCCACTCACACTGCAGGCTGACTCCCCCTGTCACTTCCTCCCGTGGCCACCAGTCCCCTCGCATTGCAGGCTGACTCCCCTGTCATTTCCTCCCGTGGCCACCAGTCCACTCGCACTGCAAGCTGACTCCCCCTGTCATTACCTCCTGTGGCCACTAGTCCACTCACACTGCAGGCTGACTCCCCTGTCACTACCTCCCGTGGCCACCAGTCCCCTCGCATTGCAGGCTGACTCCCCTGTCATTTCCTCCCGTGGCCACTAGTCCCCTCACACCGTAGGTTGACTCTACTGTCATCTCCATATATATAAAAGGCAAAGTTGTGATTGTGTGTCTGTTCAAAATGTTTAGCGTACTTCCCGACATGCAACAAACTTGAAATTTGCCATGTGGGTACTTTCCAGACAGTACACCATGCAAAAAAGATAAAAAATACACTTTTTGGGGGGGGGGGAGCTCAATAATGCATATATTTTTTTGCACAAGTGAGCTCTGTCGTCAAACCTGTCACGTGACCCTCGTGTGTGGAAGTGTAACGCATTGTAGTGTAGCGGTTAGCGCGCTGTGTGTGTGTCTGTCTGTGTGTCTGTCTGTGACTGTGTGTATCTGTGTGTGTGTGGAAGCGTAACGCATTGTAGTGTAGCGGTTAGCGCGCTGTGTGTGTCTGTCTGTGTGTCTGTCTGTGACTGTGTGTATCTGTGTGTGTGTGGAAGCGTAACGCATTGTAGTGTAGCGGTTAGAGCGCTGTGTGTGTGTCTGTCTGTGTGTCTGTGTGTGTATCTGTGTGTGTGTGGAAGTGTAACGCATTGTAGTGTAGCTGTTAGCGCGCCGCCCAACGAACCCGGCGACCCCAATTCGATTCCCGCTCACGGCCACCACCGGTGACGATTATTTGAACCGGTCCTGGGCCTCCCCTAGGTCGACTCAGCCTCAAACGAGTAACTGCTGTGGTGTGTGAACATCGCCACTGGGGAGACAAAGGCGGGCCGCGCGTGGTGAAGCCGTGTAGTGAAGTTAGTTACACATACAGAACACTTGCATCACACGTGTATGCAAAATATTCATATCGAGGCCAGTAGCCGATCGAGCGGTAGGGGCCAAAGAAGCTACGAGTTGGTAGCCCCCTCGCCAACCACCATGAAATTTGTTTTTTTTTAAACAAGAGTGTAAAAGCACAACAGCACTTATTTAAAGTCTGTCGTAAAAAAAAATGCTTTCATTGACGTTCCACGTTTCATTCTCATTCAATTAGAGCAGCGGCGCAAGTATCGCCAAGAGGGACTCCTACGGGGCTCTGTTGTGGTGACTGCGTCGTGCGAAGACGACGCGCCCCTGCACTGTCAAATGTTCGAGACCGTGAGCGTGACGACGATGCGAATCGGACATCTCGCCGTTTTTTTCCCACGATTTTTGACCCCCTTCCCCCCCCCCTAGTCACACGACGTCACAAAAAGTCAGACCCCCCCCCTCCTCAAATATGACGTCACAAAGCTCTGCCCCCCCCCAAAAGTAAAACATGCTTCAAATCGCTTTAAACTATTGTCATTGTAGTGCGTATATAACGTGGCACTGCAACTCTGATGTTGTAGGCGAAAACATTTATTAAAAAGTCTATTTAATTAAGTTAGAACGTGTTGTCTATATTTATTTAAAGTTGAAGCATTGTGATGTGACGTCACACTTCTCAAACCACCCCCCCCCTCCCCTCGTCACACATCGTCACAAATGTCTGACCCTCCCCCCCCTCCCCCAGGTGCGTGACGTCATGTTTGGACGACCCCAAAGAGGAGGCCGCGATATATAACAGCCTCTAGGTGCCACGGTGCGAGACAGATCAAATATTGGTGGGTCCCCGCCTGACCGATTGCCACACCCCCCACCCCGAGTTGTAAGTTACTACGCCACTGATCTACGCCCGTTCGGATTTTTCCGAGCATCCGATTCTTTTTGTAAAGCATTCTTACGAAAGTGTGACGTCACGTGAAAGCAACGTCACTTTTTACATCACGCCCCCGGGTACTTTTCGCGCCAAAAAAAAAACCGTGTGGCACGTGGTGTTGCGTGACGTCACTTTTGTGGGCACGGCGACGTCACACAACCGGGTAGAATCAGAGGCGTCCTGTACACGATCCGAAATTTTGATGAAGAAGAAGAAGACGGTGAAGAAATAACAGCTATCGTCCTTTCGATTTAAAGCTTTCGTGACTGCAAGGATTCACCTTCTTTGGTTCTTTCGGTAAAGTCACCACGTAGAATGAGAATAAAATAATAAATTAATAAAATAACACAATAATATTCTCACGACGTTTCGGCCACAACACAAGTGGCCACAACACAAGTGAAGAAGGCCGCTTGCGTTGTGGCCGAAACGTCGTGAGAATTTTATTGTGTTATTTTATTATTTTATTCTCATTCTACGTGACTTTACCGAAAGAACCAAAGAAGAGCTATCGTCCTTAAAACAAAAAAAGGTGAATCCGAAACGAATGAATATTGGTACTCTTGTGACGAGGATCGACTTTCCGCGGGCATCTCTAGTGACGTCACTGAGGTGGAGATTGTCCGCAGGGAGATGGTGGGGGGTAGCCAATAAGGATTGTTGGGATCCCGGCGGCAGGAACCAGAGACCCCCCCCCCCCCCCCCGCTAATGATGCACAACCTACTCTCTGTCCTGCCTTGTGCCGACGTCTGTGGGGTCGGCGTCAATCTTATCATGATCTTTAGAGGCCGTCCGGAAATTACGGGGGGGGGGTCAGACATTTGTGTGACGATGGGGGGGGGGGGGGGGGTTGAGGAATGTGACGTCACATCAAAATGCGCAACTTTAAATAAATATAGACAACACCTTCTACTTAATTAAATAGACTTTTTAAATAAATGTTTTCTCCTACAACATCAGAGTGCCGCGCCACATTAAATACCCACTACGATGACAATAAATTTTGATTTAAAGCTTTCGTGACTGCAGGGATTCATATTCTTGGTTCTTTCGGTAAAGTCACGTAGAAGGGAAACAATAAAATATATTTTTTATATACTTTATTATTTTATTACTTTACCGAAAGAACCAAGAATACAATGACAATAGTTTAAACCGATTTGAAGCATGTTTTATTTTTTTTGGGGGGGGGGCAGAGCTTTGTGACGTCATATTTAAGAGGGGGTTTGACTTTTTGTGACGCCCTGTGACGAAAGGGGGGGGGTCATAAATCGTCCAAAATCGCGTGATGTCATTTATGGACGGCCCAATAGTTAACACTTATCAGCCTCTTTATAAGTTTTCCTTTTGGGAGGCTGGTCACGCCAGGGTAGTTTGGAATTTCCACAATTAGGTCACATTTTCAGAGAGTATATGTGAACAGTCTGTACAGGTGAATAGTATTGTGTACTCGTATAAACTGTGTACATGTGTACAGGGCATGTGTACAAGGGTGCATTTATCGGTGTAGGTATGTATGTGTACACATGGTTTATTTGTTTAGGTGAAAATGTGTAGGTGTGTACACATCCGGTCCGGGGCCTCCCTTAGGTCGACTCAGCCTTAAATTGGTACCTGATTTGGTGTATAAACATCGCCATTGGGGAGACAAAGGCGGCTGGGCGTGGTATTGGCCACCTACTCGTGTGCCATGCCGGTCTTCATAGGTGATCACTAACAGCACTTGCCCTAACAGTCTGTTAAAGGCTATAGAGATAGGTGTGTGTATAGCTGTGTATGTGTAAATGCACGTATAAGTGTAAGTGTGTAACAACGACCGAAACACGTACTTCGATTCATGAAGAGCCTTCATTGTGGACACGAACACTGTCTACAAGCACAGTGTTATTCTCTACAAGCATCCCCTCCCCTTGAGCTTGCCCTTTCAATATCTCCCGAGTCCCCTTTCTCGACGGTTCTCCGATTTTCTTTCTACAGTCAATCCTCAGCTTCCTTCTCGAATGGATTCTCTACCGCTCTCCTTTCAGACAAACTTCGTTTCCCGCCCTTTGCGTTTGTATCTTTCCACCCCATCCCTTCACTTCTCCGTCTCTAAACCAATCCCTTTCCAGGCCTCTCTATACCTCCCCTTTCTCCGTGATCTACCCGAAGTGGTCTCCCCCAGATTATGGGCACCAATCCAAGGCCTTGTTACGCTTCCTGGCTGCCCGTATTTGCACACACAGCGTACGCACTAGGTGTGGTAAGTCGTCTGTTGTGATCAAGTCTTTACATTATTCCCTCCCCCCCCCCTAATAAAGAGCCATCCAGGCTAGCACCGGGGAAGGAAATAACCCAGCACAACAGACCAAAGGAAGCCCAAGGAGAAACCCACCAACATGAAAGTGATGACATCACAATGGCATCAGGTGTTTGTGATGCATGTGAGCCCCTTGTGGTATGAGCCCACAACAATGTCCTTATGTGTCCGAATTAGGCAATAAACAATCACATGAACAATCCTGACCTCGTGTGTGTGTGTGTGTGTATGTGAGAATAAGTGTCCGCGCAGTGTGAGTGCATTTTCGGCGCGCAAATGATGTACATCCCACAGTTAGCCAACAACAACACAACAAGACTGCGGGAATGACGAGGTGCAACAATCCCTTACTCCGTTCAGGAACAGTGCTTGGACAATCATGCATATCTTGCGCGGGTCCTCAATGCCGGATCGGCGTACGCTGCAGGGTCCAGCGGGTGAACATAACAACAGTGATGTCCCAGATGTATGTGTAATGAGAGTGCGCCACCTACGTGACGACCGGGGTGGTGTTATTGCCGATACGTGCTGTGTTGTCTCACATCCAATCAGCAAGGGGGATCCCATCTGGGTGAAAGGTCAAATGGGCGGAGCTAGCAGGAAGCCTCGAGAGCCCTCTAGAAGGTTCCGAGATGGGCGTGGCTAGAGGCGGGGCTTAGTCCCGCCGAGAGGGATATAAGGAGAGGGAGCAGGAGACTCCGGGTCGTCGGTGTGAAGAGCCCTGGGTCCAAACGTCGTCACCGCCTACGCTACCACCATCAGCCACGTGGCGGGCTCCACCAGCAGAGCCTCCCCTCTCTCCGACATGCCGTCAGCCAGCGGCGAGGCGGAGAGAGAGCGAGTGCCACTGCGGCGGGAGGCAAAGCGTGAGCCGCGTCCTGAGAGCAAGGGCGAAGCAGCTGCGAAAGCACGAGGGAGACACGTGCTGTACTGCAACTTAAGAGTAATGCGCACACATCGCGGCTGATTCACTCAGTTGATTTCGACTGGACCCTGCCACGCCGATGCAAATTTGGGATAGGTTCGTAACGGGACCTGCGGGCAATGCAACCATGCTTTGTCGCCCACCACCCAGGGAAGTGAATGAACCTGCCGCGGTGTATTTCGCTCGTAAGCAGCCTCTGCTGTCACGATGTTCGCCATTGCCGTTGTCCGCGCTTCAAGCAATCGGTCGAGCGTAACCTGCAAGGACGCAGGCCGATCAGACACACCTGTAGGAAGCTTACCCAGCTGAGTCTCTATGGGAGCTTCAGGTTCATGGCCGTACATGAGATAGAAGGGAGAAAACCCCGTGGAGGCATGTGGGGCCAGCCAATAGTCTGCCAAGTTCCCCCCGAATATGGAGATCTCAGTTGTTTTGCGTCATATCCATGACTTGGCAAAGCATTGCTCTTAGGGTTCTATTCAGTCGTTCCACCACACCATCCATTTGAGGGTGGTACAGGTAAGTGCAAACTTTCTTTGTGCCCGGCGCCTCGCACACCTGTAGGAGTTTTGATGAAAGATGTAGTCCCTAGTATCCGTGAAGGAATGCATCAGCAATTCATGCGGCCGTTTGGTCAGACAGCGGCCAGGGCATTGGCCGCCTCGTAAAATACTCGACTCCCACCAGGAGCAATGCATTTCCTCAACAGCAGCCGAGTTGCAGTAGTTTGTTTGCATGGACCTCCCGCGTCAACCTGCCTCGCAGAGATGCGGCCACCACCAGACATCACGTCCCACCACATCAGCAACCCCTCGTGCAGCACAAACTGAGACCCTACTAGGGAGGTTGACGCGGATTGGTCTGCATTTACCCGGTGGCGCAAAGGTAGCAGTCTGGCGTCATCGACCCACAGCTGTATGGATAGGTCAGACCCAGTGCGTAGGCCCAGCGCGGTTTGTCTGCCGGCGGCTCTGCAGGCTGTACTGACGCTACCGGGCGCCTCCGGAACGGTAGGCTTGCAATCGGCCAGCGCCCGATGCACATGCACACGGGTCTTCGCGAGGTAACCGTGACAACGTGTCAGCATTCCCATGCTTTAGGCCCTTCCGATGTATGATTTGGTAGAAATACTCCTGCAATTTTTCTAGCCAGCGCACCAACTGGCCCGACGGCTGATCTATGTGTAAGGAGTCCTGCAGGGTGGCGTGATCGTTGGAAACGGTGAATTTTTGGCCATACAGGTAAGGTCTATATTGCTGCACAAAGTGCACGATTGCTAGCGATTCCCGGCGAGTTCCGCAATAACGCTGCTCAGCTGGCGAAAGAACGTGACTACCATAGGCAATGATGACTTCGACCCCGTCCTTTACCTGAGAGAGGACAGCCCCTATCCCCAGATCACTGGCGTCTGCGTCTAGGGTGAAGGGCAGGGAGAAGTCCAGGTATGCCAGGGGTGGCGCTTATGTGAGACGATCACACAGCATGATAAAAGCAGTTTCCTCCTCAGCCCACCATTGAAACTTTTGGTTCTTCACCGTCAACGCGTGAAAGGGCCTCGCCATTGTGGCAAATTTCGGGACAAACCGGCGATAATACGACGTGAAGCCAACAAAGCTACGTACATCATCCATCAATTTCGGGGTCGGCATATTCTGCACACACGCCGTCTTAGTGGGATCCGTGGCAACACCTTACGGGCTCACAACGTGATCCAAATATCATGCGGACGATTGAATCAGGTGACATATGGTTTCAATTTCAGGTTGGCTGTATGCACTCTGGATAATACCACGTGGAGTCGCTGGAAATGCTTATCAAACGTGAGACCGAGGGCGATAACATCACCCAGATAAATAAGGCAAGAATCCCTCTGCAATCCTGCAAGAACCAACTCCATCAACCTTCAAAACGTAGCAGGCACTGTCTAAAGTCCCATCGGGAGAAAGTTAAAATGGTACAATCCTTGAGGTGTACGAAACGCGGTCTTAGCCTTTGAGGACTCGTCCAAGGGCAGTTGCCAAAATCCCAACAAGTTCAATGTGGAAAAAAAAATGCTCCAGAAAAGGCGTCTAAGGAATCAAATACATGGGAGCGGGCATGCGTTAGCTCGTGTAACCTTGTGTAAGGCGAGGAAAATGCATGCAAAAACGCAGACTTCCATTAGACTTTTTAACTAATACAACAGGAGCCCCCCAATGGCTAGTGGATAGAGAAATGGTCTTCGCGGTGAGCATGTTGTCCACTGCCTGTTGCACGTATTGTTTTTCTACCTGGCCCATGCGACACAAATTTAATCTAAACGGGGGACCATCTCCCGCATCAAGGTGATGGAACATGCTGAACACATTCGAGAATTGCAGGAGCGTCGATCCCAACTGCGCCTCAGACAGCTCCGGGTTTTTTTCCCAACGGAGCTTTTGCAGCCAGGCATAATTGATCGATGGCGGTTCCTTAATGACTCTTGCAACCACCGTTTTCAGTAAGTCATCCAATTCAGGGGACACAAGCACCACACGAGCCAATACTGTTCCTGCCTGAACAGTGGTCGGTTCCTCCCCGACATTGAGCAATTGGAGGGATTGTTTTTTGTCTCGCGCTCAACGCTGTCTGTGCACCTGCCAATGTTAACCTGCGGGTCATCGCCTTTGATGGCGAGACCACAATCAGCGAGTCAACCTGCGTCGTCACCAGCAGTTTGCAGTATCGTAACGGAATCACATGGCCGGAGGCACAGTTTCCGACTGACTGACCAGCACTTGTACAGACACTCCTGTTCCCGTACACTGGCCCACTGGTTGCAGAAAACAAATGCATTTCTATGCAACCCTGGTCAGTGAGTATTCGGAGAGGCATCCTATTCAAGAAATCGGTTCCGAGTAGGCATGGAACAGCTAATGTGCTGGAAACCAGTGTGGGTTCCCGACAAGGTGAACTCCTCAATTTGCACCAGCACATCGATTTACCCTTCAATCCCCATGTTACCACCATTTGCCACCACGCACGTAATGGTGACAGGCGCCCAGCGACGGCAACTATGTGGCAATAAGTTGAAAAATCAACTTGGGAATAACAGTGGCCGACGGTGCCAGTGTCATTTTACATGGTGGACCTCCACTCCTCCCACTGAGCCCACCGCGACCGAGGCCTCTGCGGCTGCCGCTACGACCTGCCACGCCAGCTTCTTTCAATGACTGCACAACTCAGGCCACCTGTGGATTTTGCGAGCCCGTTATCCCCGATGCTCACAGTTTTCAGATAGCATATGTGTACGGGATGGCGACGAAGGCGGTGAGAGGCGATGAGTCCCTAAGTGCATGAGGTGAACTATCTAGCCGGGTGTCTGGGGTGTCGCGACTCGCCTGATGTTGTTGAGCCGGGGCCGCCGATGAGGCGGTAGACGCCGTCGGTGCTGACGGCAGTGAGTTGCGATGTGTCCTTGACGGCCGCGGCGATTGCAGGTGATGGGTGGGCTCCGCCGTGGAGTTGCTGCCTCCTCTCTCGGCCCCCACCTTCGAGGTCGCTGCGGGGCCGTTCTGCTGGGCCCCGTCCACCCGCAGACCGCCACCGCTATTTCTTCCAGCGGCCCTTCATTCCCCCCAACTGCGGTCGCGACGGGCGGGACCCCCGCTGCCGGGAGACCTCGCCTTGCAGCTTGGGCAGGAGGTGCAGGCGCCACCCCCCGGGACCGCTTCTACTTGTGCCACCACCTGGGTCCGCCGGTTAATTTCTGCTTGTGCCCGCAAACACCGGGCTGCCCACAAGGATGTCTGTGCTTCCTCCTCCACGATGGGCAGAACAACGCCCATCTCGTTAACCAGGGCCAGGATCCTCTCTATCACCAAGGAATCCAGCGAGACTTCATCCAGCCAACGGTAAACCGCCTGCCCGGGCGCCATTAGAGTGCTACGGTAGAGGCGAGGGGTGACTCTGCTTCCTCTCCATTGCGATGTTGGAACTTTCCCTTCACGTTGGATGGCGGGTCGAAGACTTCAGTCATTCTGCAGCAGGCTGCTTGTACCATGGCCCTCCGCTCTGCCGTTATGGCCTTGAAGATGGCGAGGGTTTCATCATTTAAGGCCGTGGCTAGTGCCTTCAATGCCTCCTTTTCCATCCAGTCTAATGCCTGGTATGCAGCCTCGAACCACCTGATCAAGGCTCCCCAGTCGCCTCCTGCCGCCACAAACTCTTTAACCAGCTCCATCCGGCGAGGTCTGTCGGGTGCCCTCTCGAATTCCGCCGGGACTGCCTCCTGTGATGGTGTCATAGCCGCCGCAACTGCTGCTACGCCGAGCGTCCTTGGCTCCCCGGTCCCCGCGGCAGTCAACGGGAAGGCTCCACCCACCAGTTCTCTGGCCGTCCGCTATCCTCGCGGCACCGCAGGTGTCCCCTGCGATCATCCGGATGGGAAAGTTCTTCTCGCCCCGTCCGCCGATGCAGGACCCATCATCATCTCTGAAGCTCCCGGTCTCCCCACCTTCTCGGCGAGCTTTAACACTAGACGAGAGACTGCGTCCACGAGGCGGTTGAATCGTCCCTCCAGCCTCTCCTATCTTTCGGTCAGCAGTGGTGCTTGGGTAATTGGACACTCTTGTCTCTGCGGCTGCCACGGTTCCATCTCAGCCGGTGCCGCCGACTCAGCCTCAAATGAGTACCTGGGGAGATAAAGGCGATTTGGCATGCTACTGGCCACCCACCTCCTCGTGTGCCATGCCAGCCTCAACAGGTGCTCGAGAACAGCACTTGGTCCAAAATAATGTTAAAAGCGATATGGGTGATCGTTGTTTTTGTGTGTAGGTGAGAGGCTTATAGAGCTTCAATGTGGTTTTAGGACGAGTTGGGTCGGCACAGACGCCGTAGTCTCTGTGATTCTGCTACAGGAGAGGTGTAGGGAATTAAAAAAGACCTCTACCTATGCTTTATTGACCTGGTCAGTACCATAAACAGGCAAGAGGGCTCTGAGTTATTCTTCGTGCTTTCGGTGGTCCCTGATTCTCTGTTCACAATCATTAATGATCGTCATGATGTATGTATCTCGAACATATTTTCGTGTATTGTATGTTTACCATTCCTAGGTAAATCTGTGTGGCCCGGTAGTCTAAGCCATTCATTCGCCGTTCACCTTGGGGTATGACAGGAATGTCCTCTGGCGCCTACATTATTTAACATATTTTTTTACACATAGTTCGTGAAGCCTTCTATTGCAGCTGTACAAGAGGAATTAACATCTGGTACAGATACAATGGTAGGTTGATCGATGCTCGGGTGTGGTCAACATATAGCTCCCTATGTATTGGTCAACCATGTTACGTAAGCTGATAACCTTGTAATTGTTTATGACCTGCTCCGGTTCGGCAGCAGAGGTCTCACTCCAAATTAGTTGAGCGGCATCATATTTCCATCGGCTGTGTAACGCTGTGTGGAAGCTACCTGGCCTATGCCAGTTGCAACCTCCCTTCTCAATGCTTGCGAAACCTGGACCCCTCTTAAGTAACATCTGCGACGGTTTGAAACATGAAGGCTGGCCTGTTTACAATCCATTATGGGTTGCACTAGGCTGGCTTGTGTGAGGAGCTCACAGATTATTTACAAATATGGACACCTTCCCATAAAATGAGCTCCTCCGGCAGGCGAGGCTGCGTTGGCTGGGTCACGTAGTCTGCATGCCCAGCCACCGCGTGCTGCCCAAGCAGATTCTGTTTGGCCGGATAGAGGGGGCTAAGTGGGCACGACATGGACTGGAGATGAGATAGACCCAGTGCCGGATTAAGCTAGTGCGGGGCCTGTAGCATATGTTATAAAGGGGCCCTAAAAAATAAAATAAAAATAAACGTAAATATTAATACACATAAATGTTTTATTTGCATAGTAAAGTAATTGTATTTTTTCATTTGCTATACAGTCCGATAATACGACAAAATGCTAAGCTTAAACACCCGGTCGTTCATAAAAGTTCACGGCAGTATAGTACTATAGTAATAGAGCAAGTGCAGAATCACTGAATCGGAACTAATAGCTTGGACGCATTTAACGCGGCGCCCTTGAAACTGCGGGGCCCGTAGCTACACGTGCAGCTACTAGTGTAGCTACACGTGCAGCTACTAGTGTAGCTACACGTGCAGCTACTAGTGTAGCTACACGTGCAGCTACTAGTGTAGCTACACGTGCAGCTACTAGTGTAGCTACACGTGCAGCTACTAGTGTAGCTACACGTGCAGCTACTAGTGTAGCTACACGTGCAGCTACTAGTGTAGCTACACGTGCAGCTACTAGTGTAGCTACACGTGCAGCTACTAGTGTAGCTACACGTGCAGCTACTAGTGTAGCTACACGTGCAGCTACTAGTGTAGCTACACGTGCAGCTACTAGTGTAGCTACACGTGCAGCTACTAGTGTAGCTACACGTGCAGCTACTAGTGTAGCTACACGTGCAGCTACTAGTGTAGCTACACGTGCAGCTACTAGTGTAGCTACACGTGCAGCTACTAGTGTAGCTACATGTGCGACTGTTGCTACTAGGAGAGATCCGGCACTGGATGGAGTGATGCGGTACGGGAGGACGTGGAGCTGAGTGGACTTGCCGATGACCGGTACCAGCGGCGTCAAGATCGGCCTCCGTGGAGGAGGCTCACGAAGGATGCTACTTGGGCACTTGGAGGCAGTCGCCCTCCAACAACAGCGACGCACACAACAACGAGTGGAGAGCCGGGTGGCTAAAATAAAGCCAGTTGGCATAGTAGGGGGCACAGGTAGCGCACCTGCCTGCCAAGTCAGTCATCTTAGTCAGTCAACCGGTGGCACCTGTGTCTGTTCCGTGACCTCCTGCCAGCGGGCGTTCGACACTTCACGTGGCCTCAGGGTGCACATAGCCTGGCACAAGCGTCGTGGTGACGTCACCGCCACTTAGTGGCGAATGGCGGTTGTTGTTGTATATATATAGGTGTGTGGGAGCAGTAGTGTAGCGGTGAGCGCGCTGCGCTACTGATCCCGGCGACTCGAGTTCGATTCCCGCTCACGGAAAACACCGGTGACGATTATTTGAGCCGGTTCTGGGCCTCCCCTAGGTCGACTCAGCCTCAAATGAGCACCTGTGCAGAAAACATCGCCACTGGGGGAGACAAAGGCGGCCGGGCGTGGTGTTGGCCACTCACCCCCATCGCGTGCCGTGCCGGCCTTCATAGGTGCTCGCTAACAGCACTTGCCCCTACAGCCTGTTACAGGCTGCAGGGGCGTTCTTTGTTTTGTGTAGGTGTGTGTCTAAACAGGTAACCACGTGGTGGAGGAGAGCGCGCTGGGGTGAAGAGGGTTCGTACCCAGCCAGCCCCTCCCCTTCCCCGCGGCCCCTCCCTTCTCCCCCAGCTTGGCCCCTCTGGCGCCTTACGTAACAAGTGATGTTCCAACTCACACACACACGCAACACACAAAGAGCCCCCGTATAGCCTTAATATAGTGTTGAGACAAGTGCTGTCATTATTCGCCTGCGCATATTAAGGCCGGCACGACACACGAGGGGGTGGGTGGCCAACGCCACGCCCGGCCGCCTTTGTCTCCCCCAGCGGTGATGTTTGCACGCCGCTGGGGTAGCCTGAGTCGACCTAGGGGAGGCCCAGTAGCGATTCAGCAGCGTCCTTCACGAGTCTCCTCCACAGAGGCCGATCTTGACGCCGCTGGTACCGGTCTTCGGCAAGTCCACTCAGGTCCACGTCCTCCTGTACCACGTCACTCCATCTCTTCTCTAGCCCCGTGCCTCCTGTACCACATCACTCCATATCTTCTCTAGCCCGTGCCACTCACTCACCCATCACTCATCTCTTCTCTACCCCCGTGCCTCCTGTACCACATCACTCCATCTCTTCACTAGCCCGTGCCTCCTGTACCACATCACTCAATCTCTTCTCTAGACCGTGCCTCCTGTACCACATCACTCCATCTCTTCTCTAGCCCCTTGCCTCCTGTATCACATCACTCCATCTCTTCTCTAGCCCGTGCCTCCTGTACCACATCACTCCATCTCCTTTCTAGCCCCGTGCTTCCTGTACCACATCACTCCATCTCTTCTGTAGCCCGTGCCTCCTGTACCACGTCACTCCATCTCTTCACTAGCCCGTGCCTCCTGTACCACATCACTCCATCTCTTCTCTAGCCCGTGCCTCCTGTACCACATCACTCCATCTTTTCTCTAGCCCCGTGCCTCCTGTACCACGTCACTCCACCTCTTCTCTAGCCCGTGCCTCCTGTACCACATCACTCCATCTCTTCTCTAGCCCGTGCCTCCTGTACCACATCACTCCATCTCTTCTCTAGCCCTGTGCCTCTTGTACCACATCGCTCCATCTCTTCTCTAGCCCGTGCCTCCTGTACCACATCACTCCATCTCTTCTCTAGCCCCGTGCCTCCTGTACCACATCACTCCATCTCTTCTCTAGCCCGTGGTGTACTCGTTCCGCCCCTTCGATCCGGCCGAACAAAAGCTGCTTGGGCATGCGGTGGCTGGGCATGCGGGCTACGTGACCCAGCCAACGCAGCCTTGCCTGCCGGAGGAGCTCATTGATGAGAATGTGTCCAGATCTTTCAAGGATCTGTGAGCTCCTCACACAATCCAGTCTGGTCAATCCCGTGATGGATCGTAGGCTGGCCAGCCTGAATGTTTCTAACCGGCGCAGATGTTCCCTTAGGAGGGGTCCACGTTTCACAAGCGTAGAGAAGGGTGGGCAGGACTGTGGCCTGGAAGACCCAAAGCTTCGTGTGGAGCGACAGACCAGGTAGCTTGCATACACCATTATGGAGCCGATGAAAATATAATGCCACCCTACTAATTTGGAGTGAGACCTCTGCTATCAAACTGGAGCTGGTCATAAGCACACTGACCAGGTATGGACAACTCTCCACTCTCTCCACAACTACGCCACGATAAAAGACAAAGATCTCCCGTAACAGACTATTGGGGCAAGTGCTGTTAGCGAGCACCTGTAAAGGCCGGCACGCAACACGAGGGGGTGGGTGGCCAACACCACGCCCGGCCGCCTTTGTCTCCCCAGTGGCGATGTTTACATCCCGCACCAGGTACTCATTTGAGGCTGAGTCGACCGAGGGGAGGCCCAGAACTGGTTCAGATCATCTTCACTGGTGGTGGCCATGATCGGGAATCGAACTATACACAACAAAAACAACAACCGCCATTCGCCACTAAGTGGCGGTGACGTCACCATGACGCTTGTGCCGGGCTATGTGCACCCTGAGGCCACGTGAAGTGTCGAACGCCCGCTGGCAGGAGGTCACGGGGCAGACCCAAGTGCCACGGGTCGACTGACTAAGATGACTGAGATGACTGGCTGATGCACCACCTGTGCCCCCTACTGTGCCAATCTGCTGGACTTTAGCCACCCGACGCTCCGCTCGTTGTTGTGAGCGTCGCTCCTCCGCCTTCCATTGTTGTTGGAGGGCGACTGCCTCCAACTGCCCAGTAGCGTCCTTCACGAGCCTCCTCCACAGAGGCCGATCTTGACACCGCTGGTACAAGTCATCGGCAAGTCCACTCAGCTCCACATCTTCCTGTACCACATCACTCCATCTCTTCTCTAGCCCGTGCCGCGCCCGTTTATCCCCCTCGATCCGGCCGAACAAAAGCTGTTTCGGCATGCGGTGGCTGGGCAGTTTTGCCTGCCGGAGGAGCTCACCGATGGGACCTTGCCCAGATCTTTCAAGGATTTGTGAGCTCCTTACACAATCTAGCCTGGTTAAACCCAGGATGGATCATAGGCAGGCTAGCCTAAATATTTCTAACCGGCGAAGATGTTCCGTTAGGGGGTTCCACAATTCACAAGTACACACACACACGTACACAATGCACGCATAATACAAACACATCTAAAACAAAATGCATTCACACACCCAGTACTCAAACATTCACAATGCTTACGTAATACATACACACATACACAAAAATGACACAATCTGTACATAGTACGTACACGTACTACATACACGTATCTAGTACATACACCCACATAGTACACACATACACAATACATACATACACACTTATAAACATAATGCATGCATACGTGCACAATGTATTGTTAGCACCGTACGTAGCCAACCGTGCTGAATCGGAGGTGCATGGGAAAGACAACAAGCTAAACACAAAAAAATCAGTTCTCAAGAAGTGAGTTCGTCAATCTAGACGATGATGATTAAAAAGTGCACACAGCTCCCAGTGGCTTCCTAATATCGGAAGGGGAAGAACGTTCCAGACGGCCGCAGAAACGCATCCGAAAGCGCTGCGCGATGCGGTGACCACCGCCGCCTTTTGTTCGATGGGCAGCCAGAAGCCGCTGCGAGGAGGCCTGGAGTTGGCGCGGTGAAGGTTCATCCTCCTTGACGAGATCACCGAGGTGTCGTGGTTCATTTGTTGGCAAGCACGTCGTGCGTGGCGAGTGCCAGCTCACATTGACTTTCCAGTTGCCGCTTCGTTCGGCAACTGGAAAGTCAATTTGAGCTTGGCGAGCACTAGACACGACTCGGTCGGATCCTGCAGTTCCCCGTCACGACACGCGCCAGAGAATGTTGTACTCGCTGCAGCATGGTAGTGTTTGCCAGACGTCCCGTAGAGTCGTGAGTTGCAATGATCGAGCCTTGTCGATATACGAGGCTACACGCCACCGTGTTGGCAATGTCACGACTCAGTAGTGCCTTGGACGACTGCAGGAGCCCTGACGTGAACATTGCAGGGCCTGACGATAGTTTGCGCGCGGTGATAACACGGCACGGTCTGGTCGAGGGTGGTGCCCGAGGCTCTGTAGGGGAGTAGAAAACTGAATCCTGGAGTCCGTGACCGCCACACGCGATCCGCCCGCAATTTGTTTCGCCTGAACCCGAGCGCCAACCAGCAGAACCTCCGAACTGTTCCGGATCAAGCAGCGTGTCGTGTGGTGCAGGCCGCACGTGCACCGCTCGCGTGCAATCTCCGTGGTTGTCGAGGCTCTCCGTATCTAACTTTGACTTCACCGCGGCGACCAATTGTGTTACCATCGGCACATCGATGGAACTTGATGTCATGCCCTGAGGTGACATCGGCCATCGGAGAGACGTTTGTTGAAAATAAGAGCTTGAGGACGGATCCCTGCGGTACGGCGACTCGGCATGGCACAGACGATGACTGATCGTCACCCAGCTTGACGAACTGTGATCGACCACGTAGGGACGACTCAATCCACTCCAGTGCCGTACCCGACACAGCGAACTTTGACCGTAGCCACCCGATGAGTATCTCGTGGTCGATGGTGTCGAAGGCGGCTGAGAGATCGAGGCCAACCAATGCTACTTAACACGCACACACACACACGCGTCTAATACACACACATACACAATACATACGGACACTCATCTAATATTTGCTTGGCTGCTAATTTTTATGAGCCATATTATTGTAGTGACATTGAATGAGTCACTGTAGCGCGTGCCGCTGGGAGATTGGTAGACAATGGAATGAGGGGTAGCAGCGCATTCTACCAGTTGGACCTGTGGGCAAGGCACGGAGCCACCTGGTGGATCCAGAGGGGGGCGGGGCCGAGGGCGGAGCCTGGCCACGCCGGGGAGGATAAAAGGCGAGCCCCGACTCACAGCCGGGGCTCGCCTTTTTCACCGTCGCGATCTTCGCCCTCGCGATCTTCGCCCTCGCGATCTTCGCCGTCGCGATCTTCGCCGTCGCGATCTTCACCGTCGCGATCTTCGCCCTCACGATCTTCGCCGTCGCGATCTTCGCCGTCGCGATCTTCACCGTCGCGATCTTCGCCGTCGCGATCTTCGCCGTCGCGATCTTCGCCGTCGCGATCTTCACCGTCGCGATCTTCGCCCTCACGATCTTCGCCGTCGCGATCTTCGCCGTCGCGATCTTCACCGTCGCGATCTTCGCCCTCGCGATCTTCGCCGTCGCGATCTTCGCCGTCGCGATCTTCACCGTCGCGATCTTCGCCCTCACGATCTTCGCCCTCGCGATCTTCGCCCTCGCGATCTTCACTCTCGCGATCTTCGCCGTCACGATCTTCGCCATCGCGATCTTCACCCTCGCGATCTTCGGCCGTCGCGATCTTCACCGTCGCGATCTTCGCCCTCATGATCTTTGCGGTCGCGATCTTCGCCTTCGCGATCTTCACCCTCGCGATCTTTGCCCTCGCGATCTTCGCCCTGGCGATCTTCGGCCGTCGCGATCTTCGCCGTCGCGATCTTCGCCCTCGTGATCTTTGCGGTCGCGATCTTCGCCTTCGCGATCTTCACCCTCGCGATCTTTGCCCTCGCGATCTTCGCCCTGGCGATCTTCGCCCTGGCGATCTTCGGCCGTCGCGATCTTCGTTGTCGCGATCTTCGCCCTCTTCAAGCTGTGGGTCTGGCAGCATGTTGGCTGTCCCGACCCGGTGTGTGGTTATCCTCGAAGGCTGTGAAGGCCGGAATAAAAGAGACAGTACCTCCTATTAGTGTCTGTGAATCAGCACACTACATTATCATCGTCATCGCAATCATCACTACATCATATATACAATCGACATCGTCACGATCATCGCTGCCATCGTAATCGCCATCATCACAATCAGCATCACTATGATCTTGATCGCAATCATGATCGCACTCATAATGGTGATTGTGATTCGGTCATCCTGATCACAATCGCCATTATCACCAATCATCGCGATTATCATCACAATCATCACTGCCATTACAATTATCATCACCATCATCACAATCATCGCTGATATCATAATCACAATCATCACGACCATCATCATCAGAACAGAAGCCAGTTTGACCGCCGTGCACCAAACTCTACTCGCGGTGGCAGAGCGGCCCGGGAATCGGTAGGGGAGAGAGTAGAGGTCTCTCAGTCGAAGTTCTGTGACATCCACTTTCGCGGGCCCATCTCCAGCTCTGCGAGATTTTCCCAATGGATTCATCTCTCGCGACGTTGACCCTCGCCAAACCCATGGTACTGAACGGCCTGATGCTACCCACAGTGCCGCGGTGGCACGTGCAGTATATATGCAGGGTGCAACAGTACCACGTGACATGTGCTGCCGCCTCCGGGCTCTGGATAGCACCTGGAGAAGATTCCAGGCACGCGTTGACTGACAATGATGACCTTTTGAAGTTATGAACATCACATTTGGTATCGTGTTACCGTGTATTGTTATCCGTTCTTTTCCCATTAAAAACGATAGTCCCATGTAAGTGTTAACATTTTTTTTAATAGTGGGGTATATACACATTATACACGGCGGGACCACGTGGCTTGTGTGCAGGTCATTAGCGGCGCACCGCATTGATCATTGGGGATCAACTCTTGCGGTGGTGGAAATTCCACATTCCTATGACGGGGGGCGGGGCGAGTCTTTCCATCGGTCAACCGCTCTTGGAACTTCCCCCACAAAGTGGTTACTCGTTTTATCGACCCCGGCGGCCGGGGTGATGATGGGCCGAGTCGACCGCCAACCAGCCGCCGGCGCTACCGCTGAGCGACCGGCTCGCAAGTTTCCCCACACATGCACACACGCGCGCGCACACGCACACACACACGCGCAACACACACACGCAACACACACGTGCACACACACGTGCACACACACACGCGCAGACACGTGCACACACACACGCACACACACACGCGCAACACACACACGCGCGCGCACACGCGCAACACACGCACGCGCACACACACGCAACACACGTGCACACACGCACGCGCGCACACACAGAGTCCTTTATTTAACCGCCGAGTCTCAAGACCCGTTGTTTGTGAGCGTCCTGCCGCGGGCAGCGGTTTTCCTTTGCACGGCAGCTCGTGGAGAGCACGGAGGACGCGCCACCTCGCGTACGAGGGGGTAGCACTGATTGGTCCGCACAAACGGGTTCACGAACACTGCTGGGTAATGGTCAGGTTGGGTTCAGGGTAGGTTCTGAGGAGGACCAGGTAACTTCGTAGGTTCTGGGTAAATTGGGGCGTCAGGGTGGCGAGATGTCATCTCTCTCGCCTGGTACGCAGGAGGTCGTGGGTTCGATCCCGACGCTGACGCCTGCTGCTGCTGTATATTTGGAGTTTACGGTGTCTCTCTCTCATCATCATCACAGTGGCTATGAGATGTTAACTACCTCGCCTGGAGTACAGGAAGTCGTGGGCTCCATCCCGACCCTGACGCCTGCTGCTGTATATTTGGAGTTTGCGTGTCTCTCTCTCATCATCATCACGGTGGCTAGGAGATGTTAACTACCTCGCCTGATGTACAGGAGGTCGTGGGCTCCATCCCGACACTGACGCCTGCTGCTGCTGTATATTTGGAGTTTGCGTGTCTCTCTCTCTCCCCGTGGTCGCGTGGATTTTTCTCCGGGTCCTCCGGTTTTTCCCTCCACATTTAGAATCAGCGTGTCTTCGGCCGAATAATATGTGGCTACGTCTGTTGCCAGGCCGCCTCTGAGAAATAGCAAGGGCTTGGTAAAAATTAAATAATTAGAATGCGATCACTCGTCGTCGTTGTTGTTATTAAGCGAATGCGAAGCGCCAAAGCCAAGCGGTTGCTTCGGCTCCTGCTGTGTTGAAACCTCCGCTGAGGATGTGGATTGGGCAGACTTCTGGCATGTGGTGCGCGGTTTGCTCCACCCCACAATGCACACGGGGAGGCTTGCTCGGGTTAGCTTCTACAAAGCAGAGCAAGGATCGAGCGTTGCTCCCTCGCGTGGGGCGCGGGTTTGTCTCCCCCAGGGCGTGACTAAAAAAAAAACACACGGCGACTCGTCAGCAATCGCCTATGAACATCTCGCATTCCTAACACACGCAATAATATTGTGGCGGCAGCAGCAGAAGATTCCTGCGGATACTTGTTTGTATGCGAAGGTAAGACGGGAGCGTGCAGGTGAGTTCAGAGTCCACGAGTCCCACGTGGTCTCAGCGAAGCCGCCGCTGCCACCGGTCACCCCCCCCCCCCCCCCCTGGTCCGCCTAAGGGGCCGTCCATAAATGACGTTACGTACCTGGAGGGGTGGGGTCAGACTTTTGTGACGATGTGTGACGAGAGGGGGTGGGGGGTGGTTGAGAAATGTGACGTCACGTGAAAATGCGCAACTTTAAATAAATATATTCTACAAAATTTAATAGACTTTTTTTTTAAATAAATGTTTTCTCCTACAACATCAGAGTGCAGCGCCACATTAAATACGCACTACAATCACAATAGTTTAAAGCGATTTCAAGCATGTTTTATTTTGGGGGGGGGCAGAGCTTTGTGACGTCATATTTAAGGGGGGGTCTGACTTTTTGTGACGCCGTATGACGAAGGGGGGGGGGGGGTCAGAAATCGTTCAAAATCACGTGACGTCATTTATGGACGGCCCCTTAGCGCGTCCTCGGTGCTGCCCGAGAAGAGTCGCGACCCCTGACGACCCCGTCTGGTCAGGTCGCGTGAACGTCCAAATGCGTCGTTAACACGGCCATCAAAAACATTGAAACTTGCCAAGAACACGAAGCGCCGATTGTCAAAGGGCCCCAGTCCCCCCCCCCCTCCACCGCACACCCCACCTGTGGCTCGTTAGGGTCTAAGCCATTAGAGAAACCATTGTGGGACACGGTACACAACACGACAACAACAACAACAACCATGAACCCACAGATCCCGCGTGTGCTGTTCGCGGGCAGCACCTATGAAGGCCGGCACGGCAACACGAGCGGGGGGAGGGGGGGGGAGGCTGATACCACGCCCAGCCGCCTTTGTCTCCCCAGTACTGATGTTTATAACCCGCACCAGGCACTCATTTGAGGCCGAGCCCAGGACCCGTTCAGGTAATCGCCACGGACGTTGGCGGTGAGAGGGAATCGAACTCGGGCCGGTGGAACAGTGGAGGCGGTGGTGGGGGTGGTGGTGGGGGGGGGGGTGGTGGAGGGGGGGTGGTGGGGGGGTAGTGGTGGGGGGGTAGTGGGGGGGTGGTGGTGGGGGGGAGTCGTCGCGCAACGCGCTAACCGCAGCGCCACCGATCCCTCTGGTCGTGGACAAATCGTCCGAACGGTGTCACTCGCGCTACCCGCGGGTGCCCCCCCGTTGAAGGCGTGGGCCCCAGACGGCGTGGATGGACCCCCCCCGCCGCCCCCCCCCCGCCCCCCCCGCCCCCCCCCCCCGTCGTGCAAATCGACGGAGCGAGGCGCTGGGCGCGTGTCAGCAGCTGGAGGTGGGGTTGGGGTTTGGTGGAGTGGGGGGTTGGGGGGGGGTCCAGGCTGGTTGGTGGCGTTGCGTGCAACCTGCGGAGCGTCAAAGTTGACGCTCGAGCAGGAGGGGGAGGGGGCGGGGGGGTTGCTTTGAGCTGTGCGTATCGGTCCACGTGGAGGAGACAGACGCGCCGCACGTGAGGTCCGACGCCACGGGCGGAGAGGTCGCCCGCACCACAGTGGAGGGAGGCTCCAGCGTCCTTGTTGGGTCCGGCGCCTGGCGTGCAGGCTGCGCGCACAGAGGATGATGCCGAGAGGGTGACGCGGAGAGGGTGACGCCGAGAGGGTGACGCGGAGAGGGTGACGCGCAGAGGGTGACGCACAGAGGGTGACGCGGAGAGGGTGACGCACAGAGGGTGACGCACAGAGGGTGGATTACCGCGGGAGATGTCGACCATCAACTGCGTTGCGCGTGGCCACACCCTCGTGCGCCGTGCCGGCCTTCACAGGTGCCGGCCTTCACAGGTGTCGGCCTTCACAGGTGCTGCTGCTCGCTAACAGCGCTTGCCCCTACAGTCTGTAGAGGCTACACGGGGTGGGGTGGTGGTGGTGGTGGTGGGGGGTCTTTGTTGTGTGTGGGGGGAGCGGTGAGCACCGCGCTGCACTACGAACCCGGCCACCCGAGTTACAGGAGATTCACGCTCACGGCCAACACCGGTGACGATTATCCGAACCGGTCCTGGTCCTCTCCTGGGTCGACTCAGCCTCAAAGTAGAACCTGGCGCCGTGTGTATACGTCGTCACAGGGGAGACAAAGGCGGCCGGGCGTGGTGCTGGCCACCCACCTCACTCGTGCGCCGTGCCGGCCTTCATAGGTGCTGCTACTCGCTAACAGCACTTGCCCCGAGAGTCTGTTCAAGTATATACGGGGGGTGGGGGACAGGGAGAACCTTTGTCTTTGTCTCGGCCCCTTTTGGCCGTGCGGACATTTGCGTGTACGACGATGGGGCCCGACCGCACCGATGAAGTTGCGACGTGAATCAGGTGACCTCCTAACCCCTAGCTCCTAACCCCTAGCGCCTAGCCCCTAGCTCCTAGCCCCTAGCTCCTAACCCCTAGCTCCTAGCTCCTAGCCCCTAGCCCCTAGCTCCTAGCCCCTAGCCCCTAGCTCCTAGCTCCTAGCCCCTGGCTCCTAGCTCCTATCCCCTAGCTCCTAGCTCCTAACCCCTAGCTCTTAGCCCCTAGCTCCTAGCCCCTAGCTCCTAGCTCCTAACCCCTAGCTCCTAGCCCCTAGCTCCTAGCTCCTAGCCCCTACCTCCTAGCTCCTAACCCTAGCTCCTAGCCCCTAGCTCCTAGCCCCTAGCTCCTAACCCCTAGCTCCTAGCCCCTAGCTCCTAGCTCCTAGCCCCTAGCTCCTAGCTCCTAACCCCTAGCTCTTAGCCCCTAACCCCTAGCCCCTGGCCCCTAGCCCCTAACCCCTAGCTCCTAGCTCTTAGCCCCTAACCCCTAGCTCCTAGCTCTTAGCCCCTAACCCCTAGCTACTAGCCCCTAGCCCCTAGCCCCTAGCCCCTAGCTCCTAGCTCCTAGCCCCTAGCTCCTAGCCCCTAGCCCCTAGCTCCTAGCTCTTAGCCCCTAGCCCCTAGCTCCTAGCTTCTAGCCCCTAGCTCCTAGCCCCTAGCTCCTAGCTCTTAGCCCCTAGTTCCAAGCTACTAGCTCCTAGCCCCTAGCCCCTAGCTCCTAGCTCCTAGCCCATAGCTCCTAGCTCCTAGCCCCTAGCTCCTAGCTCCTAGCCCCTAGCTCCTAGCCCCTAGCTCCTAGCTCCTAGCGCCGGCGGGGCTCCCCGTCTTGTCCACTCGCTGTGTGGTGGTGGTGGCGGTGGTGATGGTGGGGGTGGTGGTGGTGGTTGTGGTGGTGGTTGTGGTGGTTGTGGTGGTGGTGGTGGTTGTGGTGGTGGTTGTGGTGGTTGTGGTGGTGGTGGTGATGGTGGTGGTTGTGGTGGTTGTGGTGATGGTGGTGGTGGGGGTGGTGGTGATGGTGGTGGTTGTGGTGGTTGTAGTGGTGGTTGTGGTGGTGGTGGTGGGGGTGGTGGTGATCGTGGTGGTTGTGGTGGTTGTGGTGGTGGTGGTTGTGGTGGTGGTTGTGGTGGTGATGGGGGTGGTGGTTGTGGTGGTGGTTGTGGTGGTTATGGTGGTGGGGGTGGTGGTGGTTGTGGTGGTGGTTGTGGTGGTTGTGGTGGTGCTGATGGTGGTGGTGGTGATGGTGGTGATGGTGGTGGGGGAGACATCGGGGGGCACTGCCGAGTCTTCGTCTCCCCGGTGCTCCGTAGGCTTTTTGTCCACGCTCGTGTCGAGATTGCCGACCATCGCAATGTAGGTGCGCAGAGCGTGGGCACATTGTGCTCTGGCTGAGGCCTCCACTCGTGGTGGCTACGAGATGTTGACGACCTCGCCTGGTGTGCAGGAGGTCGTGGGTTCAATCCCGATCCTGACGCCTGCTGCTGCTGTATATTTGGAGTTTGCGTGTCTCTCTCTCTCATCATCATCACCGTGGCTAGGAGATGTTAACTACCTCGCCTGGTCTACAGGAGGTCGTGGGTTCAATCCCGATGCTGACGCCTGCTGCTGCTGTATATTTGGAGTTTGCGTGTCTCTCTCTCTCATCATCATCACCGTGGCTAGGAGATGTTAACTACCTCGCCTGGTCTACAGGAGGTCGTGGGTTCAATCCCGATCCTGACGCCTGCTGCTGCTGTATATTTGGAGTTTGCGTGTCTCTCTCTCTCATCATCATCACCGTGGCTAGGAGATGTTAACTACCTCGCCTGGTATACAGGAGGTCGTGGGTTCGAACCCGACCCTGACGCCTGCTGCTGCTGCTGTATATTTGGAGTTTGCGTGTCTCTCTCTCTCATCATCATCACCGTGGCTATGAGATGTTAACTACCTCGCCTGGTATACAGGAGGTCGTGGGTTCAAACCCGACCCTGACGCCTGCTGCTGCTGCATATTTGGAGTTTGCGTGTCTCTCTCTCTCATCATCATCACCGTGGCTATGAGATGTTAACTACCTCGCCAGGTATACAGGAGGTCGTGGGTTGGAACCCGACCCTGACGCCTGCTGCTGCTGTATATTTGGAGTTTGCGGTGTCTCTCTCTCTCTCTGTCCGCTGCACATTTCCACACGACGACGACGATGATGACGATGATGATGACGATGATCAGCCCACTTCGTTGAGCTATCAGTTGCGCCCTCCAGGCCGCTCCCGAAGAAGAGGTGTATGTATATATAGCTCAGTGGGACTTGAACTGCTCCGTTTAAAAACATGTTAAAAAAAATAGTTTAATCATTTAGCGCAGCGTTCGGCAACCAAAATAACATGCAGAGGCATTTTTTTTTCGAATTCGGTAAAAAAAAGTTTTACCCCACAATGCACCGTGAGTGTGAATACGAAGCGGGCGTTGGGGCGGGGGGCCCCCTTAATAAATGGCCCCCTGGTCACGTGACGTGCACGCGGCTCACCCACGCCTCTTGTCTCGGCGACAGGGCCCTGTGGCACTCGCGCTCCGAGCTGCACGGGTGACTTTGGGACAGAAATATAAGGTACGAAACAGGTGGACTTCTGCAATGCTGGCTGTCGCCTGACGAAGGTGGTTGTAATTACTGGCGAAACGTCGTACTCAGATTGCAAATGTTGTGGCTTGGCTCTGCAACACACCGGTGTAGTGCTGTACTCGTGACGAATTGTCCACGTTCTGTTTACGTGACAACCCTTACTAGTTGGCTGTGTCGGGTGGTGGCGGGTTTTAACGACACAACATTTATATATTTACGCGATCTAACCCAAACCCCCCCCCCCCTCTATTATGGATGATATTGGTCGCGTCAGCCGACGTGTCAAACCGACTTTGGGGCTCCTCGAATAGACACGGGGGAGAAGATGCGAGCCCATGTGGCGAGCGGCTCCGTTGGGGTGTTTGTAGGGCACGGCCCGGCGGGGATGTGGCCCCACCACATGCGGAGTTTGACTACTATACGATGACTCATCTACTCACGAACATATTCGACTTACGAACTTTCAGAGACACGAACAAACGTGTCCGTATGTCGAGTTGCCTGTTCGGATCGAGAGTCGTAAGTTCAACTGCAGCGCAATAGATGGCGGTGGTGGTGGCACCTACAACTGCAGAACGTGAAGAACCAGTGTCATCTTCATCTGCAGAGCATGAAGAACCAGTGGCATCTACATCTGCAGAACTTGATGAACCAGTGTCATCTACATCTGCAGAACGTGAAGAACCAGTGTCATCTACATCTGCAGAACTTGAAGAACCAGTGGCATCTACATCTGCAGGAAGTGAAGAACCAGTGGCATCTACATCTGCAGGAAGTGAAGAACCAGTAGCATCTACTTCTGCAGAACGTGAAGAACCAGAGGCATCTACATCTGCAGGAAGTGAAGAACCAGTGGCATCTACATCTACAGAACGTGAAGAACCAGTGGCATCTGTTCACGACTGCTACCAATAGTCTGGATGAACTCACAGAGGCTGTGACGTCCTACATCAGCTTCTGTGAGGACTGCTGTATCCCAACACGTACCAGGGTGAACTTTAACAACAATAAGCCCTGGTTCTCAGCAAAGCTCAGAAGGTAGAGGTTGGAGAAGGAGGAAGCGTTTAGGAGTGGAGATAGAGACAGATTCAAGGAGTCGAAGAACAGGTTTAGCAAAGCGGTGAGAGAGGCTAAACGACTGTACTCAGAGAGACTAAAACACCAGTTCTCTACAAACGACGCTGCTTCTGTCTGGAGAGGGCTCAGGCAGATCACCAACTACAAACCCAGAGCCCCCCACACCACTAACGACTCCCGCCTAGCCAACGACTTGAACGAGTTCTACTGTAGATTTGAAAGACAATTGGACTGTCCTGAACCACCCCTTCCAACCCAAGAGGCCCCATCCCCCACCAATACTACAGAGACGACTATCTCCTTTCAGGAGGGAGAAGTTAATAGACTTTTCAAGAGGCAGAATCCACGCAAAGCAGCCGGGCCGGACTCTGTCTCTCCAGCCACCCTCAGGCACTGCGCTGACCAGCTGTCTCCGGTGTTCACCAACATCTTTAACACCTCCCTGGAGACATGCCATGTACCAGCCTGTCTCAAGTCCTCCACCATCATCCCTGTGCCCAAAAAGCTAAGGCCAACAGGACTAAATGATTACAGACCGGTCGCCCTTACATCTGTGGTAATGAAGTCTTTTGAGCGCCTGGTCCTGGCACACCTCAAAGCCATCACAGACCCTCTCCTGGACCCCCTTCAGTTTGCCTACAAAGCCAACAGGTCTGTGGACGATGCAGTTAACATGGCCCTCCACTTCACCCTACAGCATCTGGACGCCCCAGCATCCTACGCCAGGATCCTGTTTGTGGACTTCAGCTCTGCCTTCAACACCATCATCCCTGCCCTGCTTCAGGACAAGCTCTTCCTGCTGAACGTGCCATACACCACCTGTAAATGGATCACAGACTTCCTGTCTGACAGGAAGCAGTGCGTTAAGCTGGGAACACAAGTCTCTGGCTCCAGGTCCATCAGCACCGGAACTCCTCAGGGCTGCGTCCTTTCCCCTCTGCTCTTCTCCCTGTATACCAACAGCTGCACCTCCAATCATCTGTCCGTCAAACTATTGAAGTTTGCGGATGACACCACCCTCATTGGGCTGATCTCTGGTGGGGATGAGTCTGACTATAGGTGGGAAGCTGACAATCTGGTGACCTGGTGTAGCCAGAACAACTTAGAGCTAAATGCTCTAAAGACAGTTGAGATGGTTGTGGACTTCAGGAAGAATACAGCACCACTCACCCCCATCACCCTGTTAGACTCCCCAGTCAAAATTGTAGAGTCCTTCCGCTTCCTGGGCACTATTCTCTCCCGGGACCTCAAGTGGGAATTGAACATCAGCTCCCTCACCAAGAAAGCTCAACAGAGGATGTACTTTCTACGGCAGCTGAAGAAATTCAACCTGCCAAAGACAATGATGGTGCAATTCTATACAGCGATCATTGAATCCATCCTCACCTCCTCCATAACCGTCTGGTACGCTGCTGCCACTGCCAAGGACAAGAGCAGACTGCAGCGTATCATCCACACTGCTGAGAAGGTAATTGCCTGCAATCTACCGACCCTCGAGGACCTGCACACGACAAGGTCTATGAGGCGAGCGAGGAAGATTATGGCCGATTTCTCCCACCCTGGACACTCTCTGTTTCAGCTACTCCCCTCCGGCAGAAGGCTTCGGTCCATCAGGACCAAAACCTCACGCCATAAAAACAGTTTCTTCCCATCTGCTGCTGGCCTGTTAAACAAGGCCAAGGGCTAACACTGTTTTTAACATTTGATCTACATAACGACACGTTGCTGATATTAACTATGTTTCCCTATTTGTATTTTTAAATTATATCTTAAAGCTATTTTATATTCGATATTTATTTAATTTTATATACTTCAGCCCCTTAGTGTTAGACTTTTAACCCTTATTATAGTAAGACTTGTTTAAAACTTATTTAAGATTTTAGATTCCTATATGTTGAATGTATGCACCATCCTGCCAAAGTAAATTCCGTGTCGGTGTGAACTTACATGGCGAATAAAACCCTTTCTGATTCTGATTCTGATCTACATCTACAGAACTTGAAGAACCAGTGGCATCTACGGAACTTAAAGAACCAGTGGCATCTACATCTGCAGGAAGTAAAGAACCAGTGGCATCTACATCTGCAGAACGTGAAGAACCAGTGGCATCTACATCTACAGAACGTGAAGAACCAGTGGCATCTACATCTGCAGGAAGTGAAGAACCAGTGGCATCTACATCTACAGAACTTGAAGAACCGGTGGCATCTACATATGCAGAACGTGAAGAACCAGTGGCACCTACATCTACAGGATATTACACAACTTTAAAGCCACTCCCCGTGTTTGGTGTACACGCCGTACAACATGTTTGGAATCGACAGGAGTAAAGTTGGACTTTCAAAGAAATCGACTTATGAACAGAACTCTGGAACCTAACTCGTTCCTAAGTAGAGGAGTACTCTGTTTTTAAAACTAGTTTTATATTACTAGGTAAGGCCTTACTGAGCTACGTAGCTCTTGTTCAGAAGCGACCTGGCAACCACAAATAATAGCCCAACCAAGTGGCTCATTATCATCACGTGGAGATTTATTGCAGCCATATATTTTGAACGCGTGCCAGTCGATTCCTTAGCGTGGCCGGAAAAACCGGAGCACCCCGAAGACAAATCCACACGACCACGTCGAGAGAGACACCGCAAAACTCGGGGGTGGTGGTGGGGAGGGGGTCGCTTTGTCCCTTACATTCGGAATTGTGGTTGCTAATTAATGAACGTTTAATCTTAATTGGAAACTACTGAGAATTAATGAATGAAAGTTAACAACTTGGGAGGGGCGTTGTCTCTAACCCCCATGGACCCCGCTCATCACCCCCCCCCCCTTGTCCAGACGTCGGAGGCGTCGACTCCCGTTCCTTGACCAGGTTAATCGGTCGTTCGCTGGACGTACGTCTGGGAAGGAGTTCGCCTGTGGGCAAGTTGCGTATCGTGCATGGGTGGCCAAAGATCCCACCAGTTGGTAGCCCCCGTGACAACCACCACGACAGGTTGTTTTTCGACAACAGTTTAAAAGAACGCAACGTTATTTAAAACGCCGGTCATACACATTTATTTATTTATTTTAAAAATCATGAAAATGCTTTTATTTACGTTCCACGTTCTAATTTTTTTTTTATTCAATTCGAGCGGTGACTTAACATTGTCAAGAGGCGCTGCCAATATCGTGGCTGCATTTTGCGAAGACGTGGCGCGCCTTGCAGCGTTAAATGTTCGAGACCGTGAGCGCGCAAAGACAATGCGATTAGGGCAACGAGGAGACGGCGATTTATAATTGCCTGGGTGCGAACGTGCGAGACAAATTTAATTAGTGGGGCCCCACCTGACCGATTACCCCCCCCCCACGTCGTTACCACACCACTGGCACTATGGAGCAAGACGCGGTGGCATAGTCACGTGTGCCCTTCAACAACAGAGAGTCGCCAGCGTTGGCGCCTTCACGCTCGTTAGAAGATTTGCCGTTCCCAGAAGAATAAGAAGAAGGGGGGGCATTGCCCCAAACGTCGCCTCTTATATGTTTCCTCCTGTTTCAGGCCACGTTGCTATTGGATGCAGCTGGGAGCATCCGATGCAGACCTCTGGGGCAAATGTCAACGGCAGGTGGGCCAAGACGGCCGATGTCTTTGAGAGAGGACCCTGTCTGTCGCAGCGGCACGCACACAGAGAGAGAGAGGGAGACAGAGTTATTGACGGGCGTGTTGAGTTGGCGCGCTCGTCACGGGCTCCTGGGACGCTCTGGCCGATCCACGAACCACGAAGACAAAGACCCCCCCCCCCCCCCGTGTAGCCTTTGGCGAGCAGCACACACGATGGGGGGGGGGGGTGGTGGTAGGGTGGCCGACGCCGCGCCCGGCCGCCTTTGTATCCCCCGAGCGGCGATGTTCAACACGCCGCATCAGGCGCTCGTTCGAGGCTGAGTGGACCCAGGAGCGGTTCGGATCGTCGTCCTACTCGTGTCGCCGGCGCCGGCGTTGGTTCGGAGCTCGGCAGCGCTGGCAGTCCCTGGACGCCGCGCGTTCCCAAACTGCCCGGAGGAGGAGGAGGACGAGGAGGGGGAGAGATGGGAAATCGAGACCGGGGATATTTGTGGGGTTGGAATGAGCTCTACGGTTGACCCACCGACACCACGGTGGAAGAATGGCCGCCGAGTCTGTACGGATCACGAGCCGGCGATGTAGAACTAAACGCAACTGTTGTGTTGATTTGTTTTGTCAGGTTAGGGTCCACCGAGCTGGGCACGGCTCTGTTTCAGAAGCGATCTGACGGCTACACAATGATCCATCAACGTAGTGGGCTGATCATCACGTGGACATTCATAGCGGCTGAACACTGCAAAGGTGTGATGTTGTCCATTCTAAATGTGGAGGGGAAAACCGGAGGACCCGGAGAAAAAATCCACGCGACCACGGAGAGAGAGAGACCACAAACTCCAAATATACAGCAGCAGCAGGCGTCAGGGTCGGGATCGAACCCACGCCCTCCTGCGTACCAGGCGAGAGAGATGACATCTCGCCACCCTGACGCCCCAATTTACCCAGAACCTACGAAGTTACCTGGTCCTCCTCAGAACCTACCCTGAATCCAACCTAACCATTACCCAGCAGTGTTCGTGAACCCGTTTGTGCGGACCAATCAGGCGTCAAGGTCGGGATCGAACCCACGACCTCCTGCATACCAGGTGAGGTAGTTAACATCTCCTAGTCACTGTGATGATGATGATGGAGACACGCAAACTCCAAATATACAGCAGCAGCAGGCGTCAGGGTCGGGATCGAACCCACGGCCTCCTGTGTACCAGGCGAGGTAGTTAACATCTCCTAGCTACCGTGATGATGATGAGAGAGAGAGACACGCAAACTCCAAATATACAGCAGCAGGCGCCAGGGTCGGGATCGAACCCACGGCCTATACAGCTCAATGGTGCCTTGCCTGGTAAAAGAAAAAAACTCAATAATTTTTTTAACAAAAAAGATAGTGACGTCGTTTTCTCAACGCGAAAACAACAACAACAACAACTACAACAACAACTACAACTGTCACCGCAAATTTTGCATTGGAGATGACGCTGGGCAGCAGCATCATCAGCAGCATCATCAGCAGCAGCATCATCATTATCATCAGCAGCAGCATGATCAGCAGCAGCATCATTATCAGCATCATCATCATCAGCAGCAGCATCATCAGCAGCAGCAACGTCGAGACCTGCGACAGCGTGAAAGGTCCCTCTTGACGCACGAGTTTCGAGGCTCAGTGAGGCTCCATTCGGCGTAAACAAGCGTACTAATAACAACAACAACAACAACGATGACATTATTGTTATCGTTACCAATAATAACACTCGTGACGTCACGGCCCGCGCGCGCCGTGACGTCACCCGCCAGGGTCCGTGACTCTGTGACGTCATGGAGGCGCGTGTACGTGACGGCGAGAGCGTGTGCATGGGAGTGGGGGGGGGGAGCGGTGGTGCAGTGGTTAGCGCACTGCGCGACGGAACCCGGTGACCCGAGATCGCACTCCAGTGACTCGTGCCGTTTCTAATGCTGTTGATGGTTTGGCCACGGTGGCTATGAGATGTTAACGACCTCGCCTGGTGTACAGGAGGGCGTGGGTTCGACCCCGACCCTGACGCCTGCTGCCGTATATTTGGAGTTTGCGTGTCTCTCTCTCATCATCATCACGGTGGCTAGGAGATGTTAACTCCCTCGCCTGGTGTGCAGGAGGGCGTGGGTTCGACCCCGACCCTGACGCCTGCTGCTGTATATTTGGAGTTTGTGGTGTCTCTCTCTCATCATCATCATCACGGTGGCTAGGAGATGTTAACTACCTCGCCTGGTGTGCAGGAGGTCGTGGGTTCGATCCTGACCCTGACGCCTGCTGCTGCTGTATATTTGGAGTTTGCGTGTCTCTCTCTCATCATCATCATCATCACGGTGGCTAGGAGATGTTAACTACCTCGCCTGGTATACAGGAGGTCGTGGGTTCGATCCCGACCCTGACGCCTGCTGCTGCTGTATATTTGGAGTTTGCGGTGTCTCTCTCTCTCTCCCCGTGGTCGTGCGGATTTTTCTCCGGGGTCCTGCGGTTTTTTTCTCCCCCCCCTCCCCCCTCCACATTTGGAATCAGCATCCACAATTTGGCTGCAATAATTGTCCACGCGATGATGACGCGCCACATCGCTGAGCTATCATTTTGCGATCAGCCAGGTCGCTTCTAAGAGACCCCCAAACAAAAAAAACCAGAGCTGTATATCTCAGCCCGGTGGGGGGGGGGGGGCCTTACCTAGTAAAATAAACGAAACAATCGTTTATTAATTTCGCGCAGGGGGCTGGCAAACCAAATATTACAACAAGAAACAACCCCCCTCCCTCCACCCCCGCTCAATATTTCAAAGGGCCGCACGATGCCACGTGGTGAATGCGAGACTGGTGGCGGGTCCTAGAGGGATCGCAGAACTCGGGCAATTGATGGTCAACTCAGCACTGGGGCTCAGGAGGGATCGCAGAACTCGGGCAATTGATGGTCAACTCAGCACTGGGGCTCAGGAGGGATCGCAGAACTCGGGCAATTGATGGTCAACTCGGCACTGGGGCTCAGGAGGGATCGCAGAACTCGGGCAAATGATGGTCAACTCAGCACTGGGGCTCAGGAGGGATCGCAGAACTCGGGCAATTGATGATCAACTCGGCACTGGGGCTCAGGAGGGATCGCAGAACTCGGGCAATTGATGGTCAACTCAGCACTGGGGTTCAGGAGGGATCGCAGAACTCGGGCAATTGATGGTCAACTCGGCACTGGGGCTCAGGAGGGATCGCAGAACTCGGGCAGTTGATGGTCAACTCGGCACTGGGGCTCATGAGGGATCGCAGAACTCGGGCAATTGATGGTCAACTCGGCACTGGGGCTCAGGAGGGATCGCAGAACTCGGGCAATTGATGGTCAACTCGGCACTGGGGCTCAGGAGGGATCGCAGAACTCGGGCAGTTGATGGTCAACTCGGCACTGGGGCTCAGGAGGGATCGCAGAACTCGGGCAATTGATGGTCAACTCGGCACTGGGGCTCAGGAGGGATCGCAGAACTCGGGCAATTGATGGTCAACTCGGCACTGGGGCTCAGGAGGGATCGCAGAACTCGGGCAGTTGATGGTCAACTCGGCACTGGGGCTCAGGAGGGATCGCAGAACTCGGGCAATTGATGGTCAACTCGGCACTGGGGCTCAGGAGGGATCGCAGAACTCGGGCAATTGATGGTCAACTCAGCACTGGGGCTCAGGAGGGATCGCAGAACTCGGGCAATTGATGGTCAACTCGGCACTGGGGCTCAGGAGGGATCGCAGAACTCGGGCAATTGATGGTCAACTCGGCACTGGGGCTCAGGAGGGATCGCAGAACTCGGGCAGTTGATGGTCAACTCGGCACTGGGGCTCAGGAGGGATCGCAGAACTCGGGCAGTTGATGGTCAACTCGGCACTGGGGCTCAGGAGGGATCGCAGAACTCGGGCAATTGATGGTCAACTCGGCACTGGGGCTCAGGAGGGATCGCAGAACTCGGGCAATTGATGGTCAACTCGGCACTGGGGCTCAGGAGGGATCGCAGAACTCGGGCAGTTGATGGTCAACTCGGCACTGGGGCTCAGGAGGGATCGCAGAACTCGGGCAATTGATGGTCAACTCGGCACTGGGGCTCAGGAGGGATCGCAGAACTCGGGCAATTGATGGTCAACTCGGCACTGGGGCTCAGGAGGGATCGCAGAACTCGGGCAGTTGATGGTCAACTCGGCACTGGGGCTCAGGAGGGATCGCAGAACTCGGGCAATTGATGATCAACTCGGCACTGGGGCTCAGGAGGGATCGCAGAACTCGGGCAATTGATGGTCAACTCAGCACTGGGGTTCAGGAGGGATCGCAGAACTCGGGCAATTGATGGTCAACTCGGCACTGGGGCTCAGGAGGGATCGCAGAACTCGGGCAGTTGATGGTCAACTCGGCACTGGGGCTCAGGAGGGATCGCAGAACTCGGGCAATTGATGGTCAACTCGGCACTGGGGCTCAGGAGGGATCGCAGAACTCGGGCAATTGATGGGCAACTCGGCACTGGGGCTCAGGAGGGATCGCAGAACTCGGGCAGTTGATGGTCAACTCGGCACTGGGGCTCAGGAGGGATCGCAGAACTCGGGCAGTTGATGGTCAACTCGGCACTGGGGCTCAGGAGGGATCGCAGAACTCGGGCAATTGATGGTCAACTCGGCACTGGGGCTCAGGAGGGATCGCAGAACTCGGGCAGTTGATGGTCAACTCGGCACTGGGGCTCAGGAGGGATCGCAGAACTCGGGCAATTGATGGTCAACTCGGCACTGGGGCTCAAGAGGGATCGCAGAACTCGGGCAATTGATGGTCAACTCAGCACTGGGGCTCAGGAGGGATCGCAGAACTCGGGCAATTGATGGTCAACTCGGCACTGGGGCTCAGGAGGGATCGCAGAACTCGGGCAATTGATGGTCAACTCGGCACTGGGGCTCAGGAGGGATCGCAGAACTCGGGCAGTTGATGGTCAACTCGGCACTGGGGCTCAGGAGGGATCGCAGAACTCGGGCAGTTGATGGTCAACTCGGCACTGGGGCTCAGGAGGGATCGCAGAACTCGGGCAATTGATGGTCAACTCGGCACTGGGGCTCAGGAGGGATCGCAGAACTCGGGCAATTGATGGTCAACTCGGCACTGGGGCTCAGGAGGGATCGCAGAACTCGGGCAGTTGATGGTCAACTCGGCACTGGGGCTCAGGAGGGATCGCAGAACTCGGGCAATTGATGGTCAACTCGGCACTGGGGCTCAGGAGGGATCGCAGAACTCGGGCAATTGATGGTCAACTCGGCACTGGGGCTCAGGAGGGATCGCAGAACTCGGGCAGTTGATGGTCAACTCGGCACTGGGGCTCAGGAGGGATCGCATAACTCGGGCAATTGATGGTCAACTCGGCACTGGGGCTCAGGAGGGATCGCAGAACTCGGGCAGTTGATGGTCAACTCGGCACTGGGGCTCAGGAGGGATCGCAGAACTCGGGCAATTGATGGTCAACTCGGCACTGGGGCTCAGGAGGGATCGCAGAACTCGGGCAATTGATGGTCAACTCAGCACTGGGGCTCAGGAGGGATCGCAGAACTCGGGCAATTGATGGTCAACTCAGCTCCACAGGGGAGCCGCTGCAATAAATCTCCAGGTGACGATGACGACGATGACGACGATGACGACGATGATGACGACGACGACGATGACGACGATAGGCCCACTTGGTCGAGCTCTCCTTTGCGATAGCCAGCTCAGCGCGCCTTGTGCCTGCTCACAAAATAAAACCGTGAAATAGTTTCGTTTGCTTTCTATCGGCGAGACGTGACGGACCCACGTGGCCTGCGGAAGGGTGAGTGCCTAAACCGTCAGGGGCCGCGCGCTCCCTCCCTCTCTCTCTCTCTCTCCGCCGCTGTGATGTTCACAGGGAGAGTTTCACAATCGGCGTTCGTGCAGGAAAAAAAATAAAGAAAAACGTCCCCCCGTCACTCGCCACCACAGCCGAGGAGGAAGTGACGGTCGCGAGCTGCAATGTTGCAAGGAACAGCAGCAGCAGCAGCAGGCAGGGCCATCGGGAAGCCGGCGCTGAGATGACTATCAATTTCCCGAGCTCTGCGATCCCTATTTATTCTAATCGAGGTGTGTTGAATGTAAATCGTGACCTAGGAATCGTGAGAATCGAATCGTGGGAGGGTGGGGGCTCTCTCATTGGCTGAGCGAGTGAATGTGTGGGCCTGCGTGCGTTATCTCAAAACTCGTAAAGCGCTTTGTAGATTTTTGTATTGACATTTTTTGTTTTTGTTTACGTCAAACAAACAAACAAAAAAAAGAGTTCTCCAGAGCAAAGAGAGCGCTCGAACGGATGGGCGTTCTGCTGGGCGCGGGATATCGGCAACCTTGCCGCTATCAGATGCACGGCGAGCCCCTTAGAGGGACTCGCTGGGGACGCGCGATTCGTCGTCTATGGAGGAGCCTCCGTCTCGAAACGTCGCCCACGCCGGGAAGAGCGCCCGGACGGCTCCGTGCGTGGCGCGACAGGTGCCGGGGGTGGGGGGGGGGTCGTGAACACCCCCCCCAGCCCCCTCCTCATCACCCCCCAGGGCAGTGGCGCAGGGGGGGGCAACCCCTCGCCCCCCTCCCCTCGCCCCCCTCCCCCCACTCACCTCTCACTCACTCCGCCCTCAGCCCGAATTCAATCCCCAGCAAAACAACATTCTGGACAGGTGCCAAGTGTGTGAACGCGTGCACACGCGTGCGAGTGGGTGTCAGCGTGCGAGCCAGCGTGCGAGTGAGTGTCAGCGTGCGAGTGTGTGTGAGCGTGTGAGAGAGTGTGTGAGTGAGTGTGAGGTTGAGTGTGTGAGTGAGTGTGAGAGTGAGTGTGTGAGTGAGTGTGTGTGAGTGAGTGTTAGAGTGAGTGTGTGAGAGTGTGTGAGTGTGAGAGTGAGTGTGTGTGAGTGAGTGTGTGAGTGTGTGAGAGTGAGTGTGAGAGTGAGTGTGAGAGTGTGTGTGAGTGTGAGAGAGTGAGTGAGTGTATGTGTGAGAGTGTGTGAGTGAGTGTATGTGAGAGTGTGTGAATGAGAGAGTTTGTGTGAGAGTGAGTGAGTGTGAGAGAGTGTGTGAGTGAGAGTGAGTGTGAGAGTGAGTGTGAGAGAGTGTATGCGTGTGAGAGAGTGTGTGAGTGAGAGAGTTTGTGTGAGAGTGAGTGTATGTGAGAGAGTGTGTGTGTGTAAACATTGCCACGAGGGAGACAAAGGCGGTTGGGCGTGGTGCTGGCCACCCACCCCCTCGTGTACCGTAACAGCACTTGCCCCTACAGTCTGTTAAGGCTATATGGGGGATCTTTGTCTTTGTCTTTGTGTGAGAGTGAGTGTGAGAGTGTGAGAGAGTGTGTGAGTGAGAGAGTTTGTGTGAGAGTGTGTGTGTGTGAGAGTGAGTGAGTGTGAGAGAGTGTGTGTGTGTGAGAGTGAGTGAGTGTGAGAGTGTGTGTGTGAGTGAGTGTGAGAGTGAGTGTGTGTGAGAGAGTGTGTGTGTGAGAGAGAGTGAGAGTATGTGAGAGAGAGTGGGAGAGAGTGTGTGTGTGAGAGTGAGTGAGTGTGAGTGAGTGTGTGTAGTGGGGAGCGGTAGTGTAGCGGTTAGCGCGCTGCGCTATGAACCTGGCGACCCGGGTTCGATTCCCGCTCACGGCTAACATCAGTGACGATTATCTGAACCGGTCCCGGGCCTCCCCTAGGTCGACTCAGCCTCAAATGAGTCCTTGGTGCGGTGTGTAAACATTGCCACTAGGGAGGCAAAGGCGGTCGGGCGTGGTGCTGGCCACCCACCCCCTCGTGTACCGTTCCGGCCTTCATAGGTGCTTGCTAACAGCATTTGCCCCTACAGTCTGTTAAGGCGATATGGGGGATCTTTATCTTTGTGTGAGTGTGTGAGATATTATAATACTAGTAATATATTAATATTATACATTATGAATCTATTATTGATATTATTTTCCTCAAGCAGAAGCCACACGTGTAGCCACGTAATTTGTCACTTTGATCCTTACCCTTGCAGCATCCACAACTCAATGTCAATGCTCGATTCTCACTTGTGTAATGTTTGCCGTGGTCTGGGACTGTTGTTGTTGGGACTGTTGTTGTTGTTGTTGGGATTGGACTGTTGTTGTTAGTTGACTGTTGTTGTGATTGGACTGTTGTTGTTGTTGGGACTGTTGTTGTTGTCGTTGGGATTGGACTGTTGTTGTCGTTGTTGGGATTGGACTGTTGTTGTTGTTGGGATTGGACTGTTGTTAGTTGACTGTTGTTGTTGGGATTGGACTGTTGTTGTTGTTGGGACTGTTGTTGTTGTTGGGTTTGGACTGTTGTTGTCGTTGTTGGGATTGGACTGTTGTTGTTGTTGGGACTGTTGTTGTTGGGTTTGGACTGTTGTTGTTGTTGTTGGGATTGGACTGTTGTTGTTGGGACTGTTGTTGTTGTTGGGATTGGGCTGTTGTTCTTGGGACTGTTGTTGTTGGGATTGGACTGTTGTTGTTGTTGGGACTGTTGTTGTTGTTGGGTTTGGACTGTTGTTGTCGTTGTTGGGATTAGACTGTTGTTGTTGGGACTGTTGTTGTTGGGTTTGGTCTGTTGTTGTTGTTGTTGGGATTGGTCTGTTGTTGTTGGGACTGTTGTTGTTGGGATTGGGCTGTTGTTCTTGGGACTGTTGTTGTTGGGATTGGACTGTTGTTGTTGTTGTTGGGATTGGACTGTTGTTGTTGTTGGGATTGGACTGTTGTTGTTGTTGTTGTTGGGATTGGGCTGTTGTTGGGATTGTTGTCGTTGTTGGGATTGGACTGTTGTTGTTGTTGTTGGGATTGGGCTGTTGTTGGGATTGTTGTCGTTGTTGGGATTGGACTGTTGTTGTTGTTGTTGTTGGGATTGGACTGTTGTTGTTGTTGTTGGGATTGGGCTGTTGTTGTTGGGACTGTTGTTGTTGGGATTGGATTGTTGTTGTTGTTGGGACTGTTGTTGTTGTTGGGTTTGGACTGTTGTTGTTGGGATTGTTGTCGTTGTTGGGATTGGACTGTTGTTGTTGTTGGGATTGGACTGTTGTTGTTGTTGTTGGGATTGGACTGTTGTTGGGATTGTTGTCGTTGTTGGGATTGGACTGTTGTTGTTGTTGGGATTGGACTGTTGTTGGGATTGTTGTCGTTGTTGGGATTGGACTGGTGTTGTTGTTGTTGGGATTGGACTGTTGTTGTTGGGATTGGGCTGTTGTTGTTGGGACTGTTGTTGTTGGGATTGGACTATTGTTGTTGGGATTGGACTGTTGTTGTTGTTGGGATTGGACTGTTGTTGTTGGGATTGGACTGTTGTTGTTGTTGTTGTTGGGATTGTTGTCGTTGGGATTGGACTGTTGTTGTTGTTGTTGGGATTGAACTGTTGTTGTTGTTGTTGGGATTGGACTGTTGTTGTTGTTGGGATTGGACTGTTGTTGTTGTTGTTGGGATTGTTGTCGTTGGGATTGGACTGTTGTTGTTGTTGTTGTTGGGATTGGACTGTTGTTGTTGTTGGGATTGGACTGTTGTTTTTGGGATTGTTGTCGTTGTTGGGATGGGACTGTTGTTGTTCGGATTGGACTGTTGTTGTTATTGGACTGTTGTTGTTGTTGGGACTGTTGTTGTTGTTGTTGGGATTGGACTGTTGTTGTTACTGTTATTTGGGATCGTTAGTCTGGGACTGTGCTTGTTGTTGGGATTGGACTGTTGTTGTTGGGACTGTTGTTGCTGTTGGGACTGTTGGTCTAGGACTGTCCTTGTTGTTGTTATTGTTGTTTTTCTGCCTTGCCCCGAGCGTGCAGTCGGTGTTGAGACACGTGATGTCTATGTTTGTTGAGACACGTGATGTGTATGTTGAGACACGTGATGTGTATGTTTGTTGAGACACGTGACGTGTATGTTTGTTGAGACACGTGACGCGTATGTTTGTTGAGACACGTGACGTGTATGTTTGTTGAGACACGTGACGTGTATGTTTGTTGAGACACGTGACGTGTATGTTTGTTGAGACACGTGATGTGTATGTTTGTTGAGACACGTGATGTCTATGTTTGTTGAGACACGTGATGTCTATGTTTGTTGAGACACGTGACGTGTATGTTTGTTGAGACACGTGATGTGTATGTTTGTTGAGACACGTGACGTCTATGTTTGTTGAGACACGTTATGTCTATGTTTGTTGAGACACGTGATGTCTATGTTTGTTGAGACACGTGATGTGTATGTTTGTTGAGACACGTGACGTGTATGTTTGTTGAGACACGTGACGTGTATGTTAGTTGAGACACGTGATGTGTATGTTTGTTGAGACACATGATGTCTATGTTTGTTGAGACACGTGATGTCTATGTTTGTTGAGACACGTGACGTGTATGTTAGTTGAGACACGTGATGTGTATGTTTGTTGAGACACATGATGTCTATGTTTGTTGAGACACGTGAAGTCTATGTTTGTTGAGACACGTGACGTGTATGTTAGTTGAGACACGTGGTGTGTATGTTTGTTGAGACACGTGATGTCTATGTTTGTTGAGACACGTGATGTGTATATTTGTTGAGACACGTGACGTGTATGTTTGTTGAGACACGTGATGTGTATGTTGATACACGTGATGTGTATGTTTGTTGAGACACGTGACGTCTATGTTTGTTGAGACACGTGACGTCTATGTTTGTTGAGACACGTGATGTATATGTTTGTTGAGACACGTGACGTGTATGTTTGTTTAGACACGTGATGTGTATGTTTGTTGAGACACGTGACGTGTATGTTTGTTTAGACACGTGATGTGCATGTTTATTATTTGAGACATCCGTGAACAAAGAGCTTTGTAGCTCCTCGGATTTCCTCCGCAAGTCTCACGAAATATTCTGACTCTGAACGAATCAGTGGCATAGACTCCCTTCCCCCCCCTCCCTGCCATAGGAATGTGGAATTCCCACCACCGCCTCTGCAGGACTGTAGCAGAGAGACGAGGCCGGTGAACAGCAGCGGCAGGGAATCGCCGAATTTCTTTTTGTTCTTCGGCCGGAACCCCGAATTGTGACTCAGCTGCTTGACGGTGCCAGCCTAGGTGCCCTGAACCCTGGCGTCACCCCCAGCGGTCAGAGGAGAGGTCGGGGGGCTATAAACAGATAAATATCCCCCGCCCCCCTCCCACGCCGCCAGCCCGCCTCGCCAGCCGCATGTCGGCAGAACCTCGCTAGCTCGGTGCGGTGGTGGCGGTGATGCGTCTCTCGAAACAACGCGCGCAGCCAGCGATGTTAATTAATCGACAGCAGTGGATGGATACAGCCGTGGTGGTGGTGGTTGTTGACAAGATCGGCCTCTGTGGAGGAGGCTCGTGAAGGACGCTGCTGCCGCCGCTGCTGCTGCTGGGCAGATGAGTTGGAGGCAGTCGCCCTCCAGCAACAGCGGAGGGCGGAGGAGCGACGCTCACAACAACGAGCGGAGCGCCGGGCGGATAAAATACAGCGAGTTGACCCTAGTAGGGGTGTCCAGCTGGTGGTGCATCTGCCAGTCGTCTCACTCAGCCAACCCACGGCACCTGCTGGGTCTGTCCCGTGACCTGCTAGCAGCGGAGCCTTCGACACTTCACGCGGCCTCAAAGTGCCCCAAAGTGCACCTAGCCTGGCACAGGCGTCGTGGTGACGTTATCCGTCACTTAGTGGCGATAGGCGGGTGTTGGTATTGGTGGTGGTGAGCACACGCGGACTTGCCATGCCAAGGCAGAGGCCGTCGCTCCGATCTCCCTCCGCGGCAGCTGTCAGGGTGGGCATGGCCTGTTACATCCCTCCGCATGGCATCGCAGCGCGAATGGTTCTTCTATCAGTTGCACGCAATGGGTTCACCACAGTCAGTTGGTTGTAAAGTGGGGGTACTCTCATGCCCCCTTCTCCCCCTCACTCCCCGACGTCTAACCAGGCCTGGAAGAGTAGGCCAAAGTACCCTGAAGCTGTCTGTCTGTAGTGGAAGTGCCGTCCGCTGGCAGTGGTCTGAGCACGTGATTGCAGGGGCTGCGCCCTTTGCATCACCAGCCCGCGTGACATCAACAGTTGAACTATTTTCGATTTTTTTAAATTATTATTATCACCACATAGTAGTTCTTTTTTCAGAAGCGAGCTGGCTATCACAAACGATAGCCCGACAAAGTGGGGTTATCATCGTGTGGACATTTATTGCAGTCGAACACTCTGAACGCGCGGCGTCGATTGTAAACGTGGAGGGGAAAGCCGGCGGACCCAGGGAGAAAAATCCACGCGACCACGTGGAGAGAGAAAGAGAGAGAGACACCGCAAACTCCAAATATACAGCAGCAGCAGCAGGCGTCAGGGTCGGGATCGAGCCTACGACCTCCTGTACACCAGGCGAGGTAGTTAACATCTCATAGCCACCGTGGTGATGATGAGAGAGAGACACCGCAAACTCCAAATATACAGCAGCAGCAGCAGGCGTCAGGGTCGGGATCGAACCCACGACCTCCTGTGTACCAGGCCTGTAAAGACCCCGGCAGGTCAACCAGTGGTGGTTCAAGTCAAGTTCCACTCTGCAGCTGATGAGACACCGAATGTCAAAACCGGTCCAGAGTTTCCGCTTGTGTTGAACCAACGCCGCTTGCCGGTGGCGATGACGACAAGGCGATGATGCTGATTGACGATGCCGTTGCTGCAGCTGCCGCCGCTGATGACGACGGTCAACAGCATTCGCCTGCGTGGATGACGAGAAGCTGGTCCCCAGCCATAGGAACGCGGAGAGTCACGTCCGAACAGGAGGAGCTGCGAGCACGAGGCTTCCCTGGACACCACGGCGCCAGACTCGGTCCGGCTCCTGCGACTCAGAACCCCCACCCCCCACAACCCCCCACACCCCCACACACAATGTGCGTGCAGTGGAGGACTGGAAGGGGGGGTGTGAGGTTGAATGAGTTCGCGCTGGGGGGGAGGTCAGCCAGGGTGAGGGGGGTGAGGAGGGGGGGGGGGTCTCTGTTTGTCTCGTACCCCCCTCCTCTCGCCTTCGCCTTAAAAGCCCCCCCCACCCACCACTCCTCGTCCTCCTACTCCTTCCCTCCTCATCCTCCTCATCCCATCCCTTACCTCCTCACCCACCTCCTCCGCTCCCTCCTCCTCTCCTTCTCATCCCCCTCCTATCCCTTCCCTCCTCTCCCTCCTTCTTCCCTCCTCCTCCTCACTCCCTCGAAATGAAATCTCTCCCCGGCTGCTCCCCCGCGCTCTGCCGCCCCCCAGTAGGGGGGCCCCGGGGGAAGGGGCGGAGGTGGGGAGAGAGGTCCTGTGTGGTGTGAATGCGTGGGGTAGGGGTACGTGTGTGGTGTAGGGGTACGTGTGTGGTAGTGGTGTGTGTGGTGTGAATGCGTGGTGTAGGGGTACGTGTGTGGTATGGGTGTGTGTGGTAGTGGTGTGTGTGGTAAGGGTGTGTGTGGTGTAGGGGTACGTGTGTGGTATGGGTGTGTGTGGTAGTGGTGTGTGTGGTAAGGGTGTGTGTGGTGTAGGGGTACGTGTGTGGTATGGGTGTGTGTAGTGTAGGGGTACGTGTGTGGTGTAGGGGTACGTGTGTGGTAGTGGTGTGTGTGGTGTAGGGGTACGTGTGTGGTATGGGTGTGTGTGGTAGTGGTGTGTGTGGTATGGGTGTGTGTGGTAGTGGTGTGTGTGGTATGGGTGTATGTGGTGTAGGGGTGTGTGTGGTATGGGTCTGTGTGGTAGTGATGTGTGTGGTGTGGGTGTGTGTGGTATGGGTGTGTGTGGTAGTGGTGTGTGTGGTATGGGTGTGTGTGGTAGTGGTGTGTGTGGTATGGGTGTGTGTGGTAGTGGTGTGTGTGGTATGGGTGTGTGTGGTGTAGGGGTGTGTGTGGTGTAGGTGTGTGTGTGGTAGTGGTGTGTGTGGTGTAGGGGTGTGTGTGGTGTAGGGGTACGTGTGTGCTGTAGGGGTGTGTGTGGTATGGGTGTGTGTGGTATGGGTGTGTGTGGTGTAGGGGTGTGTGTGGTGTAGGTGTGTGTGTGGTAGTGGTGTGTGTGGTGTAGGGGTGTGTGTGGTGTAGGGGTACGTGTGTGCTGTAGGGGTGTGTGTGGTATGGGTGTGTGTGGTATGGGCGTGTGTGGTATAGGTGTGAGTGTGGTGTGGGTTGTATGGGTGTGTGTGGTATGGGTGTGTGTGGTAGTGGTGTGTGTGGTGTAGGGGTGTGTGTGGTGTAGGTGTGTGTGGCAGTGGTGTGTGTGGTGTAGGTGTGTGTGGTGTAGGTGTGTGTGTGGTGTAGGGGTGTGTGTGGTGTGGGTGTGTGTGGGGTAGGGGTGTGTGTGGTGTAGGGGTGTGTGTGGTGTGGGTGCGTGTGGTGTAGGGGTTACGTGGAAAACCAGCGACGTGTAAAACACACACCAGCACTGGGGGAGACAAAGGCGGCCGGGCGTGGAGCTGTCCACCCACCTCGTGTGTCACGGCGGCTGCCTCCTCCACAGGTGACGGCCCGTTAGAGCCTACCCGGGGCACCTTTGTCTGTGCGCCGGGGGGGGGGGGCGGTAGCGATCGACGTCTGCAGACACTTTTCTAAAATTAACCCCCCCGAGCCTCTTGGCAAAGGCAGTGGAGGAGGAGGAGGGGGGTCACGTGGGAGTCGAGGCGCCGATCATAGAGGTGCCGCGTGCGTGCGAGGAGCGGTGGGCGCGGTGGTTACCGCAGCGGTGCTTAGCACAGCGGTCGTGAGCGTAACCACCGGTGGTGAGCGCAGCGGTGGTGAGCGCAGCGGGTCGCGTCCCACGCTCGGCCACGGTCACATGGTGACTGTGAACGTGTCCTGGGTCACGTGGTGACTGTGAATCTGTCCTGGGTCACGTGGTGACTGTATGAATCTGTCCTGGGCCACGTGGTGACTGTGTGAACCTGTCCTGGGCCACGTGGTGACGGTGAATCTGTCCTGGGCCACGTGGTGACTGTGTGAACCTGTCCTGGGCCACGTGGTGACTGTGAACCTGTCCTGGGTCACGTGGTGACTGCATGAACCTGTCCTGGGCCACGTGGTGACTGTGTGAACCTGTCCTGGGTCACGTGGTGACTGTGGACCTGTCCTGGGTCACGTGGTGACTGTGTGAACCTATCCTGGGCCATGTGGTGACTGTCAACCTGTCCTGGGTCACGTGGTGACTGTGTGAACCTGTCCTGACCACGTGATGACTGTGTGAACCTGTCCTGGGCCACGTAGTGACTGCGTGAACCTGTCCTGGGTCACGTGGTGACTGTGTGAACCTGTCCTGACCACGTGGTGACTGTGTGAACGTGTCCTGGGCCACGTAGTGACTGCGTGAACCTCAGGTTAACACGTAGGCTTTCGCGACAAATATTAATCATAATAAAGGTCTTTGGGTGAGATCGCATTATTTATAAATGTGTCGTAACTTTCCACCACCCGACACGGCCAATCAGCAAAAAAAGTGTCACGTTGACAAAAGACAAATAATTCACTACTTTAGCTGACCGGTATTTTGAAGAGTGAATCCACAACATTTACAGTTTAAGTACGACATTTCGCTGGTAATTACATCCAGCATCATCGGGCAATTCGCCAGAATGGTAAAGCCCTCGCTTGCTCCCCGTCTTAAATAGAGCAGCAGGGTGACGTCATCATTTAACTCATTTAAGGTGCAGTGATTTGAGGTGGAGGGCGGGGGGGAGTATTGTAATTATGTAATCGATTAGTAATCAGTCAATGGTTATGATTAGTAATCAGTTGTGAACCTGTCTTGACCACGTGGTGACTGTGTGAATCTGTCCTGGGTCACGTGGTGACAGTGTGAAGCTGTCATGGGCCACGTGGTGACTGTGTGAACCTGTCATTGGCCACGTGGTGACTGTGTGATCCTGTACTGACCACGTGGTGACTGTGTGAAGCTGTCCTGGGTCACGTGGTGACTGTGTGAACCTGTCTTGACCACGTGATGACTGTGTGAACCTGTCCTGGGCTACGTGGTGACTGCGTGAACCTGTCCTGGGTCACGTGGTGACTGTGTGAACTTGTCCTGACCACGTGGTTACTGTGTGAACCTGTCCTGGGCCACGAGGTGACTGTGTGAACCTGTCCTGGGCCACGTGGCGACTGTGTGAACCTGTCCTGGGTCACGTGGTGACTGTGTGAACCTGTCCTGGGCCACGTGGTGACTGTGTGAACCTGTCCTGGGCCACGTGGTGACTGGGTGAACCTCAGTTTAACACGTAGGCTTTCGCCACCAATATTATTCATAATAAAGGTCTTTGGGTTAAATCGCGTTATTTATAAATGTGTCGTAACCCTCCACCAACAGACACGGCCAATCAGCAAAAAAAGTGTCACGTTGACGAAAGACAATAAGTTCACTAATTTAGCCCACCGGTGTGTTGAAGAGTGAATCCACAACATTTACAGTTTGAGTACGACGTTTCGCTGGTAATTACATCCAGCATCATCGGGCAATTCGCCAGAATGGTAAAGCCCTCGCTTGCTCCCCGTCTTAAATAGAGCAGCAGGGTGACGTCATCATTTAACTCATTTCAGGTGCAGTGATTTGAGGTGGAGGGGGGGGGAGTATTGTAATTATGTAATCGATTAGTAATCAGTCAATGGTTATGATTAGTAATCAGTTGTGAACCTGTCTTGACCATGTGGTGACTGTGTGAACCTGTCCTGGGTCACGTGGTGACAGTGTGAACCTGCCCTGACCACGTGGTGACTGCGAACCTGTCCTGGGTCACGTGGTGACAGTGTGAACCTGTCATTGGCCACGTGGTGACTGTGTGATCCTGTACTGACCACGTGGTGACTGTGTGAAACTGTCCTGGGCCACGTGGTGACTGTGTGAAGCTGTCCTGGGCCACGTGGTGACTGTGTGAAGCTGTCCTGGGTCACGTGGTGACTGTGTGAACCTGTTCTGGGTCACGTGGTGACTGTGTGAACCTGTCCTGACCACGTGGTGACTGTGTGAACCTGTCCTGGGTCACGTGGTGACTGTGTGAACCTGTCCTGGGTCACGTTTTGACTGTGTGAACCTGTCCTGGGTCACGTGGTGACTGTGTGAACCCGTCCTGGGCCACGAGGTGACTGTGTGAACCTGTTCTGGGTCACGTGGTGACTGTGTGAAGCTGTCCTGGGCCACGTGGTGACTGTGTGAACCTGTCCTGGGTCACGTTTTGACTGTGTGAACCTGTCCTGGGTCACGTTTTGACTGTGTGAACCTGTCCTGGGTCACGTTTTGACTGTGTGAACCTGTCCTGGGTCACGTGGTGACTGTGTGAACCCGTCCTGGGCCACGAGGTGACTGTGTGAACCTGTTCTGGGTCACGTGGTGACTGTGTGAAGCTGTCCTGGGCCACGTGGTGACTGTGTGAACCTGTCCTGGGCCACGTGGTGACTGTGTGAAGCTGTCCTGGGCCACGTGGTGACTGTGTGAACCTGTCCTGGGTCACGTGGTGACTGTGTGAACCTGTCCTGACCACGTGGTGATTGTGTGAACCTGTCCTGACCACGTGGTGACTGTGTGAACCTGTTCTGGGTCACGTGGTGACTGTGTGAACCTGTTCTGGGTCACGTGGTGACTGTGTGAACCCGTCCTGGGCCACGAGGTGACTGTGTGAACCTGTCCTGGGCCTCCGCCTCCATCAAATGAGTTGCCTGCTACCGACGTGTAAACGTCTCAGCGTTGGTGAGACAAAGGCGGCCGGGCGTAGCGCTCGCCACCCACCACGCGTACCCCAACACCACACGTATCCCTTGCACCACATAAATACCCTTACACCAACGTCTGTTGAAAGGCTATACGGGGGATCTTTGTGTGTAGCTGTGTAAGCGTTTTTGTTTTGTCGGGTGCATGCTGCGCATCCAGAGAGCTCCGTTACGTGAGTACATGCGGGCCCTGTGTGTGCCTGTGTGTGTCTCTGCCTGTGTGCGTGCACGTGTACATGTGCGCGTGTACGTGTGTGCGTGCACGTGTACATGCGTGTACGCGTGCACGTGTGCGTGTGTGTGTACGGGTTCGAATCCCGCTCCTCACGACCACGAGTGGTGTCGACCACCTGAAACCGGTCCTGGGCTCTCCTCTCGGTAGACTCAGCCTTAAATGGTACCTGGTGCGATATGCATACACGACCACTGGGGAGGCAAAGGCGGCCGAGAGTGGTCACACCACCCTCTCATAATGTGCCTCCCGCTAACAGCACTTGCCTCAGCAGCCTGTTGAGGCTACCCTGGGGGTTTTTGTAATGTGCACGAGCATGCGGACACGTGGCCCCAATACGTGGGGCATTATGGGTAAATTTGTCTCTAACCGTGAAGGATTATGGGTAAATTTGTGCTCAACCAGGGTGACTGGGGGTGGCAGAGAGACAAAGGTGGGATGGGAGAGAGACAAAGGTGGGGGAGAGACGTGTGTGTACTTGGGTGGGGAGATAGACAAAGGTGGGTGGGAGAGAGACAAAGGTGGGGGGGGGAGAGATACGTGTGTGTACGTGGGTGGTGAGAGAGACAAAGGTGGGTGGGAGAGAGACAAAGGTGGGGAGAGGGACAAAGGGGGGGGGGGGAGAGGGACAAAGGTGGGGGGGGGGAGACACAGGTGGGGGGGGGGGGGAATAATTGCGACTCCTGACAAAGCCTTGACACGGACAACGAAAACACGAGATACGGCGAGAGTTGAGAGAGAGAGAGGAGGGATTTGAGAGATAACGAGGGTGGGAGAGTTGTGAGAGTGAGAGAGCGTTGAGAGATAAGCGGAGAGAAAGAGAGGGAGGGAGAGTTGTGAGCGTGTTGTGTGAGAGAGTTGTGAGAGAGTTCAGAGATAAGCGAGAGAGTTGTGAGAGTGTTGTGAGAGAGAGAGGAGAGACAGAGGAGAGAGAAAGGGAGAGTTGTGTGTGAGAGAGAGGGAGAGTTGTGTGAGAGAGAGGGAGAGTTGTGTGAGAGGGAGGGAGAGTTGTGAGAGTGTTGTGTGAGAGAGTTGTGAGAGAGTTCAGAGATAAGCGAGAGAGAGGGAGAGTTGTGAGAGTGAGGGAGAGTTGTGAGAGAGAGGGAGAGTTGTGTGAGGGAGAGGGAGAGTTGTGAGAGGGAGAGTTGTGTGAGAGAGAGGGAGAGTTGTGAGAGAGAGGGAGGGAGAGTTGTGAGAGTGTTGTGTGAGAGAGTTGTGAGAGAGAGGGAGGGAGAGTTGTGAGAGTGTTGTGTGAGAGAGTTGTGAGAGAGTTCAGAGATAAGCGAGAGAGAGGGAGAGTTGTGAGAGAGAGGGAGAGTTGTGTGAGAGAGAGGGAGAGTTGTGAGAGTGTTGTGAGAGAGAGAGGGAGAGTTGTGAGAGAGAGTTGTGAGAGTTGAGAGAGAGAGAGGAGAGAGACACAGAGGAGAGATAAGCGAGAGAGAGAGAGGGTTGTGAGAGTTGTGAGAGAGAGGAGAGAGAGACGGAGGAGAGATAAGCGAGAGAGAGAGGGAGAGTTGTGATAGTGTTGTGAGAGAGAGGAGAGACAGAGAAGAGAGAGAGAGGGAGAGTTGTGTGAGAGAGAGAGTTGTGTGAGAGAGAGTTGTGAGAGTGTTGTGAGAGAGTTGTGAGAGTGAGAGAGAGAGACAGAGGAGAGATAAGCGAGAGAGAGGGAGAGTTGTGAGAGAATTCAGAGATAAGCGAGAGAGATAGAGGGAGAGTTGTGAGAGTTGAGAGAGAGAGAGAGAGTTGTGAGAGTGTTGTGAGAGAGAGGAGAGACAGAGATAGAGAGAGGGGGAGAGTTGTGTGAGAGGGAGGGAGAGTTGTGAGAGTGTTGTGAGAGAGAGAGGGAGAGTTGTGAGAGAGAGAGGAGAGGGAGGGAGAGTTGTGAGAGTGTTGTGTGACAGAGAGGGAGAGTTGTGAGAGTGTTGTGTGACAGAGAGGGAGAGTTGTGAGAGTGTTGTGAGAGAGTTGTGAGAGTGAGAGAGAGAGGGAGAGACAGAGGAGAGATAAGCGAGAGAGAGGGAGAGTTGTGAGAGAATTCAGAGATAAGCGAGAGAGAGGGAGAGTTGTGAGAGTTGAGAGAGAGAGTTGTGAGAGTGTTGTGAGAGAGAGAGGAGAGACAGAGGGAGAGTTGTGTGAGAGAGAGGGAGAGTTGTGAGAGAGGGAGGGAGAGGGACGTGGGGGAAAGTCCACGGGAGAAATAATTTTGCAGAGACAGAGAGGAGGAGGAGGAGGGGGCGCTCACGAAGCTGTTCACGGGAGATGATACGGGGAGGATAGTGAAGTTCATTAGCGGGGTGGGGGGGGGGGCTCGGAGTAGGTGGAGGGGGGCTCAGGGCTGTCTAGAGCCGTCTGGAACGTTCGGCGGACGGGAGGGAGGGGTCCGGTTCAAAGGTTCCGGGGTTTCACTGGGAGCGGGGATGGGGGGTGAGGGGGGAGATGGGCGAGGTGAGGGGGGGGGGGCGAGGTGAGGGGGGAGATGTGCAAGGTGAGGGGGAGATGAGCAAGGTGAGGGGGGGAGGATGAGCGAGGTGAGGGGGGGGGATGGGCGAGGTGAGGGGAAGATGAACGAGGTGAGGGGGGAGATGAACGAGGTGAGGGGGGAGATGAGCGAGGTGAGGGGGGAGATGAACGAGGTGAGGGGGAAGATGAACGAGGTGAGGGGGGAGATGAACGAGGTGAGGGGGGAGATGAGCGAGGTGAGGGGGGAGATGAACGAGGTGAGGGGGGAGATGAACGAGGTGAGGGGGGAGATGAACGAGGTGAGGGGGAGATGAGCGAGGTGAGGGGGGAGATGAACGAGGTGAGGGGGAGATGAGCGAGGTGAGGGGGGAGATGAACGAGGTGAGGGGGAGATGAGCGAGGTGAGGGGGGAGATGAACGAGGTGAGGGGGGAGATGAACGAGGTGAGGGGGGAGATGAGCGAGGTGAGGGGGGAGATGAACGAGGTGAGGGGGGAGATGAACGAGGTGAGGGGGGGAGATGAGCGAGGTGAGGGGGGAGATGAGCGAGGTGAGGGGGGAGATGAACGAGGTGAGGGGGAGATGAGCGAGGTGAGGGGGGAGATGAACGAGGTGAGGGGGGAGATGAACGAGGTGAGGGGGGGGGGGAGATGAACGAGGTGAGGGGGAGATGAGCGAGGTGAGGGGGGAGATGAGCGAGGTGAGGGGGGAGATGAGCGAGGTGAGGGGGAGATGAGCGAGGTGAGGGGGGAGATGAACGAGGTGAGGGGGGAGATGAACGAGGTGAGGGGGGAGATGAGCGAGGTGAGGGGGGAGATGAACGAGGTGAGGGGGAGATGAGCGAGGTGAGGGGGGAGATGAGCGAGGTGAGGGGGAGATGAGCGAGGTGAGGGGGGAGATGAACGAGGTGAGGGGGGGAGATGAGCGAGGTGAGGGGGGAGATGAACGAGGTGAGGGGGGGGGAGATGAACGAGGTGAGGGGGGGAGATGAGCGAGGTGAGGGGGGAGATGAACGAGGTGGCCGGGGTTTGGGTGATGGGGAGCCTGAATCCCGTCGCGTCAGCGGCTTTGGGTCTTACACCCCCTAGATCGGCTGTGGCGATGGCGCGCTTCAGGGGTGTCAGGGTGGGGTCATGGTGGGGTCAAGGTGAGGTCAGGGTGGGGACAATGTTGTTGTGCGGGTGTGTGTGGTTGTGAGGGTGTGTTTGTGTGTGGTTGTGAAGGTGTGTGTGGTGAGGGGTGTGTGTGTGGTGAGGGGTGTGTGTGTGGTGAGGGGTGTGTGTGTGGTTGTGAGGATGTGTGGTTGTGAGGGTGTGTGTGTGTTGTTGTGAAGGTGTGTGTGGTGAGGGGTGTGTGTGTGGTGAGGGGTGTGTGTGTGGTGAGGGGTGTGTGTTTGGTTGTGAGGGAGTGTGTGGTTGTGAGGGGTGTGTGTGTGTGGTGAGGGGTGTGTGTGTGGTGAGGGGTGTGTGTGGTTGTGAGGGTGTGTGTGGTTGTGAGGGGTGTGTGTGTGTGGTGAGGGGTGTGTGTGTGGTGAGGGGTGTGTGTAGTTGTGAGGGTGTGTGTGTGGTTGTGAGGGTGTATGTGGTTGTGAGGGGTGTGTGTGGTTGTGAGGGGTGTGTGTGTGTGGTAAGGGTGTGTGTGTGGTGAGGGTGTGTGTGGTTGTGATGGTGTGTGTGGTTGTGAGGGTGTGTGTGGTTGTGAGGGGTGTGTGTGGCGAGGGGTGTGTGTGGTTGTGAGGGTGTGTGTGGTTGTGAGGGGTATCTGGTTGTGAGGGTGTGTGTGGTGAGGGGTGTGTGTGTGGTAAGGGTGTGTGTGGTTGTGAGGGGTGTGTGTGGTGAGGGGTGTGTGTCGTGAGGGTGTCTGGTTGTGATGGTGTGTGTGGTTGTGAGGGGTGTGTGTGGTTGTGAGGGTGTCTGGTTGTGAGGGTATGTGTGATAATAGGGTTTTTCCCCTTTTTTCTGGCAACAAAGCTGAAACCTTTTTACGAGGATTGATGTCCGCATTAACCACAATACCTGCAGTCAAAATGCAAACAAAAAAATACAATGATAATATGTGGCATTGTCCTTCTGGCGTCATGTGGTCGAGCACCAATTGGGTCGAGGCTCAAAAGAAAGCCGTCCCTTGGTGTGGACCAATCAGTTTCAAGAACAATGCATCATATATTATCATAGTATGTTTTTTTTTGTTTGCATTTTGACTGCAGGTATTGTGGTTAATGCAGACATGAAGCCTTCTAACAAAAAGGTTTCAGTTTTGTTGCCAGAAAAAAGGTTAAAAACCCTGTTATTACATTTTGGTACTGGAAAAGGTCTAATGATGTAGGGTGTGTGTGGTTGTGATGGGGGTGTGTGGCTTGTGAGGGTGTGTGTGGTGAGGGGTGTGTGTGGTTGTGAGGGTGTCTGGTTGTGATGGGGGTGTGTGGTTGTGAGGGGTGTGTGTGGTTGTGAGGGTGTGTGTGTGTGGTTGTGAGGGGTGTGTGTGGTTGTGAGGGTTTGTGTGTGGGTGGTTGTGAGGGTGTATGTGGTTGTGAGGGTGTGTGTGTGGTTGTGAGGGTGTGTGTGGTTGTGAGTGTGTGTGTGATTGTGAGGGGTGTGTGTGTGGTTGTGAGTGTGTGTGTGTGGTTGTGAGGGGTGTGTGTGTGGTTGTGAGGGGGTGTGTGGTTGTGAGGGGTGTGTGTGTGGTTGTGATGGTGTGTGGTTGTGAGGGGTGGGTGTGTGTGTGTGAATGGGTGTGTGTGTGTAGTTGTGAGGGTGTGTGTGTGAATGGGTTTGTCTGTGTGATGTCTGTGTGTTGTGTGTATGCTGCGCATGTAGGTATGTGTAAATATGCATTGTGTGTAAGGGTGTGTGTATTGTGTCCATGTGTGATGTGTGCAGGGTGTTTGTATGGGGGTGTACGTGTGCGTCTTTGTTGTATGGGTAGGGTGTTGACGTGTGAAGGTGTGTGCATATATGGATGTGTGTGTGTGATGTTTGGGTGTGTGTCTGTATACATTTGTGTATGAGCGCAGGCCCAGCCGTTAATCCCTCTGCGATAGAAACCCTCCCCATAGGTGGACTCAGCCTCAAAATGTGTTACCTGGTGCGGTGTGAAGTGGACATCGCCACTGGGGAGACAAAGGTGGCCGGGCGTGGTTGCTGGCCACCCACCCCCCTTCGTGTGCCGTGCCGGCCTTCATAGGTGCCGCTCGCGAACGGCACTTGCCCCAGCAGCTTGCCGAGGCTACACGGGGGACCTTTGCGTGTTGCGTGTCTTTGAAGGAGGAGCGGAGGGCGGGGCTGTGTACGATACATACCCGTCTCTGATTGGTCCACGCGGGGGTGGTCCCTGCCCCGCGGCCCCCCTCTTGATTGGTCACCCCGCGAGGGGTGGAGCCAGGGGTCGAACCAGGACTGCGCGGGGTCTGGGGACCCCAGAGGGATACGGGGGGCGGGGCAGGGGTCGAATCGGGACTCGCAGATTGTGGGGTGAGGGGGGGGGGCCTGGGGTCTCTGTCTCTAACGGGACGGGGGTCGAACCGGGACTCGCGAGAGTCGGGAGGGGTTGGGGGTGGGGTCACCTGAGGACTCGCGTAATGATCCCCCCCCCCTCCACTGGCCCCTCCCCTCACGTGTACAGACGCTCAAAGTGACAGCATCAGCCACAGTGAGTGGGGTGTGTGTGAGTGGTGTGTGTGTGTGAGTGGTGTGTGTGTGTGAGTGGGGTGTGTGAGTGTGGTGTGTGTGAGTGGTGTGTGTGAGTGGTGTGTGTGTGAGTGGGGTGTGTGTGGGGTGTGTGTGGTGTGTGTGTGTGAGTGGTGTGTGTGTGGTGTGTGTGAGTGGGGTGTGTGTGAGTGGTATGTGTGTGTGTGGTGTGTGTGAGTGGGGTGTGTGAGTGGTGTGTGTGTGAGTGGTGTGTGTGAGTGGTATGTGTGTGTGAGTGGGGTGTGTGTGAGTGGGGTGTGTGAGTGGTGTGTGTGAGTGGGGTGTGTGAGTGGTATGTGTGTGTGAGTGGGGTGTGTGTGTGTGAGTGGGGTGTGTGAGTGGTGTGTGTGAGTGGTGTGTGTGTGTGAGTGGTGTGTCTGTGAGTGGTATGTGTGTGTGAGTGGGGTGTGTGTGAGTGGGGTGTGTGAGTGGTATGTGTGAGTGGTGTGTGTGTGTGGTGTGTGTGAGTGGTGTGTGTGAGTGGGGTGTGTGTGAGTGGTGTGTGTGTGAGTGGTGTGTGTGTGAGTGGGGTGTGTGTGGGGTGTGTGTGTGTGAGTGGTGTGTGTGTGGTGTGTGTGAGTGGGGTGTGTGTGAGTGGTGTGTGTGTGTGAGTGGTATGTGTGTGTGGTGTGTGTGAGTGGTGTGTGTGTGAGTGGTGTGTGTGAGTGGTATGTGTGTGTGAGTGGGGTGTGTGTGAGTGGGGTGTGTGAGTGGTGTGTGTGAGTGGGGTGTGTGAGTGGTATGTGTGTGTGAGTGGGGTGTGTGTGAGTGGGGTGTGTGAGTGGTGTGTGTGTGAGTGGTGTGTCTGTGAGTGGTATGTGTGTGTGAGTGGGGTGTGTGTGAGTGGGGTGTGTGAGTGGTATGTGTGAGTGGTGTGTGTGTGTGGTGTGTGTGAGTGGTGTGTGTGAGTGGTGTGTGTGAGTGGTGTGTGTGAGTGGTGTGTGTGTGAGTGGTGTGTGTGAGTGGTGTGTGTGTGAGTGGTATGTGTGAGTGGTGTGTGTGTGGTGTGTGAGTGGTGTGTGTGTGTGGTGTGTGTGTGTGGTGTGTGTGTGAGTGGTGTGTGTGTGTGAGTGGTGTGTGTGTGTGGTATGTGTGAGTGGTGTGTGAGTGGTGTGTGTGAGAGTGGGGTGTGTGTGGTGTGTGTGAGTGGTGTGTGCGAGTGGTGTGTGAGTGGTGTGTGTGAGTGGGGTGTGTGTGTGAGTGGTGTGTGAGTGGGGTGTGTGTGGTGTGTGTGAGTGGTGTGTGTGTGGTGTGTGTGAGAGTGGTGTGTGTGTGGTGTGTGAGTGGTGTGTGCGAGTGGTGTGTGAGTGGTGTGTGTGAGTGGGGTGTGTGTGAGTGGGGTGTGTGTGAGTGGTGTGTGTGTGGTGTGTGAGTGGGGTGTGTGTGGTGTGTGTGTGGTGTGTGTGTGGTGTGTGTGAGTGGTGTGTGTGTGGGGTGTGTGAGTGGTGTGTGTGTGAGTGGTGTGTGAGTGGGGTGTGTGTGTGTGAGTGGTGTGTGTGGTGTGTGAGTGGTGTGTGTGGTGCGTGTGAGTGGTGTGTGTGTGGTGTGTGTAAGTGGTGTGTGTGTGTGAGTGGGGTGTGAGTGGTGTGTGAGTGGTGTGTGTGAGTGGGGTGTGTGTGAGTGGTGTGTGTGGTGTGTGTGAGTGGTGTGTGTGTGAGTGATGTGTGTGTGTGAGTAGGGTGTGTGTGTTGTGTGAGTGGTGTGTGTGAGTGGGGTGTGTGTGAGTGGTGTATGTGGGGTGTGTGAGTGGTGTGTGTGTGAGTGGTGTGTGTGTGTGAGTAGGGTGTGTGTGTTGTGTGTGTGAGTAGGGTGTGTGAGTGGGGTGTGTGTGTGCGTGAGTGGGGTGTGTGTGTGAGTGGGATGTGTGTGAGTGGGAGTGTTTTTAAGTGGTGTGTGTGTCTTTGTGAGTGGGATGGGGTGTGCGTGCGAGTGTTTGTGAGTACGTGTGTGGGGTGGGGTGTATGTGGAAGGTCTTGTGAATGTGTGTTGTTGGTGTGTATACGTACGTGTGTTTGTGTATATATGTGAAGCAATGTGTGTGTGGGGGGCAGTAGTGCAGTGGTTAGTACACTACAATACAAACCGGGTGACTCCAGTTAGATTCCCGCTCACGGCCAACACCAGTGACGATTGTTTGAATCGGCCATGCGCCTCCCCTAGGTCGATTCACCCTCCAATGAGTACCTGGTGCGGTGTGTAAACATTGCCACGGGGGGAGACAAAGGCGGTCGGGCGTGATTCTGACCACCCACGCCCTCACGACGCCATGCCGGCCTTCGTAGGTGCTCCCTGAACCCGCTGGTAACCCCCTCCATCCCTCGAATTCAAAGTAGAAAATTAAAGTCGGCTATTGAGCCAAAACCACAAGCATATGCTGGAGGCCCCGAGGGGGATAGACGTCTGTGACGTGTCCTGAGCCAGGGCGACGGGGGGGAGGGGAAATCGTCTCGTTCCGGGGTCCCTCCGGAAACAGAAACAACAGGCAATCACTGCGGCTACCTAAATGCCAGCTGGGGAGGAGAGGCTGCCATTCCTCTGTAGGGGAGCTAGACCGCTACCACCTAGACTCCCGTGGACAACAGGAGGTCCGGTGGACTGGTTCTGGCGCCACGAGGGTGGACAGTCCTCCACCCGGGTGTAGGACGACGTCAAACAATGGGGGAGTGGCTCTTATGAAAGCAATGAAGGGGGTAGTGGTGCGGTGTTAGAATATTTTGTGGGCTCGCCTCCTTAACAACACCAGGCGGTGGTTGTGGTGCTGGTTGTAGCCTATGCCTCAACGAAACACGAGGTGTTCCAGCTGGTTGAGAGAAAACGACAGGCCCACTCCCGTCATCTTCAATATCCAACGTTGGAGAATGAGGAGCCTTACCGCGGCCGTAGTTCAGAGGTTCGGAGAGCCGTGTGGCGCTGCAAGGATGAGTGGTGGGCGCGGGTTGCTGAGGAGATGGGATCTGCCTCAGTGGTCAGCTATCACAAATCACCCTTTAATTCCATTGAATAAGTAACTCGCAGTGCCTCACCTATCACCATCCTTAAGGGAAAGAACAGTGATCTAAACATTGACCACGTAGTTCGAAAAACTTTCCATGGCTGTACCGGAGGAATTTACATCTGGTACAGATAAAATGGGAGGTTGATCGATACCCAGGTGCGATCAAGGGATGGCTCCCTATTGGTCAACCATGTCATGTATGCTGTGCTGATGATCTGGTGATTGCTAATCACTCAAACGAGGAGTTGGAGGCGCTGCTGCTGAACCTAGAGCGTGCTACAATACAATGCACCTGCCTGGGTATTTTGTACCATCAAACACTCCACCCCTTCAACTCCCCATTGGTGATGGCTGCATAATGCTGTACGAAAGCTACCTAGTTTGTCGCTCCACACGAAGCTTCGGGTCTTCTTGGCCACAGTCATGGCCTCCTCTATGCTTACGAAACGTGGACCCCTCAAATGTAACATCTGCGCTGGTTATAAACATTGAGTTGGTCTGCCTACAAGCCATCCTGGGTTTAACCAGGTTGGTTTGTGTGAGGAGCTCACATCCTTGAACGATCTGGACAGTGAGCTCCTCTGGAAGGCAAGGCTGCGTTGGCTGGGTCATGTAGTCTGCATGCCCAGCCAGTGCATGCCCAAGCTGTATCTGTTTGGCCAAATAGAAGGGGCTAAACGGGCACGACACAGGCTGGAGAAGAGCTGGACTGATGTGGTACGAGAGGATGTGGAGCTGAGTGGACTTGCCGAAAACTGGTACCAGCGATGTCAAAATCGGCCTCTGTGGAGGAGGCTCGTGAAGGACGCTACTGGGCAGTTGGAGGCCGTCGCCCTCCAACAATAACGGAGGGCAGAGAAGCGACGCTCACAACAACGAGCGGAGTGCCGGTGGCTAAAATGAAGCAAGTTGGCAGAGTTGGGGGTACAGCTGGTGCATCTGCCAGTCAGCTTAAGTCAGTCAACCCATGGCACCTGGGTCTGTCCCATGACCTCCTGTCAGCAAGCCTTTGACACTTCACGTGGCCTCAACGTGCACCTGGCCTTGAACAGGCGCAATGGTGACATCACCGCCACTTAGTGGCGAATGGCGGCTGTTGTTGTTGCTGCTGCTGCTGCCCCAACGAAGGTGAATATCTGTGGAGAAATGCAGGCAAGGTGAAAAATTCAGATGGTTTCTGTGACCTCCGGTCCCCGACGTTGACTAAAGTGTTCCCTCAGAATAGAGTAATCTTGTTATGCGCCTTGAATGCTTGAGTGGGTAATGACACAAGCACTTGCGCTGGACTGACTGGAATGCGTGGACCAAGAATGATACACACCCGGGAAGTTCTCTATTTACGCTGGTGGATGCGACACTTGGCAAAACAGTTGGAACAGAATTTTGACCATTTGGCTTCACGATGTAAATTGTTTTTTTGGGGGGCAAACGTTTGCATAAATGGCGGTTAAATACGTAACAAAAAACAGACAACAAAATGTACCCCCCCCCCAAAAAAAAAATATATAACAAGTTTAAATTAATAATATAAGTCGAATCACGGGTCCTTTTTTTGCCAGTATTAAAGTATGAAAGATAAGAATAGGTTTCACCCTTTCTGGCAATACGTTGATACTGGCAAAAAGGGTCCCATGATATAGCTGTTCACCCCGAGCCATAATTGCCGGATACGTGCATTGTCTTTGTGCTCATCGACTTTTGGCATTCCGTGGTCTGACACTGGTGGTGAGACTAGGCCATAAAGAATGCTGTCTCCGGTGCAGGCCAATCAGTTTAAAAAACAAATGCGTATATTATCAGAGCATATTTGTTTGCACGTTCACCGCAAGTACCGTGTGTGTGGTTAATGCAGGAATTGATTCCTTGCAAGAGGTATCTGTTTGGTGTCTGAACATCTTAACACTTCCTGTTTCATGGCCAGAAAAGGTAAAACCTATTCTTGTTTTTCATCATATTAGTTAATAAAGTGTAGTGAGTCCAACTGAGTCACAGACGTTGTCTTGGGAGCAACAGTATTAATTATTCAATGAATCAACATAACATAACACAACATACACTTGGGTGTTGAATGCCCATCTAGCCACTAGACACGGTTCGCTATCCCGGCCCGGACCACAAGCTGGGTCCCGGACCGCGTGGCTGGAGGCTCCTTTTACCCGACGTGGATTTTCATCACCAGCAACACGAAGAACCCCATGCCCTTCACGGGGCCCCCGTTATATCGGCCTGGGCTGCGGCTGGCTCCGCCCCTTGCCCCGCCCACCTTCTAGATCTCTCGAGCTCTTTCCCAAAGGCTCCCGAGAGCACTTTTATACCACGTGACCGCCCAGCGGCCCCCATCCACCGGTGGCCCCCCTCCAATATCATCCGGTCACGTGTCGGCAGGTCACCCAGCGTATCATGCCCCAACGTAACCCTGGCTGGCTGACGCTCCCTCACCGTGGGCCCTCACCGCACACTGTACGTGGTGCCTCCGCGCTGACAAGCGCTCACCCAAGCCCCGCTAGGGCTGGTACTACGCCCAGTGAGCAGGCTACACGAAATGCCAACACATTATCCGCCGTGGCTTCATAAGCCCGGCAACACACAGTGACAATCATATTCACGACACAAGGTACAGTGATTCCTTGTTTAACGTTCCTCAAAATTTACCGCGTCCGGCAAAACAAAACAAAAAAAAACGCCTTGACCAAGGAATTACTGCGCATACATTCCATAAACAGATGAAATCAATGCATATTTCAATCACGTTTTGCGCTATTAAATCAGCCTGGCGTCATCCCATGTCAGAACAAAGGGCTGAGATGACGGGACGCCACCGCGGACCGCATCATTCCGCGCATATATACCCAGAATTCCTGCACCTCTCAGCCACGCAGCTCAAGAAAGTAGTTCGTCGTTGGCCGCTCAGAAAACGCGTCATGACAGGAGCGCGTCCCACGTTATAACGGGGGCGTTCCTTGTTATAGCAGGCACGTTTCACGTTATTACCGGCATGTCCCACGTTATAACGGGGGCGTTCCTTGTTATAGCAGGCACGTTCCATGTTATTACCGGCACGTCCCACGTTATAACAGGGACGTTTCTTGTTATAGCAGGCACGTTTCAGGTTATAACTGGCGCTTTCAACGTTTCAACGGGTGCGTTCCACGTTATAACGATCGCATTCCAATTTATAACGGGCGCATTCCTTGTTATATCGTGCACGTTCAACATTATAACGGGCGTGTTCCACATTGCAACGGGCACGCTCCACCGTATAACGGGCGCACGTGTTCCGCGTAACAATGGCGAGCTTTCCCGCATTACAATGGGCACGCTCCGCGTTGCGCGAAAAGCGTCCCCCAGTAGGAGCATCGTGCTATGGGGAGAAGGCGTTGTGCGGGCATTCCTCGATGGGGCCTCGGAAGCTTGACGCGGCTCTGGGCCCCCGGTGAGGCTTTCACGCCGGGAAATCGGCGTCGGCAGAGTCAACGCGGCACCGGCAGCCTGGCCCTCACCGTCGACGAGGAAACCGTTCATCGTTGGGCAACCCCCGGGACTGATCTCCCGGCGTGCCCAGTGGCTGGCGGCTGCACGAGTACCTGTTTTGGTGGTGGGTACCGTTGTGACGTCACTCCACCCACCGTTGTGACGTCACCCCAGCCACCGTTGTGTCGTCACTCCACCCACCGTTGTGTCGTCACCCCACCCACCGTTGTGTCATCACCCCACCCACCGTTGTGACGTCACCCCACCCACCGTTGTGACGTCACCCCAGCCACCGTTGTCGTCGTCACTCCACCCACCGTTGTGTCGTCACCCCACCCACCGTTCTGACGTCACCCCACCCATTGTTGTCGTCATCACAACACCCACCGTTGTGTCGTCACTCCACCCACCGTTGTGTCGTTACCCCACCCACCGTTGTGACGTCACCCCAGCCACCGTTGTGATGTCACCCCAGCCACCGTTGTGTCGTCACTCCACCCATCGTTGTGACGTCACCCCACCCACCGTTGTGTCGTCACTCCACCCATCGTTGTGACGTCATCCCACCCACCGTTGTGTCGTCACCCCACCCACCGTTCTGACGTCACCCCACCAATTGTTGTCGTCACAACACCCACCGTTGTGTCGTCACTCCACCCACCGTTGTGTCGTCACCCCACCCACCGTTGTGATGTCACCCCACCCACCGTTGTGTCGTCACTCCACCCACCGTTGTGTCGTCACCCCACCCATCGTTGTGACGTCACCCCACCCACCGTTATGTCGTCACTCCACCCATCGTTGTGACGTCACCCCACCCACCGTTGTGTCGTCACCCCACCCACCGTTCTGACGTCACCCCACCCATTGTTGTCGTCGTCACAACACCCACCGTTGTGTCGTCACTCCACCCACCGTTGTGTCGTCACCCCACCCACCGTTGTGACGTCACCCCAGCCACCGAGGTGTCGTCACCCCATCCACCGTTGTGACGTCACCCCACCCACCGTTGTCGTCGTCACCCCACCCACCGTTGTGACGTCACCCCACCCACCGCTGTCGTCGTCACCCCACCCACCGTTGTGACGTCACCCCACCCACCGTTGTGTCGTCACCCCACCCACCGTTGTGACGTCACCCCACCCACCGTTGTCGTCGTCACCCCACCCACCGTTGTGACGTCACCCCACCCACCGTTGTCGTCGTCACAACACCCACCGTTGTGACGTCACCCCACCCACCGTTATGTCGTCACCCCAGCCACCGTTGTGTCGTTACCCCACCCACCGTTGTGACGTCACCCAACCCACCATTGTGTCGTTACCCCACCCACCATTGTGACGTCACCCCACCCACCGTTGTGACGTCACTCCACCCACCGTTGTGTCGTCACCCCACCCACCGTTGTGTCGTCACCCCAGCCACCGAGGTGTCGTCACCCCACCCACCGTTGTGACGTCACCCCAGCCACCGAGGTGTCGTCACCCCACCCACCGTTGTGACGTCACCCCACCCACCGCTGTCGTCGTCACCCCACCCACCGTTGTGACGTCACCCCACCCACCGCTGTCGTCGTCACCCCACCCACCGTTGTGACGTCACCCCACCCACCGCTGTCGTCGTCACCCCACCCACCGTTGTGATGTCACCCCACCCACCGTTGTGTCGTCACCCCACCCACCGTTGTGACGTCACCCCACCCACCGTTGCCTGCACCGCTGGAAGAGAGAGCGAGAGCGAGACACTCCCTTGAGCTGCGAGTTTGATGCTCAGGGCCAGAGAGACGCTTTGGTGCCAGAGGTCTAAACCCCAAATGAAAGTCGTGGTGCGGTTTTTTATCTTCTCATCGGCTGCGTGGAGGCTTGCCCGGCTTCCGCACGCGGAGCCCCCGGGTCTTCTCGACCAGTTGCCGCTCACACCCCCACCCACCACCACCACCACCCACTCTCTCTTCTCTGATTGCCCAACGCAGAGCCCTGTACCGGACGGAACAAAGTCCCCAACTCAAGCACAGCGAGGCATACTCGTACGCAGAACCATGCCATCAGCACACAGTGGCGTGGTGACGACTATCAGCTCAGAGGGTACGGCAGTCTGACGATGAAGCTATGTTTTATCTTAGCAGGTAAAGCCCAACGAGCTATATGGTTCTGTTTGAGATGAGACTTCTTGGCCACAAGTGATAGCTCAACGATGTGGCTTATCATCATGTGGACATTTATAGCAGCCAAACACTCTGAATGCGTAATTCTAAATGTGGAGGGGAGAAACGGAGGACCCGGACTAAGTTCCACGCTACCACGGGGAGAGAGAGACACCGTAAACTCTAAATATACAGCAGCAGCAGGCGTCAGGGTTGGGATCGAACCCACGACCTCCTGTAGACCAGGCGAGGGAGTTAACATCTCCTAGCCACCGTGATGGTGATGGAGAGAGACACGCAAACTCCAAATATACAGCAGCAGTAGGCGTCAGGGTCGGGATGGAATCCACGACCTCCTGTAGACCAGGCGAGGGAGTTAACATCTCCTAGCCACCGTGATGATGATGGAGAGAGACACGCAAACTCCAAATATACAGCAGCAGTAGGCGTCAGGGTCGGGATGGAATCCACGACCTCCTGTAGACCAGGCGAGGGAGTTAACATATCCTAGCCACCGTGATGATGATGGAGAGAGACACGCAAACTCCAAATATACAGCAGAAGTAGGCGTCAGGGTCGGGATGGAATCCACGACCTCCTGTAGACCAGGCGAGGGAGTTAACATCTCATAGCCACCGTGATGATGATGGAGAGAGACGCGCAAACTCCAAATATACAGCAGCAGCAGGCGTCAGGGTCGGGATGGAATCCACGACCTCCTGTAGACCAGGCGAGGGAGTTAACATCTCCTAGCCACCGTGATGATGATGAAGAGACACCGCAAACTCCAAATATACAGCAGCAGCAGGCGTCAGGGTCGGGATGGAATCCACGACCTCCTGTATACCAGGCGAGGGAGTTAACATCTCCTAGCCACCGTGATAATGATGGAGAGAGACACGCAAACTCCAAATATACAGCAGCAGGCGTCAGGGTCGGGATCGAATCCACGACCTCCTGTAGACCAGGCGAAGGAGTTAACATCTCCTAGCCACCGTGATGATGATGGAGAGAGACACGCAAACTCCAAATATACAGCAGCAGTAGGCGTCAGGGTCGGGATAGAATCCACGACCTCCTGTAGACCAGGCGAGGGAGTTAACATACCCTAGCCACCGTGATGATGGAGAGACACCGCAAACTCCAAATATACAGCAGCAGTAGGCGTCAGGGTCGGGATGGAATCCACGACCTCCTGTAGACCAGGCGAAGGAGTTAACATCTCCTAGCCACCGTGATGATGATGGAGAGAGACACGCAAACTCCAAATATACAGCAGCAGTAGGCGTCAGGGTCGGGATGGAATCCACGTCCTCCTGTAGACCAGGCGAGGGAGTTAACATACCCTAGCCACCGTGATGATGGAGAGACACCGCAAACTCCAAATATACAGCAGCAGTAGGCGTCAGGGTCGGGATGGAATCCACGACCTCCTGTAGACCAGGCGAAGAAGTTAACATCTCCTAGCCACCGTGATGATGATGGAGAGAGACACGCAAACTCCAAATATACAGCAGCAGTAGGCGTCAGGGTCGGGATGGAATCCACGACCTCCTGTAGACCAGGCGAGGGAGTTAACATACCCTAGCCACCGTGATGATGGAGAGACACCGCAAACTCCAAATATACAGCAGCAGTAGGCGTCAGGGTCGGGATGGAATCCACGACCTCCTGTATACCAGGCGAGGGAGTTAACATCTCATAGCCACCTTGGCGCCCTCGTGGGTTAGGTGGACCCCCAAAATGTGATTTGTCTCGCGCGGTCACCACGCGTCACCGCTCTGCGTGACATTGAACATAAAACACGGAACGTAAATGAAAGCATTTTCCTAAAATAAATAAACAAACGCAAACCTCGTTTTCATTAAATGTTGTCCTTTCACAACTGTTGTTGAACATATATCTCATGGCACTTGTCAAGGGGGTGGGGGCTAGGGGGGTGGGGGCAAGGCACCCCCTGCCCCCCACGCTCGTTACGCTGCTGCCCACACAACAACAAAGACAAAGATCCCCCGTATAGCCTGTAAAAGACTGTAGGGGCAAGTGCTGTTAGCGAGTGCCACCTATGAAGGCCGGCACGGCACACGAGGGGAGAGGGTGGCCAGCACTACGCCCATCCGCCTTTGTCTCCCCGGTGGCGATGTTTGCACACCTGCACAAGGTACTTTATTTGAGGCTGAGTTGACCTACGGGAGGCCCAGGACTGGTTCAGATAATCGTCACTGCTGTTGGTGACCCTTGAGAGGGAATCCAGCTCGTTGCGCAGAGCAACAACCACTGCGCCACCACTCCGCACAGCAAAACAAAGACAAAGATCTCCCGTGTAGCCTGTAACAGACTGTAGGGGCAAGTGCTGTTAGCGAGTGCCACCTATGAAGACCAGAACGGCACTCGAGGGGGTGGGTGGCCAGCACCACGCCCAGCCGCCTTTGTCTCCCCAGTGGCGATGTTTTTACGCACCGCACCAGTTACTCATTGGAGGCTGAGTCGACCTAGGAGAAGCCCAGGACCGATTCGTATAATCGTCACCGGTGTTGGCCGTGAGCGGGAATCGAACTCGGGTCGCCAGGTTCATAGCGCAGCGCAGGGCCAACCGCTACACTACCACACCGTCACACCTACACACAGACACACCCCAACATATCCACCGACACCATCACACACGCATATCAACACCCGTTCACACCCAGACCACCACACCAGTGCACGCGCACGGGGAGCGGTGGCGCAGTGGTCAGCACACCGCGCTACGAACCCGGCGACGAGAAAGTTCGATTTCCGCTCACGGCCACCAACAACACCGACGGTGATCCCAGCCGGTTCTGGGCGATCTCTCCTGGATCGACTCAGCCTTAAGCGAGTGCCTAGCGAGTAGAAAGACTGCCGGCAGGCCGTGGTACCCACCACGCACCACCAGCGGCCTCGTGTGCCGTGTGCGGCCTTCACAGCAGCTGCTGCTGCTGCTCGCTAACAGCACTTGCCCCGACATCCTGTCGAAGGCTACACGTGGGAAGCTTTTGTCTTTGTGTACACGCGCGCGCGCGCACGCACGCACGCACCGCCATGTAATCGCCACTGTGGCTGTTGTTGTGTCGTGTGCGTGCGTCCCGGAAAGTTGAGGTCGGAAAAACAAAATTAATTTCTGTTCTGCCTTGTGCCGATTGCGAGTCGTCGGCGCTTGCCCAGGCTGAGCGCCGTTCGGACCGCACCGCCCCTCGATGTCCACCCGGGGAGCCTCGGGGCTCGCCTGCAACGGCGGCGGTCCCAACTTCGTCAACCATTGGAGCGTTCGGGTTTCGCGTCCCATCTACTACCAGATAGACACAAAGATCCCCCCCCCCCCGGCCGTTGAACGCCACGTCGCAGCGGAGTTCGCCACCAAGAGCATCCACAATAGACGTTGTGTCGTTAAACCCGCCGCCACCCGACACAGCCAATTGGTAAGGCGTGTGGCGTTAACGGGACGTGCCGATGCGTCACTCGTACAGCAACACCGGCTGTGTGTTGGAGAGCGAATCCACAAGGCTTAGCAATCTGAGTACCGTGCCGTTTTTCGCCAGGAATTACGACGAGCATCATCGGGTAGGTTTGTGGAGAAGTCCGCCTGTGTCGTTCCTTCAACAGAGTCGACCGCGGTCTCTTGGTGCGAGTGCTGTGAGCGAGAAGCACCTGTTATAATGATTAAATTGCAGCGGTTCTTAACACTTACTGCAGCTTTGCACCCACTTTGGATCTCGGACCTTAACAAAATGTAGAATTACTCATTGGTTTTCAGCTTCTTCTTGTTGTATTTACCTCCGTTGCAGTTTAACGAACGCTCTCGATGTGCTGCGTTGATGTCACCCTATGCGCTGTTTGTTTTTGTTTTTTACACCTGATGAAGATCGCTTGTGATGCGGTCAAAACGTCCTGACTGATTTGTTTTAACGTGATTTTATGATATTTCTACATACGTGACTTTACCGGAAAAAAAAAACCATGGAGTAATTTATGCAGTCACGAAAGCTTTAATTTTTTTTTTATTAAAATGTAGAATGTTAACAAATGCATAGCTTTGATGAAACAAGGTATAGTTCGCACTACGTGGCCCGAGCTGAAATTTGTGTTGTCGATTATTGACCCTTCTAAAAAAATGCCTGGGCCCTGTCTCGCACCCCCAGAGAGAGAGAGAGAGAGCATCTCGCATCCCCAAGGGGTGAATCCCAGGTTAAGAATCACTGACCAAAGAGCGAACTTAACAAAAACGATGTCGTTTTTTTAAAACATTTGTTTGACCGAGTTAAGGCCCACTGAGCCGTGTGGCTCTTTGTCAGAAGCGACCTGGCCACGAGTTATTGCTCAACAAAGTGGCGTCACGCGATTATGGACGATTTTTAACCCCTCCCCCTTCGTCACACGACGTCACAAAAAGTCAGACCCCCCCTCAAATATGACGTCACAAAGCTCTGCCCCCCCCCCCAAAAAAACCATATTTACATTTTGAAAATAAAACATGCTTCAAATCGCTTTAAACTATTGTAGTGCGTATTTAACGTGGCGCTACACTCTGATGTTGTAGGATAAAACATTTCTTAAGAAGTCTACTTAATTAAGTAGAATGTATTGTCTATATTTATTTAAAGTTACGCATTTTGATGTGACGTCACATTTCTCAACCCACCCCCCCACCCTCGTCACACATCGTCACAAATGTCTGACCCCCCCCTCCCCCCCCCCTAGGTGCGTGACGTCATTTATGAACGGCCCCTAAACGCGTGGTGTTGATTTTAAATTTGAGGGGCAAATCCACGCGACCAGGGGGAGAACCTGCACACTCGAAATAAAGCAGCAGGCGTCAGGGTTGGGTTCGAACCCACGACCTCCTGTACACCAGGCGAGGTAGTTAACATCTTCTAGCCACCGTGATGATGACGAGAGAGAGAGACACGCAAACTACCAATACACAGCAGCAGGCGTCAGCGTTGGGATCGAACCCACGACCTCCTGTATACCAGGCGAGGTAGTTAACATCTCCTAGCCACCGTGATGATGATGAGAGAGAGACACGCAAACAAACAAATATACAGCAGCAGGCGTCAGGGTTGGGATCGAACCCACGACCTCCTGCATACCAGGCGAGGTAGTTAACATCTCCTAGCCAACGCGGAGTGTTACCCTGAAGCCGGTAGAAGGCGAGGCTTGCCACTGGCTACGGGCACGTATACACGCATCGGGCACGAGTCTCATCCGCATGAAATGACATTTTAATCTATTTAGTGCCAAGCTAGGTGCACTTTGAGGGCGTCAGGGGAAGCGTGGAAGGCTCTCACGCTGCTGACAGGAGGTCACGGGACAGACCCAGTTGCCAGGGGTTGACTGACTGAGATGACTGGCGGATGCCCTGCTGTTGCAGGGCGGCTGCCTCCCAACTGCCCACAGTAGCGTCCTTCACGAGCCTCCTCCTGCTCATCCTCCTCCTCCTCCTGCTCATCCTCCTCCTCCTGCTCATCCTCCTCCTGCTCATCCTCCTCCTGCTCATCCTCCTCCTCCTGCTCATCTCCTCCTCCTCCTGCTCATCCTCCTCCTCCTCCTGCTCATCCTCCTCCTGCTCATCCTCCTCCTGCTCATCCTCCTCCTCCTGCTCATCCTCCTCCTGCTCATCCTCCTCCTCCTGCTCATCCTCCTCCTCCTCCGCAGAGGCCGACCTTGACCACTCTTCCTCAGTGCAAGGCCCGCAGGGTGCCACTGACGGGCCCCTGTTGGCGCTTCAGTGCGGCCCCTGATGGTGCGTGTCCACCGACAAACCACAGCGGGCGACAACTGCCACCCAGTCATCATCATCATCGCGCTGCTGTCAAACCCCGCAATGGTTTCAGATAATGTGTGGCGTAGGGCCCCCCCCCCACCCTAACGATGTCTCATCGCGGCCCGCCCTCTGAAAACGAGCGACCAAGTCTGAGTCTTGACGCTGCCGGAAGTCGCCGTCGGCGAGTCCACTCCGCTCCACGCGTGCGACTGGTCCAGATTCCGACAGAGGACTGGCAGCCTCTCCTCCACACAACGGCATTCAGACGTTGCGCATGCGGTTTTGCCTCGTGTGTCTGGAGGCTGTCCAGCAGTGCGGGGGGGGGTGGAGAGGTGGGGGGGGGTCCGTCCTCTTGCTCAGCACCAAATGGGGGTTTGGCCCAAAGTCCAATCTCCGTCGTCTCGGCGTGGTGCGGTAGACGCGACGTCAGATAAACATCGCTTTCTGGTTACATAACGGGGTGGTGGCGGGTGGTGGGGGGTGGTGGGATCACCCTCAATCTACGGAGGGGTTTGTTTTCTTCGCAGATGAAAACCTAATTTTTTTGAATGCACTTTGCGTCGTTTTTAAATATAATTGTCCGAGACAGCTTTTGTTACGGGATACATTGAAATTCATAATAGATTCACGTTTATCCACGGGTTTCGGTGTCTGCTGCAAGCCCAGATCGTCTCTCCGCTCTGATTTATATTTTGGTTGCTTTTGCTCTGATTGTTATGTTTTCCTGTACGACTGCACTTTATTTTGTATTTGCGTGGCATTCGTCATTTTGGTGATCCCAGAAAATTAGACTCCTATCCTGGTCACCTGCAGAGACGTGATCGGGTGCTCACCTGTAGGGAATCGATTGTGTGCTCACTTGTAGGGAGGTGATTGAGTGCTCACCTGTAGGGAATCGATTGTGTGCTCACCTGTAGGGAAGTGATTGTGTGCTCACCTGAAGGGAAGTGATTGTGTGCTCACCTGTAGATAAGTGATTGTGTGCTCGCCTGTAGGGAAGTGATTGTGTGCTCACCTGTAGGGAAGTGATTGTGTGCTCACCTGTAGATAAGTGATTGTGTGCTCGCCTGTAGGGAAGTGATTGTATGCTCACCTGTAGAGAAGTGATTGAGTGCTCACCTGTAGGGAAGTGATTGAGTGCTCACCTGTAGGGAGGTGATTGTGTGCTCACCTGTAGAGAAGTGATTGAGTGCTCACCTATAGGGAGGTGATTGAGTGCTCACCTGTAGAGAAGTGATTGAGTGCTCACCTGTAGGGAAGTGATTGAGTACTCACCTGTAGGGAGGTGATTGAGTGCTCACCTGTAGGGAAGTGATTGTGTGTTCACCTGTAGAGAAGTGATTGAGTGCTCACCTGTAGGGAAGTGATTGAGTGCTCACCTGTAGAGAAGTGATTGAGTGCTCACCTGTAGGGAAGTGATTGTATGCTCACCTGTAGAGAAGTGATTGAGTGCTCACCTGTAGAGAAGTGATTGAGTGCTCACCTGTAGGGAAGTGATTGAGTGCTCACCTGTAGAGAAGTGATTGAGTGCTCACCTGTAGGGAATCGATTGTGTGCTCACCTGTAGGGAGGTGATTGAGTGCTCACCTGTAGGGAGGTGATTGTGTGCTCACCTGTAGAGAAGTTATTGAGTGCTCACCTGTAGAGATGTGATTGAGTGTTCACCTGTAGAGAAGTGATTGTGTGCTCACCTGTAGGGAAGTGATTGTATGCTCACCTGTAGAGAAGTGATTGAGTGCTCACCTGTAGAGAAGTGATTGTGTGCTCACCTGTAGAGAAGTGATTGTGTGCTCACCTGTAGAGAAGTGATTGAGTGCTCACCTGTAGAGAAGTGATTGTGTGCTCACCTGTAGGGAAGTGATTGAGTGCTCACCTGTAGAGAAGTGATTGAGTGCTCACCTGTAGGGAAGTGATTGTGTGCTCACCTGTAGAGAAGTGATTGTGTGCTCACCTGTAGTGAAGTGATTGAGTGCTCACCTGTAGGGAGGTGATTGTGTGCTCACCTGTAGAGAAGTGATTGAGTGCTCACCTGTAGAGAAGTGATTGAGTGCTCACCTGTAGAGAAGTGATTGAGTGCTCACCTGTAGAGAAGTGATTGTGTGCTCACCTGTAGAGAAGTGATTGTGTGCTCACCTGTAGAGAAGTGATTGAGTGCTCACCTGTAGAGAAGTGATTGTGTGCTCACCTGTAGGGAAGTGATTGAGTGCTCACCTGTAGAGAAGTGATTGAGTGCTCACCTGTAGGGAAGTGATTGTGTGCTCACCTGTAGAGAAGTGATTGTGTGCTCACCTGTAGTGAAGTGATTGAGTGCTCACCTGTAGGGAGGTGATTGTGTGCTCACCTGTAGAGAAGTGATTGAGTGCTCACCTGTAGAGAAGGGATTGAGTGCTCACCTGTAGGGAGGTGATTGAGTGCTCACCTGTAGAGAAGTGATTGTGTGCTCACCTGTAGAGAAGTGATTGAGTGCTCACCTGTAGAGAAGTGATTGAGTGCTCACCTGTAGAGAAGTGATTGTGTGCTCACCTGTAGAGAAGTGATTGAGTGCTCACCTGTAAAGAAGTGATTGTGTGCTCACCTGTAGAGAAGTGATTGAGTGCTCACCTGTAGGGAAGTGATTGTGTGCTCACCTGTAGGGAAGTGATTGTGTGCTCACCTGCACGGAATGTGCTGGGGTGCTCACCTGTAGCGAAGGAACTGGGCTATGACTGAGCGTTTGCTACCAGCCACTCTCACCAAACCAGAGCTCCACGTCGGCCCCCGTGGCGCGTGGTGCCATGCGAGTTGCCTGACCTCCTCGGCTGGACCCACCAGGACATTCAACCACAATTCCGCCGCACTGGATTTGCCGTGGCTCTGTGGACTGGCTCAGGTGCCGTTTGGCGAGCACCTCTTTAGGCCGGCCGTGCACACTTGCCTACCGCCTTCATCCCACTTGCATTCCCTGCATTAGCGCCCATGGCAAACACGCTATACCAATCATCATCATCATCGCGGGTGGTTAAAATTGGTATCCCTGCGGTGACGTGGGGGCGGAGGGGGCCCACAGGGCTCCTGTACTCCGATGGGTAGAGAGCCGTGCTAACGCTGGTCCCGGTTGAGCAGTGGAGAAGAGGGTGCGCTGGCTGGCACGGGCTGGCACGGGCTGCTCGGGACGGGCGTGAAGACGGACGCCGCTGTCTAAAACCACCGCCGCCATCGTCAGGGCTCGGCCGAGGTCAGGCGAGTGCGCCGGCATCGTGACCCAGACGGCGAGCGGGGGCGGTGTGAGGGGGGCGGTGTGAGGGGAGGGGGAGTGAGGGGAGGGGTGTGAGGGGAGGGGAGTGAGGGAGTGAGGGGAGGGGTGTGAGGGGTGTGAGGGGAGTGAGGGGAGGGGCGTGGGTGGGGAGTGAGGGAGGGAGTGAGGGGAGGGGTGTGAGGGGGTGGGGTGTGAGGGGAGTGAGGGAGGGGTGTGAGGGGAGGGGTGTGAGGGGAGGGAGTGAGGGGGGTAAGAAAGTTCAAAGGCGGTAAGTGGCGGGAAGGATGAGCAGCAGTGTGAGTGGGTGGGTGGGTGAGTGGGTGGGTGAGTGGGTGGGTGGGTGGGTGAGTGGTTAATGAGTGGGTGGGTGAGTGGGTGGGTGGGTGGGTGAGTGAGTGGGTGGGTGGGTGAGTGGGTGGGTGAGTGGGTGGGTGAGTGGGTGGGTGGGTGAGTGGTTAATGAGTGGGTGGGTGAGTGGGTGGGTGGGTGGGTGAGGTGAGTGGAGTGGGTGGGTGGGTGAGTGGGTGGGTGAATGGGTGGGTGAGTGGGTGGGTGGGTGAGTGGGTGATTGAGTGAGTGGGTGGGTGGGTGAGTGGGTGATTGAGTGAGTGGGTGGGTGGGTGAGTGGGTGATTGAGTGAGTGGGTGGGTGGGTGAGTGGGTGGGTGAGTGGGTGAGTGTGTGAGTGGGGTGGGTGGGTGAGTGGGTGAGTGAGTGGGTGGGTGAGTGGGTGGGTCGGGTGGGTGAGTGGGTGGGTGAGTGGGTGGGTGAGTGGGTGAGTGGGTGGGTGAGTGGGTGAGTGAGTGGGTGGGTGAGTGGGTGAGTGAGTGAGTGGGTGGGTGGGTGAGTGGGTGAGTGAGTGAGTGGGTGAGTGGGTGGGTGAGTGGGTGGGTGAGTGGGTGAGTGGGTGAGTGAGTGGGTGGGTGAGTGGGTGGGTGAGTGCGTGAGTGGGTGGGTGAGTGGGTGAGTGAGTGGGTGGGTGAGTGGGTGGGTGAGTGGGTGGGTGAGTGGGTGGGTGTTGTACTGTACTAGGTAGGGCGATGATGGATGGGGGCGGCGGGGGTGAGGCAAGAGGGGGCCCAGGGAGATGGGAGGGAGGGAGGGAGACGCGGCGAGGGGCGGGGGGTGAGGGGAGGGAGACGGGGGGGTGAGGGGGTGGGGGATGAGGGGAAGGGGGTATGAGGGGGAGGGATGAGGGGGAGGGGGATGAGGGGGAGGGATGAGGGGGATGAGGGGGAGGGGGATGAGGGGGAGGGGGATGAGGGGGAGGGGGGATGAGGGGGGGAGATATTCTGGCGGGAATTGTTCCAATTGGCGTTGCCTGAAATTCTTCTGCTCGCTTCCCGCAAGAGCCGCGAGCTTCTTAGAAGCACCGAGTTGCTCCCTCTCCCTCCCTCTCCCTCCCTCCCTCTCTCTCTCACGCAACAAAGACAAATGTCCCCCGTGTAGTCCTCGCAGACCACGGGGGCAAGTGCTGTTAGCGAGCGGCAACCCTGTTAAAGGCCGGGTGGGGCACAGCGCCCGGCCGCCTTTGTCTCCCGCGGTGACGATGTTTAACACACCGCGCCCAGGTTACTCATTTGAGGCTGAGTAGACCTAGTGGGGAGCGCCCCAGGACTGAGTGCGCTGACCGCTCCGCCACCGCTCCACACAAATACAAAGCTCCCCCGTAGAGGCTCTGACAGGCTGTTGGGCCAAGAGCTGCCCCTGGTGCTGTCACGTTGCAAGCCACGAGGCTCCGGTTCGACTCCATCCACGGGAGATTTCCTATCGGCGTGAGGTGGCGATGCGGTGGAGTAGCGAGTGGGTGAACACATTTATTAACAAGGCGGGCTGGAAGAATAGGGCAAATACACCATCTATCGGCTGCCTCACAAGCGGTGGTGGGGGGGGGGGGGTGAGACGTTGCAGAGCTGCTCCTCTAGCTCGAGCTGAGAAACGAGAGCCAATCAATGTGCTTCCTGGGGAGCGGTGGCGCAGTGGTTAGCGCACTGTGTGTGTGAGTGTGTGGGGAGTGGTGGTGCAGTGGTTAGCGCACTGTGTGTGAGTGTGTGGGGAGTGGTGGTGCAGTGGTTAGCGCACTGTGTGTGTGAGTGTGTGGGGAGTGGTGGTGCAGTGGTTAGCGCACTGTGTGTGTGAGTGTGTGGGGAGTGGTGGTGCAGTGGTTAGCGTACTGTGTGTGAGTGGGGAGTGGTGGTGCAGTGGTTAGCGCACTGTGTGTGTGAGTGGGGAGTGGTGGTGCAGTGGTTAGCGCACTGTGTGTGTGAGTGCGGGGAGTGGTGGTGCAGTGGTTAGCGCACTGTGTGTGTGAGTGTGTGGGGAGTGGTGGTGCAGTGGTTAGCGCACTGTGTGTGTGTGTGAGTGGGGAGTGGTGGCGCAGTGGTTAGCGCACTGCGTGTGTGAGTGGGGAGTGGTGGTGCAGTGGTTAGCGCACTGTGTGAGTGTGTGTGTGGGGAGTGGTGGTGCAGTGGTTAGCGCACTGTGTGTGTGAGTGTGTGGGGAGTGGTGGTGCAGTGGTTAGCGCACTGTGTGTGTGTGAGTGGGGAGTGGTGGCGCAGTGGTTAGCGCACTGCGTGTGTGAGTGGGGGGTGGTGGTGCAGTGGTTAGCGCACTGTGTGTGTGAGGGAGTGGGGAGTGGTGGTGCAGTGGTTAGCGCACTGTGTGTGTGAGTGTGTGGGGAGTGGTGGTGCAGTGGTTAGCGCACTGTGTGTGTGTGAGTGGGGAGTGGTGGCGCAGTGGTTAGCGCACTGCGTGTGTGAGTGGGGGGTGGTGGTGCAGTGGTTAGCGCACTGTGTGTGTGAGGGAGTGGGGAGTGGTGGTGCAGTGGTTAGCGCACTGTGTGTGTGAGTGTGTGGGGAGTGGTGGTGCAGTGGTTAGCGCACTGTGTGAGTGTGCGTGGGGAGTGGTGGTGCAGTGGTTAGCGCACTGTGTGTGTGAGTGTGTGGGGAGTGGTGGTGCAGTGGTTAGCGCACTGTGTGTGTGTAAGTGGGGAGTGGTGGCGCAGCGGTTAGCGCACTGTGTGTGTGAGTGTGTGGGGAGTGGTGGTGCAGTGGTTAGCGCACTGTGTGTGAGTGGGGAGTGGTGGTGCAGTGGTTAGCGCACTGTGTGAGTGTGTGAGTGGGGAGTGGTGGTGCAGTGGTTAGCGCGCTGTGTGTGTGAGTGTGTGGGGAGTGGTGGTGCAGTGGTTAGCGCACTGTGTGAGTGTGCGTGGGGAGTGGTAGTGCAGTGGTTAGCGCACTGTGTGTGTGAGTGTGTGGGGAGTGGTGGTGCAGTGGTTAGCGCACTGTGTGTGTGAGTGGGGAGTGGTGGTGCAGTGGTTAGCGCACTGTGTGAGTGTGTGAGTGGGAAGTGGTGGTGCAGTGGTTAGCGCGCTGTGTGAGTGTGTGAGTGGGGAGTGGTGGTGCAGTGGCTAGCGCACTGTGTGTGTGAGTGGGGAGTGGTGGTGCAGTGGTTAGCGCACTGTGTGTGAGTGTATGGGGAGTGGTGGTGCAGTGGTTAGCGCACTGTATGTGTGAGTGTGTGGGGAGTGGTGGTGCAGTGGTTAGCGCAGTGTGTGTGTGAGTGTGTGTGAGTGGGGAGTGGTGGTGCAGTGGTTAGCGCACTGTGTGTGTGAGTGGAGAGTGGTGGTGCAGTGGTTAGCGTACTGTGTGTGAGTGGGGAGTGGTGGTGCAATGGTTAGCGCACTGTGTGTGTGAGTGTGTGGGGAGTGGTGGTGCAGTGGTTAGCGCACTGTGTGTGTGAGTGGGGAGTGGTGGTGCAGTGGCTAGCGCGCTGTGTGAGTGTGTGAGTGGGGAGTGGTGGTGCAGTGGCTAGCGCACAGTGTGAGTGTGTGGGGAGTGGTGGTGCAGTGGTTAGCGCACTGGGTGTGTGAGTGGGGAGTGGTGGTGCAGTGGTTAGCGCACTGTGTGTGTGTGAGGGGAGTGGTGGTGCAGTGGTTAGCGCACTGTTTGTGTGAGTGGGGAGTGGTGGTGCAGTGGTTAGCGCACTGTGTGAGTGTGTGAGTGGGGAGTGGTGGTGCAGTGGTTAGCGCACTCTGTGTGTGTGAGTGGGGAGTGGTGGTGCAGTTGTTAGCGCACTGTGTGTGTGTGTGAGTGGGGAGTGGTGGTGCAGTGGTTAACGCACTGTGTGTGTGAGTGTGTGGGGAGTGTTGGTGCAATGGTTAGCGCACTGTGTGTGTGAGTGTGTGGGGAGTGGTGGTGCAGTGGTTAGCGCACTGTGTGAGTGTGTGTAGGGAGTGGCGGTGCAGTTGTTAGCGCACTGTGTGTGTGTGAGTGGGGAGTGGTGGTGCAGTGGTTAGCGCACTGTGTGAGTGTGTGTGGGGAGTGGTGGTGCAGTGGTTAGCGCGCTGTGTGTGTGAGTGTGTGGGGAGTGGTGGTGCAGTGGTTAGCGCACTGTGTGTGTGAGTGTGTGGGGAGTGGTGGTGCAGTGGTTAGCGCACTGTGTGTGTGAGTGTGTGGGGGATGGTGGTGCAGTCGTTAGCGCGCTGTGTGAGTGTGTGTGCGGAGTGGTGGTGCAGTGGTTAGCGCACTGTTTGTGTGAGTGGGGAGTGGTGGTGCAGTGATTAGCGCACTGTGTGTGTGTGTGTGTGGGGAGCGGTGGTGCAGTGGTTAGCGCACTATGTGTGTGTGTGTGTGGGGAGCGGTGGCGCAGTGGTTAGCGCACTGTGTGTGTGTGGGAAGTGGTGGTGCAGTGGTTAGCGCACTGTGTGTGTGTGTGGGGAGAGGTGGCGCAGTGGTTAGCGCACTGTGTGTGTGGGGAGTGGTGGTGCAAGGGTTAGCGCACTGTGTATGTGGGGAGTGGTGGTGCAGTGGTTAGCGCACTGTGTGTGTGGGGAGTGGTGGTGCAGTGGCTAGCGCACTGTGTGTGTGAGTGGGGAGTGGTGGTGCAGTGGTTAGCGCACTGTGTGTGTGAGTGAGGAGTGGTGGTGCAGTGGTTAGCGCACTGTGTGTGTGAGTGGGGAGTGGTGGTACAGTGGTTAGCGCACTGTGTGTGTAAGTGGGGAGTGGTGGCGCAGAGGTTAGCGCACTGTGTGTGTGAGTGTGTGGGGAGTGGTGGTGCAGTGGTTAGCGCACTGGGTGTGTGTGTGGGGAGTGGTGGTGCAGTGGTTAGCGCACTGGGTGTGTGTGTGGGGAGTGATGGTGCAGTGGTTAGCGCACTGTGTGTGTGTGTGTGGGGAGTGGTGATGCAGTGGTTAGCGCGCTGTGTGAGTGTGTGTGGGGAGTGGTGGTGCAGTGGTTAGAGCACTGTGTGAGTGTGTGAGTGTGTGGGGAGTGGTGGTGCAGTGGTTAGCGCACTGTGTGAGTGTGTGTGGGGAGTGGTGGCGCAATGGTTAGCGCACTGTGTGTGTGGGGGGGGGAGTGGTGGCGCAGTGGTTAGCGCACTGTGTGTGTGGGGAGTGGGTGTGCAGTGGTTAGCGCACGGTGTGTGTGGGGGGAGTGGTGGTGCAGTGGTTAGCGCACTGTGTGTGTGGGGGGAGTGATGGTGCAGTGGTTAGCGCACTGTGTGTGTGTGGGGAGTGGTGGCGCAGTGGTTAGCGCACTGTGTGTGTGGGGAGTGGTGGTGCAGTGGTTAGCGCGCCGCTTGCGCTGTGAACCCGGCGACCCCCAAGTTCTACCGCTGCCACGGCGGTCGCTGAACCGCGACCTTCCCACACTGCTCCAGCGCGGTGAAGCATGGTCACAGAGCCCCCCACCCTCCCTCCATCCCCCACGATCGATCGATACGATCATCCAGCAGTGCATCGTCAATAGCCTCTGATCGTAACCACACGTGCCGAGTTCGATTCCCGCTCCCGGCCACCGTCACCGGTGACGATTATCTGAACCGGTCCTGAACCTCCCCTAGGTCGACTCCGCCTCAAATGACTCCCTGGTGCGGCGTGTAAACATCGCCGCTGGGGAGACAAAGGCGGTCGGGCGTGGCGGTGGCCACCCGCCCCCCCCCCCCATTGTGTGGCGTTCCGTGTGTGTGTGCCTTCGTAGGTGCTACTCGCGAACAGCACTTGCGTCAACAGTCTGTTGAGGCTACACGGGGAGTCTTTGTATCTATACACATTGGGGGGGGGGGGGCTGGGGGGTTCTAAAATGCTCGGAGCGGGATTGTAATCAGCGCCTGCTATCTGCTGTGACATCACGGCTCTCGGGAGGCGTGCTCGTGGCGAAAGAAAACGGAAGGAAAACTTAAAAAGTGCGCAGAGAAGCGAGGGGAGCGAGCGAGAGGTGGGGTGGGGGGGGGAGACGCGTGCTCGGAATTCACACGGAGAGCGAGAGAGGGCACGAGAGAGAGAGCACGAGAGAGAGAGAGAGCACGAGAGAGAGTACGAGAGAGAGTACGAGAGAGAGAGCACGAGAGAGAGCACGAGAGAGAGTACGAGAGAGAGAGTACGAGAGAGAGCACGAGAGAGAGTACGAGAGAGAGAATACGAGAGAGAGAGTACGAGAGAGAGAGCACGAGAGAGAGCACGAGAGAGAGAGTACGAGAGAGAGAGACCACGAGAGAGAGCACGAGAGAGAGTACGAGAGAGAGAGAGCACGAGAGAGAGTACGAGAGAGAGAGTACGAGAGAGAGAGCACGAGAGAGAGAGCACGAGAGAGAGAGCACGAGAGAGCACGAGAGAGAGTACGAGAGAGAGAGCACGAGAGAGAGTACGAGAGAGAGCGCACGAGAGAGAGCACGAGAGAGAGTACGAGAGAGAGCACGAGAGAGAGAGCACGAGAGAGAGAGTACGAGAGAGAGCACGAGAGAGAGCACGTGAGAGAGCACGAGAGAGAGAGAGTACGAGAGAGAGAGAGAGCACGAGAGAGAGCACGGGAGAGAGAGAGAGAGTACGAGAGAGAGGGAGAGAGAGCACGAGAGAGAGTACGAGACTCCCTCGGGAGGCAGAACGGGAGACGCAAATCCATGGTGTGCCTCTTTGATGGTGACGGTGTCCTGGTGCACGAACTCCAGCAGAAGTCGACCATCATCAGAGACTTCTACGGCAGCCTGTTCTCCCCTGAAGAAACATCGGAACCGGCTCAGGCGGAGGCATGGAGTGGTCTACCCACCCTGGGGGAAGACGGGAAAGAGCTGCTAGAGCAAAAGCTCACCAGGACTGACCTTGACGCAGCTGTAAGAGGACTGGCCCCAAATAAATCCCCAGGGTTAGACGGCCTAACAGGGGAGTTTTACGCCGCTTTTTGGCCATCCCTGTGGGAGGACTACAGAGAGGTGCTGGAGGAAGCCTCGGTCACCGGGGTGATGCCTCAGTCTTGGAGGAGGGCGGTGCTCACTCTGCTTCCCAAGAACGGAGACCTGATGCACCTACAAAACTGGCGTCCGGTGTCCCTCCTGAACACAGACTACAAAATATTGACGAAGGCTCTCTCCCTGCGACTGAAAGGGGTGATTGCACAAGTCGTACACGGGGACCAGTCCTACACCATCCCCGGACGAACCATCCACGACGGCATCTTCCTGGTCAGGGACCTCATCGCGGTGTCCCAGAGGTTGGGCATCCCAATCGCGTTTCTGGCCCTTGACCAGGAAAAGGCTTTTGACAGAGTGGACCACAAATACCTGCTGGGAACCCTCAAGACCTTGGGTTTTGGGGATGCCTTTTTTCCGAACGATCCGCCTACTCTACACCAAGGCGGAGTGCGTGATCAAGATCAACGGCGCCCTCACTGCCCCGGTCAAATTCGAGCGAGGAGTGAGACAGGGATGCCCTTTGTCGGGCCAACTTTATGCCCTGGCATTAGAGCCTTTCCTGAGTCTCATAAGGCGGAGACTCAGCGGCCTGGTGCTCAGGGAACCAAGCGTCAAGTTGGTCCTGACGGTATACGCCGACGACGTCCTCTTCATCCTGCGTTCCCTGGATCATGTCGCCCTGCTGCATGTGTGCCAGGAGGTCTTTTCGAAAGCCTCCTAATCAAAAATGAACTGGCAAAAGTGCAGCGGCCTGCTGGTTGGAGCGTGGGACATGACTGAGTGTCCCGAGAAGGCAAAAGCCATCAATTGGAGCACAACATCGCTGCTGCACCACCTGGGGGTGTTCCTCGGACCAGAGGAGGAACCACCGCAGAGGAACTGGGTCGAGCTGGAGGAGAAGGTGAAGGAGCGGCTGGGCACCTGGAGTCGCCTGTGCAAGTTCGTCACCTTCAGGACAAAGACGTTGGTGGTGAACCAGCTGGTGACGTCCATGCTGTGGCACCGGCTTTTCTCCCCGCACCCCCCATGAGCCTCGTCAACGCACTTCAGAAGCGAGTCTTCGACTTCTTCTGGTCGGGTGGAGGACACCGGGTCGCGGTTGGGGTCCTGGCCCTACCACTGGACGAGGGCGGTCACGGGCTGGTGTGTGTGCGGAGTCAGCTGGCCACCTTCCGACTGCAGGCCGCGCAAAAGTTCCTGCACGCCGTCCCTGCACCGGCCTGGAGCGTCACGGCCTCCTTCCTCCTGAAACAGCTGGGGGGTCTGCAGTGCTCCAAACAACTATTCTACATGGACCTGCAGGGCCTCCCACTGGGACAGCTGCCACCCTTCTACAGAAGCGTCCTGCAGACATGGAGCTCCCTCGCCGTCAGGAGGCTGAACCAACCGCGATCGGCCGAGGATCTGGTCTTCGAACCGATCCTCAGGAACCCACAGACAAAGCTGCCATCCACCACCTCCACCCCAGGCATGGAGAGGCGCCTCGCCAACGCGCGGCTCACCAGGATGGGAGATCTGGTGGAGCCTGAAACACGGGGCCGGTGGCTCGGACCAGCAGACGTGGCCGCAAAGACAGGGCTGCAGTCGCTCCGGGTGGCTGCTCGGATCCTGGCCGAAGCCAAGGGGGCCTTCTCAGCGGCAGCGGGGAGAATGCCCCCCATCGGCGTTGGGGATGACGAGGCCCCTATCGGTCCCCCTCCACCGGAGCTCTCAATCGTGCCACTGCATCGCCAATGCCGACAAACGAAGGCGGATCACAACCTGTGCCGGCTGGAAGACCTGCCGGAGGTGGCCTTCGCAAATGTAAAGAGGAAGGTGCTCTACTCCTACATGGTCCGGTTCCACCAACAGGACACCCTGAGGAGCCACAAGGACCATGCCTGGAGGAAAGCCCTGCCCTGCGTCTCTCCGGAGGGGCCTCGCTGGAGGCAACTCTACTCCAGCCCGACGTACAACCGCATCGGCGACCTCAGCTGGAGCATCGCCCACAGCACCGTCACCACCAACGCCTTCCTGGCGCGCTTTACCGACACGTCTCCGGAGTGCCGGTTCTGCGGTAAAGTGGAGACGGTGGCGCGCCAAAACGTGGAGTGTAAGAGCCTGGACTCGCTGTTCAAGGTCCTGAGAAACATCCTCCTAAGGTTCAGCTTCCACTTCTCCCCGACGGTCCTCATCTTTGGATACCCGAAGGGCAACGGACCCCAACATCTTCAGGGGCTGGTCAATGTGCTCTTCGGCTACGCCAAGCTCGCCGTATACAGGGCGAGGAAGGTGGCCCTGGACGGGCAACGTCCAGCCAGCAGCCTGGGCATCTTCCACGCTCTGGTCGGAGCCAGGGTGTGGCTGGAGTTCCGCCATGCGCGGCTGACCCACGCCGTGCCGGCTTTCAAGGAGCAGTGGGCGCTGGAGGAGGCCGTGTGCTCGGTGGTAGATGACGGAGAGCGCTGCATGCAGATATGAGCTACCCGTCGGAGGCCGTTTGACTGTGGGAAGGGCTGCGTGCAGGTGCATCACTTGTCGTAGTTATAAAAAAGAGAGAGCGAGAGAGTGAGCGAGAGACAGCGAAATGGAGTAGGAAGAGAGTGGGCAGAGAGAGAGGGGGCAGAGAGAGAGGGGAGGGGTAAGGAGAGCAGAAAAAAAAGATTTTGTTGGGTCTTTCATTAAAAAAAAAACGGAATGATGAACGGAGCAAAGTGCCGACTACACCGAGCATCTTCTTGTTTCCTCTGATCGTAAAAAAGAGAGAGAAGGAGAGAGAGAGAGTGAGCGAGAGAGAGCGAGAGCGACATGGAGTAGAAGAGAGGGGGTAGAGAGAGAGGGGGGGCAGAGAAGGGGGTAGAGAGAGAGGGGAGGGGTATGGAGAGCAGAGCGAGAAATCTTTTGTTAAATCTTTCATTTAAAAAGGGCGGGGGGGGGGGGGGTGTTACATAAAGCAAAGCATTAAAAAAACCGAAATGATGAACGAAGCAAAGTGCCAACTACACCGAGCATCTTCTTGTTTCCTCTGATCGTAAAAAAAGAGCACGAGAGAAAGCACGAGAGAGAGAGAGAGCGAGCGAGACGTGGATTCGAGAACACAGAACAGGAGGCCTCTCGCTTGACCTCGGTAACAGAAGACAATTCTCGTCATGCCAAAAAATCTGTCTCTCTGCCTGCACGCGAAATAAATAAGTACAAATACGTTTGTTTAGTTTACCCTTCCCATATCAGCCACACGCCCTTTCCCCCTGTGAGTGCGTCCTACCTGCAACATTGTGATGAGGACCAATAAATATCTGGAGCGGTTTCGACATTCAGTTTTTCATCAGCAGCAAAGCCAGGGCTTGTCTTTGCCAAATGTTGGTGGAACTGCCCAGATGTTCATACAGTGAGGGAAAAAAGTATTTGATCCCCTGCTGATTTTGTACGTTTGCCCACTGACAAAAAAATGATCAGTCTATAATTTTAATGGTAGGTTTTTTTTTTAACAGTGAGAGACAGAATAACAACAAAAAAATCCAGAAAAACGCATGTCAAAAATGTTATAAATTGATTTGCATTTTAATGAGGGAAATAAGTATTTGACCCCTCTGCAAAACATGACTTAGTACTTGGTGGCAAAACCCTTGTTGGCAATCACAGAGGTCAGACGTTTCTTGTAGTTGGCCACCAGGTTTGCACACATCTCAGGAGGGATTTTGTCCCACTCCTCTTTGCAGATCTTCTCCAAGTCATTAAGGTTTCGAGGCTGACGTTTGGAAACTCGAACCTTCAGCTCCCTCCAAAGATTTTCTATGGGATTAAGGTCTGGAGACTGTCTAGGCCACTCCAGGACCTTAAAGTGCTTCTTCTTGAGCCACTCCTTTGTTGCCTTGGCCGTGTGTTTTGGGTCATTGTCATGCTGGAATACCCATCCACAACCCATTTTCAATGCCCTGGCTGAGGGAAGGAGGTTCTCACCCAAGATTTGACGGTACATGGCCCCGTCCATCGTCTCTTTGATGCGGTGAAATTGTTCTGTCCCCTTAGCAGAAAAACACCCCCAAAGCATAATGTTTCCACCTCCATGTTTGACGGTGGGGATGGTGTTCTTGGGGTCATAGGCAGCATTCCTCCTCCTCCAAACACGGCGAGTTGAGTTGATGCCAAAGAGCTCCATTTTGGTCTCATCTGACCACAACACTTTCACCCAGTTGTCCGCTGAATCATTCAGATGTTCATTGGCAAACTTCAGACGGGCATGTATATGTGCTTTCTTGAGCAGGGGGACCTTGCGGGCGCTGCAGGATTTCAGTCCTTCACGGCGTAGTGTGTTACCAATTGTTTTCTTGGTGACTATGGTCCCAGCTGCCTTGAGATCATTGACAAGATCCTCCCGTGTAGTTCTGGGCTGATTCCTCACCGTTCTCATGATCATTGCAACTCCACGAGGTGAGATCTTGCATGGAGCCCCAGGCCGAGGGAGATTGACAGTTCTTTTGTGTTTCTTCCATTTGCGAATAATCGCACCAACTGTTGTCACCTTCTCACCAAGCTCCTTGGCAATGGTCTTGTAGCCCATTCCAGCCTTGTGTAGGTCTACAATCTTGTCCCTGACATCATTGGAGAGCTCTTTGGTCTTGGCCATAGTGGAGAGTTTGGAATCTGATTGATTGATTGCTTCTATGGACAGGTGTCTTTTATATAGGTAACAAGCTGAGATTAGGAGCACTCCTTTTAAGAGTGTGCTCCTAATCTCAGTTCGTTACCTGTATAAAAGACACCTGGGAGCCAGAAATATTTCTGATTGAGGGGGGTCAAGTACTTATTTCCCTCATTAAAATGCAAATCAATTTATAACATTTTTGACATGCGTTTTTCTGGATTTTGTTGTTGTTATTCTGTCTCTCACTGTTCAAATAAACCTACCATTAAAATTATAGACTGATCAGTTCTTTGTCAGTGGGCAAACGTACAAAATCAGCAGGGGATCAAATACTTTTTTCCCTCACTGTAGGCAGGGAGCGGTTTCAACATTCAGTGTCTCATCAGCAGATTTGGAGAGTACGTCACAACGTGGGAGATGGAGCAACGGAATCAGGATCGCGAAGGGTGGCGGTGACTTCGGCCTTAATCCAGCAGTGGAGTGACGATGGCTGAGCCCTCTATCCAGAATGTAATCCACTGCTGGATGAGGGCCCTCTTGCCCACACTGTGTGTGGAGTGGGAGGGGGGGGCGGGCGGAGTAATGTGACCATACTTCACCACGATGGTCAGTGCAGTGAGCATATGGTGGTAGTGGTGGTCGCCCGTCCAACCAAGAATGATCCAGGCCCACATCTGCTTAGCTTCAGCGTGAATTGTCACAACACACAAAGACAAAGATCCCCCGTATAGCCTTTAAGGAGCTGTCGGGGCAAGTGCTGTTAGCGATCAACACTAATGAAGGTCGGCGCGGTACACGAGGAGGTGGGCCACCACCGCACTTGGCCGCCTTTGTCTCCCGAGTGACCATGTTGTTACACATCGCACCAGGGCACGGCACGACATTTATGCTGAGTCGATCTAGGGGAGGGCCAGGTTCAGGTAATCGTCGCCAACTCTTTGGGAGCAGATTCGTAGCGCAGTGCGCTAACCACTGCGCCACCGCTCAACCCCCCACACGCACTTAACAGTCCACATAAACTGTCACGGCGGACAGCCAGACTGCCGGGCTGTGTGATGAGCCCCGCACCCGGCAGCCTTTGTCTCCCCAGTGCTGATGATCATGTAAAGACTCGCCTAATCGCACCACTTACTGCTGAGTACACATAGTGGAGGCACATTTACTTGGTGCAGATATCAGGGCGCGCCACTTGACGTTAGCCGCGCAGTGCCTTCACGTGTTGTAGCGTACACGTGTGGCTGTGTGACCGCGTGGTTGTGTACACGTGCTGTGTGACCTCGTGGTTGTGTACACGTGCTGTGTAACCGCGTGGTTGTGTACACGTGTTATGTAACCTCGTGGTTGTGTACACGTGCTGTGTGACCTCGTGGTTGTGTACACGTGCTGTGTAACCGCGTGGTTGTGTACACGTGCTGTGTGACCTCGTGGTTGTGTACACGTGCTGTGTAACCGCGTGGTTGTGTACACGTGTTATGTAACCTCGTGGTTGTGTACACGTGCTGTGTGACCTCGTGGTTGTGTACACGTGTTATGTAACCTCGTGGTTGTGTACACCTGCTGTGTGACCTCGTGGTTGTGTACACGTGCTGTGTCACATCGTGGTTGTGTACACGTGTTGTGTAACCGCGTGGTTGTGTACACGTATTGTGTAACCGCGTGGTTGTGTACACGTGGCGTTTGGATGGAGGATTGGGCCGAGCAGCCAATTCGCGTGGTTGAGAAGCAACTGGGTCAAAATGACCCCGAAACTCTGCCACAGACTCACACACACACAGACTCATACACACATAAACACACACACACACACATAAACACACACACACAGACTCACACACACATAAACACACACACGTAAACACACACATAAACACACACACAGACTCACACACACAGACTCATACACACAAAACACACACACGTAAACACACACACAGACTCTCACACACACAGACTCACACACACATAAACACACACACGTAAACACACACACAAACTCACACACACATAAACACACACACTACACACTACACAACAACAACCGCCATTCGCGACTAAATGGCAGTGACGTCACCACGGCGTTGTGCCAGGCCATGTGCACGTTGAGGCCACGTGAAGTGTCGAACGCCCGCGAGCGGGAGGTCACGGGGCAGACCCAGGTGCCACGGGTCAACTGAGATGACTGGCTGATGCACCATCTGTGCCCCCATACTGTGACAACTTGATGTGCTTTAGCCACCCGGCGCTCCGTTCGTTGTTGTGAGCGTCGCTCCTCCGCCCTCCGTTGTTGTTGGAGGGCGACTACCTCCAACTGCCCAGTAGCGTCCTTCACGAGCCTCCTCCACACAGGCCGATCTTGACACCGCTGGTACCAGTCATCGGCAAGTCCACTCAGCTCCACATCCTCCTGTACCACATAACTCCATATCTTCTCTAGCCCGTGCCACGCCCGTTTAGCCCCCTCGATCCGGCCAAACAAAAGCTGTTAAGGCATGCAGTGGCTGGGCATGCGGGCTACATGCCAATGCAGTCTTGCCAGCCAGAGGAGCCCACCGATGAGACTTTGTCCAGATCTTTCAAGGATTTGTGAGCTCCTCACACAATCCAGCCTGGTTAAACCCAGGATGGATCGTAGGCAGGCCAGCCTAAATGTTCCTAACCGGCGTAGAGAAGGGAGGGAATGACTGTGGCTGAGAAGACCTGAAACGTCGTGCAGAGCGACAGACCAGGTAGCTTCCACACAGCGTTACGCAACCGATGAAAAGATAATGCATCTCGACTGATTCTGAATGAGACCTCTGCAGTCAAAACGGAGCCGGTCATGAGCACACTGCCCAGATATGGGAAACCCCCCACTCTCTCCACAACTGCCCTATCACTAATTGGGAGTTGTGGGGGTGGAGTGTCTGATGGTACAAAATACCCAGGCAGGTGCTTAGTTTTGGTGGGGTTGATGGTAAGGCCCCCACCTCTTTGTGGCAAGCTCCAGGTTCAGCAGCAGTGCCTCCAACTCCTCCTCTGAGTGAGCAGAAATTACCAGATCATCGGCATATGCAACATGGTTGAGCAATAGGGAGTCATCCCTTGACTGCACCCAGGCTTCGATCAGCCCCCCATTGTATCTCTACTAGATGGAAATTCCTCCGGTACAGCTATTGAAGGCTTCACGAACTACGTGGTCAAAATAGATGTTAAATAATGTGGAAGCTAGAGGACATCCCTGTCGCACCCCAAGGTGTACAGGGAATGGTGCTAACTCCCGGCCATGTAGTTTTACCCGGGCCCGCTCACCATCATGAAGGTCCTTAATGATCGTGAGCAGAGGGTCAGGGACTCCGAAAGCACGAAGAACAACCCAGAGCCCAGGCCTACTGATTGTATCATAAGCCTTGACCAGGTCAATAAAGCAGAGATGTAGGTCTTGTTGGAATTCCCGACACCTCTGCTGTAGCACATGGACAGAAAATATGGCATCTGTGCAGGACCGCCCTTTCCTGAAACCACATTGGGGCTCCGGAAGCCTTTCCTCAGCGTGCCTGGCAAGGCGATGTTGAATAATCCTTGCCAGGACCTTTCCCGGCACACTGAGGAGTGAGATGCCCCTGTAGTTGTTACAGTCTGTGCGGTCCCCCTTCTTAAAGAGGGGGACCAACAGGGCATCCTTCCAATCCTGCAGGACCCGTCCAGTGGTCCAAACTGTTGTTATGATGTTATGTAGAGCAGTGTGTGCACAAACGCCACCCTCCCTCAGTATTTCTCTTGGGAGATCATCTCTGCCTCGTGCTTTTCCTGGTCTCAGACTCCGGATCGCCTTCAGTACTTCCTCAACAAATGGCACCTCAATCAGCCACTCACAGGGGGTGACTTCTTCCAATATTTGAGCCACCGCAGCCTCAGCAGGGTCAATCCCACTTTGTCCCACAATGTTTTCCAGGTTGAGGAATTTCCCCTCCCCCAGGACCTCACAGAAGTGCTCAGCAAATCTGCAAACCTGTTCCTGGGGTTTGGAGATTGGATCACCGTTCTTTCCCCTAATTATGGAAATAGGCGTGACGCTGCAGGTCACTTTTTTGATGGCGTTAAAGAGCGATTTGTGATCGCGGGCCATTGAGGCAGACTCCATCTCCTCATCCATCCTTGCAGCACCTCACGGCTCTCCGAACCTCCGAGCGAAGGCTGCGGTAAGCCTCCTCATTCTCTGACGTGGGATGCTGTAGGCGATTAGAGTGGGCCTGTCGCTTTTTCTCAGCTAGTCTGAACACCTCCTCTGTCAGCCAGGGTCTCTGGGGAGGTCTGGACCGTGTTCCCAAAGCAGCCATTGCAGCTGCATGAGCCACAGTCCTAAACCTCGCCCGTTTACCCTCGACATCAGGAGGAGTGGGGTACGATGCCAACCCCAGCAGCAAGCGATGATGAAATTCTCACTTGCAACTCCCATCAGCTAGCTGAGACCAGGCCACCTTAGGTTGAAATGGAGTTCCTGGGTGTACACCCACCACCGGAGTGGAAGAATGGCAGGCGCATCTTACAGATGACATGTCGATGGTCAGTGGGCAGATCAGTTCCACGGTAGGTCCTGGTGTGAAGGCCATGGGCCTGCATCCGCTGGTCTGTCACTATGTAGTCCAGCAGATGTTCTTGCTTGGACCCGGCATGCATCCATGATGTTGTGTGAATGCTCCGATGCCGGAACAGCGTGTTGGTAATTACAACCCCATAGGCTGCACAAAAATCTAGCAGCCTCCTACCGTTGTTATTGAGCTGATCTGGCCCATGCCTTCCAATCACTCCAGACCAGGTGCCAGCATCATGACCAACTCGGACATTGAAGTCACCCAACAAGTTGACTATCCCGAGGTGCCACTTTGGACAGCACCTGTGACAGGAGGTCATATAAGGCATCTGACTCATCGGCCTTGCCTGCATCCCTCCACGGATGTTCGTCTTCGGTGGGGGCAAAAATAACCACGACCACCACTCCTCGCCTCCGGTTGATGGGAAGGCGAGCCCAAAGTAGCCTGGGGCTTACAGCTTCCCACACCTCACCGCCATCTTCCCACATCCCCTTCATTATTTTGTTTAGAAGAAGAGCCACACCCTGTTGTTTGGTAGTCTCCTGTTCTGAGTAGAGGACTGTCCACCCCTCATGGTGGCAGGAGCTAGAGCCGGTCCACCGGACCTCCTGAATGCCACATAAATCCAGGCGTTACCGGTCTCGCTTCCGACAGAGGAGTGGCAGCCTCTCCTCCGCAGTGAGCGTTCGAACATTCCACGTGGCCACACGTACTGGCTTTTTGTTGTTTATGGATGAGCCTCGAGGGTAAAAATTCAATCTCCTGGCTCCGCCAGATGGGATTTGGCCAGGAGACGTCATAAACACCTGTCCCCTCGGAACCTCTGGCACAAGCTTATTAATTAGATATTTTTCACGTGGTTTAGTGGTAATTTTTTGAAGGTGGAGGGGTTACCAGTCCATCGCACCCATTTAGCCACTGTGGTGGTCACAGACGCCATGAGGGGTGAGGGCCAATCAGAATTGGCCCTCTCCCCCACAGCACTGTCCACGACACCGTTGCCCGTCCGGCACCGCGAGGAGGTAGGGGATTGTTTTGCCGGACTACCAACACACACATACATACACAAACTCGCACATAATGGAAAACAAAACCACAGATCCCCCATATAACCTGAACAAACTGTTGGGGCAAGTACTGTTAGCAGGCAGTACCTATGAAGTTCGGCACGGCACACGAGGGCTGACACCACGCCCGGCCACCTTTGCCTCCCGAATGGCGATGTTCACTACACACCGCACCAGGTACTCATATTGAGGCTGAGTCGAACTCGGGGAGGCCCAGGACCGGTTCAGATAATCGTCATTGGTCTTGAGTGGGAATCGAACTCGGGTCCGCTGGGTTTGTAGTGCAGCGCGCTAGCTGCTACGCTCATAAATAATCACGCGACATCAACAAAAAAAACAACCGTCGATCGCCAATAAGTCGCGGTGACATCACCACGCGCTTGATCCAGCATGGGTGCACTTTGACGCCACGTGAAGCATCGAAGACTCGCTCCAGGCAGTGAAGGTCAGGGGGAACATCGAGGCGTCATGGGTTTATTGAGATGACTAGCAGATCCACCACCTGTGCTCCCCACTGCGCTACCTCGCTGCGTTTTACCCTCCCCGGCGATCCGCTCGTTGTTGTGAGCGTCGCTCCTCTGCCCTCCGCCCTTGTTCGTGGGCGACTGCCTCCAACAATCATCAACTCACACACAGACGAAACGGCCAAACAAAGATCCCCCGTATATCCTGAACAGACTGTTGGGGCAAGTGCTGTTAGCGAGTGGCACCTTTGAAGGCCGGCACGGGGCACGAGGAGGTGGGTGGCTAGCATCACGCCCGGCCGCCTTTGTCTCCCCAGTAACGATGTTTTCACACCACACCGGGCACTAATTTGAAGCCGAGTCGACCTAGGGTTGGCCCATGGCCGGCTCAGATAATTGTCACCGGTGTTGGCCGTGAGCGGGAATCGAACTCGGGCCGCCGGGTTCGTAGCGCACCGCACTGACCGCTACACCACCGCTCCCCACATGCAAATACGCGCACGCATGGTTACGATCAGAGGCTATTGACGATCCACTGCTGGATGATCGTATCGATCGATCATGGGTGTACTTGACTTACACCACCGCTCCCCACACACACTGATGGCTGCTGCGGCCGGGAATTGAACTCAGGCGACCAGTTTGGTAGCCACTGCTCCCCACATACACGCCCGACATCATCGTTAGCAGCAGCAGCAGCAGCGATAGGCACGCTCCATCCACTGCTGGTCGAATGCCTCCCCACGTGGTCGCAATGCCTCCACACGGGCTCACGATGCCACGATCCGTTCCATCGATCTCTCGCCACATCCCAGCTCCCTCCTTTGCACGCGCGACTCATCCCGGGTCACTCACTCTCTCTCTCTCTCGAGTTCCCTCGCCCCGTGTGAGTTGACGAGTGTCGGAGGCAGTCGCCCTCCAACAAGGGAGGAGGGCAAAGAGGAGCGCCGCCAGGTTGCTAAAACGCAGCAATCTGGGCCTGGTGGGAAGCGCAGCTTGGTGCATCATCCACCGGTCATCTCGGTCAGACAACCCACGGCACCGGGGTCTGTCCCGTGACCTCCTGCTCGTAGCCTGGCACGCAGGAGGTTCCGTGGGTTCGATCCCGACCCTGACGCCTGCTGCTGCTGTATATTTGGAGTTTGTGTGTCTCTCTCTCATCATCACGGTGGCTAGGAGATGTTAACTACCTCGCCTGGTATGCAGGAGGTTCCGTGGGTTCGATCCCGACCCTGACGCCTGCTGCTGCTGCTGTATATTTGGAGTTTGCGGTGTCTCTCTCTCTCTCCATTATCATCGCGGTGGCTAGATGGTAACGACCTCGCCGGGTATGCAGGAGGTTCCGTGGGTTCGATCCCGACCCTGACGCCTGCTGCTGCTGCTGTATATTTGGAGTTTGCGGTGTCTCTCTCTCTCTCCATCATCATCGCGGTGGCTAGGAGATGTTAACGACCTCGCCTGATATGCAGGAGGTTCCGTGGGTTCGATCCCGACCCTGACGCCTGCTGCTGCTGCTGTATATTTGGAGTTTGCGGTCTCTCTCTCTCTCCATCATCATCACGGTGGCTAGGAGATGTTAACTACCTCGCCTGGTATGCAGGAGGTTCCGTGGGTTCGATCCCGACCCTGGCGCCTGCTGCTGCTGTATATTTGGAGTTTGTGCTGTGTCTCTCTCTCTCTCCTCGGGGTCGCGTGGATTTATCTCCGGGTCCTCCGGGTTTTCCCTCCACATTTACAGTCAACGTCACCACGCGTTTAGAGTTTTTGGCTACTCGTATGCATTCCTAACGATAAGCCATTGAGTTGAGCAATCATTTGTGACCAGGTCGCTTCTGAAATAAAGCTACACAGTTATAGCTCGGTGATCCTTACCTGCTAAAATTTAAACATAGTTAAACAAAAATAAAATAGTTTTGAGGTCTCGGTCCCCACAACCGTGCTTCTACCGCCGCCTACACAAGTAGCTACTACACAAGTAGCTGCATATGTAGTAGCTACACAAGTAGTTACTACACATGCAGCTACACAAGTAGCTACTACACAAGTAGCTGCACGTGTAGCTATACATGTAGCTGCACATGTAGCTACACAAGTAGATGCACATGTAGCTGCACATGTAGCTACACAAGTAGCTACACATGTTGCTACACATGTAGCTACACAAGTAGCTGCACAAGTAGCTGCACATGTAGCTGCACATGTAGCTACACAAGTAGCTGCACAAGTAGCTGCACAAGTAGCTACACATGTTGCTACACATGTAGCTACACAAGTAGCTGCACAAATAGCTGCACAAGTAGCTACACAAGTAGCTGCACAAGTAGCTACGGCCCCCGCACTTTCAAGGACCCCGCGCTAAACGCTTTCAAGCTATCAATTCCGGTTCAGTGGTTCTGCACTTGCTCTATTACTATAGTACTATACTGCCTTCAACTTTTACGAACGTCTCGATGTTTAAGGTTAGCGATTTGTCGTATTATCTGGCTGTATGGCAAATGAAAAAAAAAACACACAATTACTTTACTGTGCAAGTAAAAAAAACGTGTGCGTTTTAATATGTAAGTGTTTTTTATCGTTAATTTAGGGCCACTTTACAACGTACGCTACAGGCCCTTCACTAGCGTCATCCGCCACTGCTTCCAGCTCTCCCTGCGATTCCTCGGCGCTTTTGAGAGGCGGTTGTCACGAACGATGACGCGCTCAACATAAACGGAGCATTTCATTTTAATGCGTTCCGTGTCACCGTGGTGTGGTCACGGTGGTGGTAGCTCGCCGTTGTGCTGTGAGCGGTGCTATGCTGGGAAAAGGCTCAAACGGCCGGATAATAAGTTCCTTAGGCCCTCATTTGTTATCTGCCTCGTCTGGTGTACAGGAGGTCGTGGGTTCGATCCCGACCCTGACGCCTGCTGCTGCTGTATATTTGGAGTTTACGGTGTCTCTCTCTCTCATCTTCATTATCACCGTGGCTATGAAATGTTAACTACCTCGCCGGGTATGCAGGAGGTCGTGGGTTCGATCCCGACCCTGACGCCTGCTGCTGTATATTTGGAGTTTGCGGTATCTCTCTCTCTCTCATCATCATCACCGTGGCTATGAGATGTTAACTACCTCGCCTGGTATGCAGGAGGTCGTGGGTTCAATCCCGACCCTGACGCCTGCTGCTGCTGTATATTTGGAGTTTGCGGTGTCTCTCTCTCATCATCATCACGGTGGCTATGAGATGTTAACTACCTCGCCTGGTATGCAGGAGGTCATGGGTTCGATCCCGATCCTGACGCCTGCTGTTGCTGTATATCTGCAGTTTGTGGTGTCTCTCTCGCTCTCGTCCCGTGGTCGCGTGGGTTATTTATTTTTCTCTCCGGGTTTTCCCCTCCACATTTACAATCAGCGTCACGCGTTTGGGGGTTTTTGGCTGCGATACCTTTCCACGTGATGATGCGCCACTCTCGTCGAGCTATCGTCTGTGAACTAAGGTCGCTTCTGAAAAAAAGAGCTGTAGATTCTAAACTCACTGGGTTTTATCTGGTTAAAAAATATATATTTCTGGTTACGTGGCAACGATTATTAGTTGGCTGTGTCGGGTGGTGGCGTGTTTAACGGCTCATTTATATATTTAACCTAAAAAAAACCCTCTATTATGTAAAAACAAAAATGTTTCACACAGTTATCGTTCGAACGTGATTTAGGGTGTGGGATCGTGGTTCTGAGGTTCAAGTTGATTCTCAAAAACCGGGGTGAGAACTCTAGGTAAGCGCGACTGAGTGTCACTTGAGCGAGTGCTCAGGGTCACCAAAATGACGACAGCCAAACAAGAAGAAAGAAGAGCGACGAAAGGAATCGAAATCGGCGAGAAAACAAAAGCGACTGAAAGATGAATCAGAGCTGCCACAGGCGCTCGCCTTCCCATCAACAGGAGGCAAGGAATAGTGGTGGTGGTGGTTGTGGTGGTGGTGCTGGTGGTGGTTGTGGTGGTGCTGGTGGTGGTGCTGGTGGTGGTTGTAGTGGTGGTGGTTGTGGTGGTGCTGGTGGTGGTGCTGGTGGTGGTTGTGGTGGTGGTGGTTGTGGTGGTGGTTGTGCTGGTGGTGGTGGTGCTGGTGGTGGTGCTGGTGGTGGTGCTGGTGGTGGTGCTGGTGGTGGTTGTGCTGGTGGTGGTGCTGGTGGTGGTGCTGGTGGTGGTGCTGGTGGTAGTGGTGCTGGTGCTGATGGTGGTGGTGCTGGTGGTGGTGCTGGTGGTGGTTGTGCTGGTGGTGGTTGTGCTGGTGGTGGTTGTGCTGGTGCTGGTGCTCGTGGTTGTGCTGGTGGTGGTGGTTGTGCTGGTGGTGGTGGTGCCAGTGCTGGTGGTTGTGCTGGTGGTTGTGCTGGTGCTGGTGGTGGTGCTGGTGGTTGTGGTGCTGGTGCTGGTTGTGGTGGTCCGCCTGTGCCTCCACCAACCAACAAACCGTCTGTGACATGATGCAGGCAAGGTTTATCAGTTGGATGCACGGCGTAGGTCTCGGCAAGGTAAGGTAATTGACCCGTTTTACCGGGTAAAAGGGTAAAGGTAAAGGGGTAAGGTAAAGGATAGGGTAAAGGTAGCGCAGAATAATTACCCGGTAAATACTTTGTTTTCCGTAAACACCTTGTTTACCATAAACACCTTGTTTACCGTAAACACCTTGTTTACCGTAAACACCTTGTTTACCGTACACACCTTGTGAACCGTAAACACCTTGTTTACCCTAAACACCTTGTTTACCGTACACACCTTGTTTACCGTAAACACCTTGTTTACCGTAAACACCTTGTTTACCGTAAACACCTTGTTTACTGTACACACCTTGTTTACCGTACACACCTTGTTTACGGTAAACACCTTGTTTACCGTAAACACCTTGTTTACCGTACACACCTTGTTTACCGTAAACACCTTGTTTACCGTACACACCTTGTGTACCGTAAACACCTTGTTTACGGTAAACACCTTGTTTACCGTAAACACCTTGTTTACCGTACACACCTTGTTTACCGTACACACCTTGTTTACTGTAAACACCTTGCTTTCCATAAACACCTTGTTTACCGTAAACACCTTGTTTACCGTACACACCTTGTTTACCCGGTAAACACCTTGTTTACCCTCAACACCTTGCTTACCGTAAACACCTTGTTTACGGTAAACACCTTGTTTACCGTAAACACCTTGTTTACCGTAAACACCTTGTTTACCGTAAACACCTTGTTTACCGTAAACACCTTGTTTACCGTAAACACCTTGTTTACCGTAAACACGTTGTTTACCGTACACACCTTGTTTACCGTAAACACCTTGTTTACCGTACACACCTTGTTTACCGTAAACACCTTGTTTACCGTACACACCTTGTTTACCGTAAACACCTTGTTTACCGTACACACCTTGTTTATCATAAACACCTTGTTTACCATAAACACCTTGTTTACCGTACACACCGTGTTTACCATAAACACCTTGTTTACCCTAAACACCTTGTTTACCGCACACACCTTGTTTACCGTACACACCTTGTTTACCGTAAACACCTTGTTTACCGTAAACACCTTGTGTACCGTAAACACATTGTTTACCGCTCGCTAAAAGCTCCGTGGCGTAGTCCGTGGCCTCCATTGAAAATTGGAATCATCGAGAGTATTCTATCGATGAATAAAGCGCTCTACCGAGCATTTACCTGTTATAAACCTTGTTCATGTGTAGTAGTACCCCAGTCATTACCCTGTGATCGGGTAATTTGTATGGGGTAAGGGTAAAAGGTAGGGTAAAGGTAGGCTCGTTGCTTTTGACCTTTGACCTTACCTTGCCGAGGCCTATGCACGGGCACGTTGTGTACGTACGTTGAGCTTCGTTCGCACCGTACGTGGCCAACCGCGCTAAGCGGAAGCGCGTGGCAAGGACCACAAACTCAACACACACACACACAAAAACAACAATAGCTCTAAAGAAATGAGTTTGTCAATATAGGTTTTAAAAGTGCATCACAGCTCCCAGTGGCTCTCTAATATCGGAAGGGGAAGAGCGTTCCAGACGGCCGCAGAAGCGGTGCATGCCGAAAGCGCCGAGCGAGAAGCCGCCGCCGCCGCCGCTGCGAGGATGACCGGAGCTGGCGTGGTGGTGGTGGTGGTCTAAGTGGGAGGATGAGCGGAGCGGGCGTGGTGGTGGTCTAAGCTCCTTGACGAGATCGGCGAGGTATATTGCCAATTCACTTGTGGCAAGAAGCGCTTTGTGGGTAATGAGTGCGACCCTATAATGCCTCGGTGGGTGGGCCATGATACGAACACATTGATCGCGCGAGTCGTAGGCCGGATCAGCTCAACAATAGAGGATTTGGAGGCTCTTAGATTGCTATTCAAACGCGTAGAAGTGTCATCATATTCGGACACAACAAAAAGCATCAACAACAACACTCGCTGAGTAGCGGTGATGCTACCGCAGCGCTTGTGCCAGGATAGGTGTACGCTTTGAGGCCGAGTCGACCTAGGGGAGGCCCAGGACCGGTTCAGATAATCGTCACTGGGTGTTGGCCGTGAGCGGGAATCGAACCCGGGTCGCCGGGTTCGTAGCGCAGCGCGCTCACCGCTACACTATCACACACACACCCTCCCCCCACACACACACACCCTCCCCCCCCCACACACACCCTCCCACACCCTCCCTCACCCCCCCCACACACACCCTCCCCCCCCACACACACGCACACCCTCCCCCCCCACACACACGCACACCCTCCCCCCCCACACACACACACCCTCCCCCCCCCACACACACCCTCCCACACCCTCCCTCACCCCCCCCACACACACCCTCCCCCCCACACACACACCCTCCCCCCCACACACACCCTCCGACACCCCCACACACACCCCCCCACGCACACCCTCCCCCCCACACATACCCACGCACACCCTCCCTCACCCCCTCCCACACACACGCACACCCTCCCTCGCCACCCCCACTCACACGCGCGCTCCCACCCTCCCCTGCACGCTCTTTGCCAAAGTACAAACTGTGCCGACGCAATTTTCTTGGCTGCGAGACAGACAAACACAGACACACAGACACACAGACAAAGATCCCCCGGATAGCCTTCAACAGACTGCTGGGGCAAGTGCTGTTTGCGAGCACCTATTAAGAAGGCCGGCACGGCGCACGAAGGGGTGGGTGGCCAGCACCACGCCCGACCGCCTTTGTCTCCCTAGTGGCAATGTTTACACACCGCACCAGGTACTCATTTGAGGCTGAGTCGACCTAGTGGAGGCCCGGGACCGATTCAGATGATCGTCACTGGTGTTGGCCGTGAGCGGGAATTGAACCCGGTTCGCCGGGTTCACAGCGCAGCGTAACGCTAACCGCTACACTATCGCTCCCCGCACACTTGACTCACGCACACACACACAGACTCATGCACACACACAGACTCACGCACACACACACAGACTCATGCACACACACAAACTCACGTACACACACAGACTCACGCACGCGCACACACACAGACACGCACACACACAGACTCACGTACACACACAGACTCACGCACGCGCAAACACACAGACACGCACACACACAGACTCACGTACACACACAGACTCACGCACGCGCACACACACAGACACGCACACACACAGACTCAAGCACACACACAGACTCACGCACACGCATACACACAGACTCACGCACGCGCACACACACAAACTCACGCACGCGCACAGACTCACGCACGCGCACACACACAGACTCACGTACACACAGACTCACGCACGCGCACACACACAGACTCACGCACACACAGACTCACGCACGCGCACACACACAAACTCACGCACGCGCACAACACAGACTCACGCACACACACAGACTCACGCACACACAGACTCACACACACACACAGATTCACACACAGACTCACGCACACACACACAGACTCACGCACACACAGACTCACACACACAGACTCACGCACACACACAGACTCACACACACAGACTCTCACACACACACAGACTCACACACACACAGACTCACACACACACAGACTCACACACACACAGACTCACACACACACATACTCACACACACAGACTCACACACACAGACTCACACACACAGACTCACACACACACACAGACTCACACACACACACAGACTCACACACACACACAGACTCACACACACAGACTCACACACACAGACTCACTCACACACACAGACTCACACACACAGACGCACGCACGCGTACTGCAACCGCTCTATCACAGGATGTGTAAATATTCCTGAAGAATAAGTTCCTGGTGAGTTCGATGAGTGGTGGTGAGTGGGTAAGTGAGTGAGTGGTGAGTGAGCCTGATGAATGGCGAGTGGTGAGTGAGCCTGGTAAGTGGTGAGTGAGAGGCGAGTAAGGTGAGTGAGTGGTGAGTGAGAGGCGAGTAAGGTGAGTGAGTGTTGAGTAAGAGGCGAGTAAGGTGGGTGAGTGAGCTTGGGTAATTAGTGGTAAGTAAGCCTGGGTAATTAGTGGTAAGTAAGCCTGGGTAATTAGTGGTGAGTAAGCCTGGGTAATTAGTGGTGAGTAAGCCTGGGTAATTAGTGGTGAGTAAGCCTGGCCAGTGGTGAGTGAGCGTGGTGAGTGAGCGGTGTCACGGGGCTTGTGTTTTCAGTCTCAGGCGCAGTCGCCTCTGCGTGGAAAGGGCGACGTGACCCACACTCCCACATTCCACTCGCGCGCCACATCGCCCCGCGCTCCCTCCCTCCCTCTCCCTCCCTCTCCACACTCTCCCCTCACCCTCGCCTCTCTCTCTCGCTCCCTCTCCACAATCTCCACGCACACCCTCCCCTTACTCCCCACACTCTCCACTGACTCTCCACGCACTCTACCCTCACTCTCCCCACACTCTCCCCTCACTCTCCCCTCACTCTCCCAACACTCTCCTCACATTCTCCCCACACTCTCCCCTCACTCTCCCCACACTCTCCCAACACTCTCCCCACACTCTCCCCTCACTCTCCCCACACTCTCCCCTCACTCTCCTCTCACTCTCCCCACACTCTCCCCTCACTCTCCCCACACTCTCCCCACACTATCCCCACACTCTCCTCTCACTCTCCTCTCACTCTCCCCTCACTCTCCCCACACTTTCCTTTCACTCTCCTCTCACTCTCCCCTCACTCTCCCCACACTCTCCCCTCACTCTCCCCTCACTTTCCCCACACTCTCCCCACATTCTCCCCACACTCTCCCCTCACTCTCCCCTTACTCTCCTCTCACTCTCCTCTCACTCTCCCCTCACTCTCCCCACACTCTACACTCACTCTCCCCTCACTTTCCCCACACTCTCCCCACATTCTCCCCACACTCTCCCCTCACTCTCCCCTCACTCTCCCCTCACTCTCCTCTCACTCTCCCCTCACTCTCCTCTCACTCTCCCCACACTATCCCCTCACTCTGCCCACACTATCCCCTCACTCTCCCCTTACTCTCCTCTCACTCTCCCCTTCACTCTCCCCTCACTCTCCTCTCACTCTCCCCTCACTCTCCTCTCACTCTCCCCTCACTCTCCTCTCACTCTCCCCACACTATCCCCTCACTCTCCCCACACTCTCCCCACACCCTCCCCACCCTATCCCCACACTCACCCCTCACTCTCCCCTTACTCTCCCCTCACTCTCCCCTTACCACACACTCTCCCCTCACTCACCACACACTCTCCCCTCACACTCCCCTTACTCTCCCCTCACTCTTCCCTTACCACACACTCTCCCCTCACTCTCCACACACTATCCCCTCACTCTCCCCTCACCTCCCCTAACTCTCCCCACACTCTCCCCCTCACTCACCACACACTCTCCCCTCACTCTCCCCTCACTCTCCCCTCACTCTCCACACACTCTCCCCTTACCACCACACACACTCTCCCCTCACTCTCCCCTTACTCACCACACACTCTCCGCACACTCTCCCTACACTCTCCCTACACTCTCACCACACTCTCACCACACTCTCCCCTCACTCTCCCCTCACTCTCCCCACACTCTCCCCTCACTCTCCCCACACTCACCCCTCACTCTCCCCCACACTCTCCCCTCACTCTCCCCTTACCACACACTCTCCCCACACTCTCCCCTCACTCTCCCCACACTCTCCCCACACTCTCCCCACACTCACCCCTCACTCTCCCCACACTCTCGCCACACTCTCCCCTCACTCTCCCCACCCTCACCTCTAACTCTCCCCTCACTCTCCCCTCACTCTCCCCACACTATCCCCACACTCTCCCCTCACTCTCCCCTCACTCTCCTCTCACTCTCCCCTCACTCTCCTCTCACTCTCCCCACACTATCCCCTCACTCTCCCCACACTCTCCCCACACTCTCCCCACACTCACCCCTCACTCTCCCCTTACTCTCCCCTCACTCTCCGCTTACCACACACGCTCCCCTCACTCACCACACACTCTCCCCTCACTCCCCTTACTCTCTCCTCACTCTCCCCTTACCACACACTCTCCCCTCACTCTCCACACACTATCCCCTCACTCTCCCCTCACTCTCCCCTAACTCTCCCCACACTCTCCCCTCACTCACCACACACTCTCCCCTCACTCTCCCCTCACTCTCCCCTCACTTTCCACACACTCTCCCCTTACTCACCACACACACTCTCCCCTCACTCTCCCCTTACTCACCACACACTCTCCGCACACTCTCCCTACACTCTCCCTACACTGTCACCACACTCTCACCACACTCTCCCTCACTCTCCCCTCACTCTCCCCACACTCTCCCCTCACTCTCCCCACACTCACCCCTCACTCTCCCCACACTCTCCCCTCACTCTCCCCTTACCACACACTCTCCCCACACTCTCCCCTCACTCTCCCCACACTCTCCCCACACTCTCCCCACACTCACCCCTCACTCTCCCCACACTCTCGCCAAACTCTCCCCTCACTCTCCCCACCCTCACCTCTAACTCTCCCCTCACTCTCCCCTCACTCTCCCCACACTCTCCCCTCACTCTCCCCACACTCTCCCCTCACTCTCCCCACACTCTCCCCACACTCTCCCCCTCACTCACCACACACTCTCCCCTCACTCTCCCCACACTCTCCCCACACTCACCCCTCACTCTCCCCTCACTCTCCCCACACTCACCACACACTCTCCCCTCACTCTCCCCACACTCACCGCTTACTCTCCCCTCACTCTCCCCTCACTCTCCCCACACTCTCCTTGACTCACCCCTCACTCTCCCCACACTCACCCCTCACTCTCCCCTCATTCTCCCCACACTCTCCCCTCACTCTCCCCTCACTTTCACCTCACTCTTCCTTCCTCTCCCCACACACTCTCCCCTCACTCTCCCCACACTCTCCCCTCATTCTCCCCACACTCCTCCCCACACTCTCCCCACACTCTCCCCTCACTTTCCCCTCACTCTCCCCTCACTCTCCTCTCACTCTCCCCTTCCTCTCCCCACACACTCTCCCCCCACTCTCCCCACACTCTCCCCTCACTCTCCCCTCACTCTCCCCACACTCTCCCCTCACTCTCCCCACACTCTCCCCACACACTCCCCACACCTCCCCTCACTCTCCCCACACTCTCCCACACTCTCCCCTCACTCTCCCCACACTCTCCCCTCATTCTCCCCACACTCTCCCCTCACTCTCCCCACACTCTCCCCACACTCTCCCCTCACTCACCACACACTCTACCCTCACTCTCCCCTCACTCTCCCCACACACTCTCCCCTCACTCTCCCCACACTCTCCCCTCACTCTCCCCACACTCTCCCCTCACTCTCCCCTCACTCACCTCACACTCTCCCCTCACTCTCCCCAACACTCTCCCCACGCTCCCCCCACACTCTCCCCACACTCTCCCCACACTCTCCCCCTCACTCTCCCCACACTCTCCCCACACTCTCCCCCTCACTCTCCCCTCGCTCACCTCACACTCTCCCCTCACTCTCCCCAACACTCTCCCCACGCTCCCCCCACACTCTCCCCACACTCTCCCCACACTCTCCCCTCACTCTCCCCACACTCTCCCCACACTCTCCCCACACTCTCTCCACACTCCCCTCACTCTCCCCACACTCTCCCCACACTCTCCCCACACTCACCCACACTCTCCCCACACTCTCCCCACACTCTCCCCTCACTCTCCCCACAATCTCCCCACTCTCCCCACACTCTCCCCTCACTCTCCCCACACTCTCCCCTCACTCTCCCCACACTCTCCCCTCACTCTCCCCACACTCTCCCCACACTCTCCCCTCACTCTCCCCACACTCTCCCCTCACTCTCCCCACACTCTCCCCTCACTCTCCCCACACTCTCCCCTCACTCTCCCCACACTCTCCCCTCACTCACCACACACTCTCCCCTCACTCACCACACACTCTCCCCTCACTCTCCCCACACTCTCCCCACATTCACCCCTCACTCTCCCCACACTCTCCCCTCACTCTCCCCACACTCTCCCCACGCTCCCCCCACACTCTCCACACACTCTCCCCTTCCTTTCCCCACACACTCTCCCCACACTCTCCCCTCACTCTCCCCTCACTCTCCCCACGCTCCCCCCACACTCTCCCCACACTCTCCCCACACTCTCCCCTCACTCTCCCCACACTCTCCCCTCACTCTCCCCACACTCTCCCCTCACTCTCCCCACACTCTCCCCTCACTCTCCCCACACTCTCCCCTCACTCTCCCCACACTCTCCCCTCACTCACCACACACTCTCCCCTCACTCACCACACACTCTCCCCTCACTCTCCCCACACTCTCCCCACATTCACCCCTCACTCTCCCCACACTCTCCCCTCACTCTCCCCACACTCTCCCCACGCTCCCCCCACACTCTCCACACACTCTCCCCTTCCTTTCCCCACACACTCTCCCCACACTCTCCCCTCACTCTCCCTTCACTCTCCCCACGCTCCCCCACACTCTCCCCACACTCTCCCCACACTCTCCCCTCACTCTCCCCACACTCTCCCCTCACTCTCCCCACACTCTTCCCACACTCTCCCCACACACGTCCCTTACTCCTCTCCCTCGTCTCTCTCCCCCCTTGTGCTCTCCCAACTACCCCTGCTCCTCACTATCATCATCACTACATCACTTATCATCATCACCACCACCATCTATATCATCATCAACAACAACCACCACAATTAACACCATCACCACCATATTCTCCATCATCATCATCAATTAAGCTAGCACGACCATCATTATCATAACCAGCCCCATTCCTGCTCCTCCTCCTCCCCCCATGTATCCATCATCACCATCAGCACCAGGACGTTCTGTTCTCATCTCGTGAACCCGCTTGCCCCAGCCCCTCCCTCATCCCCCCCCCCCGTCGTCACCCCCCCCCCAACCGCCTCTGTTGTTGCCATGGCGACGCTCTTGCGATTCCTGCGAAAGAAATCGATTCCGCAGACGCAAGAGTAATTGATCCTCGGCCGGCGATTCCGAAGTGCCTGACGTCATCCGGCGCGCAATTACATAACGCGTGTGGGGCCAACCCAAGCCAGGGACATCACCAACAGAGTCATCAGCACGCCTCACCAACAGAGTCATCAGCACGCCTCACCAACAGAGTCATCAGCACGCCTCACCAACACAGTCATCAGCACGCCTCACCAACAGAGTCATCAGCACGCCTCACCAACAGAGTCATCAGCACGCCTCACCAACAGAGTCATCAGCACGCCTCACCAACACAGTCATCAGCACGCCTCACCAACAGAGTCATCAGCACGCCTCACCAACAGAGTCATCAGCACGCCTCACCAACAGAGTCATCAGCACGCCTCACCAACACAGTCATCAGCACGCCTCACCAACAGAGTCATCAGCACGCCTCACCAACAGAGTCATCAGCACGCCTCACCAACAGAGTCATCAGCACGCCTCACCAACAGAGTCATCAGCACGCCTCACCAACACAGTCATCAGCACGCCTCACCAACAGAGTCATCAGCACGCCTCACCAACAGAGTCATCAGCACGCCTCACCAACAGAGTCATCAGCACGCCTCACCAACAGAGTCATCAGCACGCCTCACCAACAGAGTCATCAGCACGCCCCCCCATCACCAACAGAGTAATCAGCACGCCTCCCCTCACCAACAGAGTCATCAGCACGCCCCCCCATCACCAACAGAGTCATCAGCACGCCTCCCCTCACCAACAGTCATCAGCACGCCCCCCCCATCACCAACAGAGTCATCAGCACCTCACCAACAGAGTCATCAGCACGCCTCACCAACAGAGTCATCAGCACGGACCCCCATCACCAACAGAGTAATCAGCACCACGCCTCCCCTCACCAACAGAGTCATCAGCACGCCCCCCCTCACCAAAAGAGTAATCAGCACGCCCCTCCATCACCAACAGCGTCATCAGCACGCCTCTCCTCACCAACAGAGTCATCAGCACGGCTCCACTCACCAACAGAGTCATCAGCACGCCCCCCTCACCAACAGAGTCATCAGCACGCCTCACCAACAGAGTCATCAGCACGCCTCACCAACAGAGTCATCAGCACGCCCCCCCCCCATCACCAACAGAGTCATCAGCACGCCCCCCCCATGACCAACAGAGTCATCAGCACGCCTCACCAACAGAGTCATCAGCACGCCCCCCCCCCCCCATCACCAACAGAGTGATCAGCACGCCCCCCCCATGACCAACAGAGTCATCAGCTCGCCCCCCCCTCACCAACAGAGTCATCAGCACGCCCCCCCCCCCTCAACAACAGAGTCATCAGCACGCTCCCCCATCACCAACAGAGTCATCAGCACGCCCCCCCCCATCACCAACAGAGTCATCAGCACCTCACCAACAGAGTCATCAGCACGCCCCCCCCATGACCAACAGAGTCATCAGCTCGCCCCCCCCTCACCAACAGAGTCATCAGCACGCCCCCCCCTCACCAACAGAGTCATCAGCACGCCCCCCCCTCACCAACAGAGTCATCAGCACGCCCCCCCCATCACCAACAGAGTCATCAGCACGCCCCCCCTCACCAACAGAGTCATCAGCACGCCCCCTCATCACCAACAGAGTCATCAGCACCACGCCTCCCCTCACCAACAGAGTCATCAGCACGCCCCCCCCCATCACCAACAGAGTCATCAGCACGCCCCCCCTCACCAACAGAGTCATCAGCACGCCCCCCCAACACCAACAGAGTCATCAGCACCACGCCTCCCCTCACCAACAGAGTCATCAGCACGCCCCTCCATCACCAACAGAGTCATCAGCACGCCTCTCCTCACCAACAGAGTCATCAGCACGGCTCCACTCACCAACAGAGTCATCAGCACGCCCCCCTCACCAACAAAGTCATCAGCACGCCTCCCGTCACCAACAGAGTCATCAGCACGCCTCCCCTCACCAACAGAGTCATCAGCACGCCTCCCGTCACCAACAGAGTCATCAGCACGCCTCCCCTCACCAACAGAGTCATCAGCACGCCTCCCCTCACCAACAGAGTCATCAGCACGCCTCCCCTCACCAACAGAGTCATCAGCACGCCTCCCGTCACCAACAGAGTCATCAGCACGCCTCCCGTCACCAACAGAGTCATCAGCACGCCTCACCAACAGAGTCATCAGCACGGCTCCCCTCACCAACAGAGTCATCAGCACCACGCCTCCCTTCACCAACAGAGTGATCAGCACTCCTCCCGTCACCAACAGAGTCATCAGCACGCCTCACCAACAGAGTCATCAGCACGGCTCCCCTCACCAACAGAGTCATCAGCACCACGCCTCCCTTCACCAACAGAGTAATCAGCACGCCTCCCGTCACCAACAGAGTCATCAGCACGCCTCCCCTCACCAACAGTCATCAGCACGCCTCCCGTCACCAACAGAGTCATCAGCACGCCTCCCCTCACCAACAGAGTCATCAGCACGCCTCCCCTCACCAACAGAGTCATCAGCACGCCTCCCCTCACCAACAGAGTCATCAGCACGCCTCCCGTCACCAACAGAGTCATCAGCACGCCTCCCGTCACCAACAGAGTCATCAGCACGCCTCACCAACAGAGTCATCAGCACGGCTCCCCTCACCAACAGAGTCATCAGCACCACGCCTCCCTTCACCAACAGAGTGATCAGCACTCCTCCCGTCACCAACAGAGTCATCAGCACGCCTCACCAACAGAGTCATCAGCACGGCTCCCCTCACCAACAGAGTCATCAGCACCACGCCTCCCTTCACCAACAGAGTAATCAGCACGCCTCCCCTCACCAACAGAGTCATCAGCACGCCTCCCCTCACCAACAGAGTCATCAGCACATGTTTACCCCTTCAAATTAAAATAATCAAAAGTACGTTTATTTATTTATTTACCTATCCCATCAGCCACGCGGCCTCTCCTCCTGGGAGTGCAAATTCCCTGCAGAATCGGTCGAACACAAGCAACAGCTCTGGACCGGTTTCGACATTCGGTGCCATCACGATGGAGCTGATGGTGGTGGTGGTGCTGATGATAGCCATGATGGTGCTGATGATAGCCATGATGGTGGTGAATGTGATGGTCGTGGTTGTTGATGGTCGTGGTGATGGCGGTATGGGGTAGCAAGAAAGGCACATCGATAATGCGTTGTGCGTCAGAGCAAGACGAGCCTGAATTCGACTCCCGACTCGGGCACCTCTCCGAGTGGACCCTGTTCGCTCTCCCGCTGTTCTGCATGGGGTTCCTCCTCTCCATAGCTAAACCCACACTCACAGTGGAACTGCCGTTGGCCCAAACCACACCCATTCGTGCTGAGGCAATGCCCTGCAGATCACTTTAACAGGGATCGCACACAGCGGCAAAGACAAAGAACCCCCGTGTAGCCTTAACAGACTGTTGGGGCAAGTGCTGTTAGTGAGCATCTATGAAGGCCGGCACGGCACACGAAGGGGTGGATGGCCAGCACCACGCCCGGCCGTCTTTGTCTCCCCAGTGGCGATGTTTACACACCGCTACCAGTTGCTCGTTTGAGGCTGAGTCGACCTAGGGGAAGCCCAGGACCGGTTCACATAATCGTCACTGGTGTCGGCCGTGAGCAGCATTCGAACTCGGGCCGCCGGGTTCGTCGCGCTGATCGCTGCACCACCGCTCCCCACAGCAGCAGCAGTAGCGGCCACATGCCCCCCGCCCACACACCCTCCCCCACTACTGCGAATAGCTGGCAGGACCCTCCTGAAAAGCACTCTTGAGACTCGTCGAGGCTTTGCTGGGTCAACAGGCGGAGTGATTCATAGGCAGGATGATGGTAGCGAGCCCTGCAGTTGGTGAGGGTGGTGGGGTGGAGCAATGGTTTAGAGAGGCGAGGCATTTTTGTTGTTGAGCTCCACGTTTGTAATCAACGTGCATCGAGATGATTTGGCTGCTATCACAGTCCACACGGTGATAAGGCCCCCCTCGTAGATTAGTCGTTTGTGGCCAGCTCGCTTCTGATAACAGTTGCCGATAGCTCAGAGGGCCTTACTTGGTAAAATAAATAAAAATTGTTAGGTTTCATTTCTGTGTTTGAGTGATTTGCTGACCTTAACTATCCCTTCCACTCGAATCGTTTGTGTAGCGGTTGTTGTTTTTGTAACGTTCTGACCTCGTGCCCCTACTGGACATCTGTGAAAAAGAGCTTTATAGCTCATCTGATTCCTCCAGCAGTCTAAATACAGATTCTGATGATGGTGTTCTCCCTTTTCGCTCGCATCGCTCTCCCCTCAGAAGCTAATAGCTCAGGTGGGCCTTACCTGGTAAGTTAACATTTTTAAGTTTAGTTAAAATAAAAAAAAATATTTAAAGCTTTCGTGACTGCAGGGATTCATATTCTTGGTTCTGTCGGTAAAGTCACCACGTAGAAGGGAAACAATAAAATAATAAAAATATAAAACAATACAATTCTCACGACGTTTCGACTGCAACACAAGCAATCAACATCAGGTTTGTTTATAAAATATAGGGGGGTTTGGTAAGATCGACTAAATATAAATGTGTTGTTAAACCCGCCACCACCCGACACAGCCAATTAGTAAGGTTTGTCACTTAAACAAAACGTGCCAATTCGTTGATAGTTGTAATTACTGGCGAAACGTCGTACTCAGATTGTAAATGTTGTGGCTTGGCTCTCCAACACACCCCGGCGTGCTGTACTAGTATACTACACTATACACTACTATACACAATACACTACACTACTACACACTACACTATACACGGCACACTAGTGCTGTACTAGTGACGAATTGGCCACGTTCTGTTTACGTGACAAACCTTCAATTTCGATTTAAAGCTTTCGTGACTGCAAGGATTCATCTTCTTTGGTTCTTTCGGTAAAGTCACGTAGAATGAGAATAAAATAATAAAATAATAAAACAAAATAACACAATAATATTCTCACAGACGACAGAGCTTCAATGAAGCTCTGTTGTCCCGACAGGTTTGTTCCTTTCACCTGAAGAAGGCCACTTGTGTTGTGGCCGAAACGTCGTGAGAATTTTATTGTTATTTTATTATTTTATTATTGTATTCTCATTCTAAGTGAATTTACCGAAAGAACCAAAGAAGGTGACAAACCTTACTAGTTGGCTGTGTCGGGTGGTGGCGGGTTCAACGACACAACATTTATATATTTACGCGATCTAAAACCTCTATTATGGATGATATTGGTCGCTAAAGCATCCTGCTACGACGACGTGTTGAACCGCTTTGTTTACGTTTCCTATACTTGTACTCCGATACCGTTGTTGTTGTTGTTGTAACGTTCTGACCTGCCCCTAATGGACATCCGTGAAAAAAGAGCTTTATAGCTCATCGGATTCTTCCAGTATAAATAAATATTCTGATTCTGATAAAAAATAAACTATTTTATTGTACCAGGTAAGGCCCACTGAGCTATATAACTCTTCTGCAGAAGCGACCTGGACACAAATGACAGCTCAACGCAGTGGCTAATCATCATCATTATCGCGTGGGCATTTCTCACGAGACCACGGGGAGAGAGAGAGAGAGAGACGCAAACTCCAAATATCCAGCAGCAGGCGTCAGGGTCAGGATCGAACCCACGACCTCCTGTATACCAGGCGAGGGAGTTAACATCTCCTAGCCACCGTGATGATGATGATGATGAGGGAGACACCGCAAACTCCAAATACACAGCAGCAGGCATCAGGGTTGGGATCGAACCCACGACCTCCTGTATACCTAGCAAGGTAGTCAACATTTCCTTGCCACCGTCTCGCCAGGGGGGGGGGGCGGTCAGAGAGACTGGGCAGGGGGCGTCTAAGCCTGCAGGGGTGGGGGCACGGTGATGGCCGAGACTGGTGACGGAGCGGCATCCAAAGGAGGGCTGAACGCACCCGAGATGGGGTGGAGCGATGGGACTCGGAGGTTCCTGCCCACCGCGCCATGTCGGGAATTTCGCTGCGCTTGCTCGTGGCGAGCCTCGCAGCGACGCAGCGGCACGCCAATGCTGCAGCCGAGTGGTAGTGCCTTAGGCCGTGTAACACTCCCGACTGCGCGCGAGGCAAACTCTCAGTCGGGGAACGCCCCGGCACGCGAGTCGACACGAGGAGGGGATACAGCTCGGAGCTCCGCACAGATGGACGCACGAAAGCCGATTGCTGTGCTGCCATCTGTTGTCCAGCTCGCCAGCTCGCGGCGCGAAAAGAGGTTGCGTGTTTCACGGATCTCGCTGTGATCCACCAACCCTTGAACTCTCCAACGTGGTGTCTTCCGTGGCTATGACTTTCTCTCTCTCTCTCTCACTCCCTTCTCTCGCTCTCCCTTCTCTCTCTCTCTCTCGTTTTTTTACGATCAGAGGAAACAAGAAGATGCTCGGTTTAGTCGGCACTTTGCATCGTTCATCATTCCGTTTTTTTCGTGTTTTTTTCCATTGCTTTGCTTTATGTGCCCCCCCCCCCCCCCCCGTTTAAATGAAAGATTGTACGTGATTTACCATTGTGCAACAAAATCAATCTGTGCTACTTTCTTCGTAGACACAAACATCAAGACGAAGAAGCACGCTCTGCTCCTCCTTCTTACACCATCCCTATCTCCCTACCCCATCTCTCTATCCCCTCTCATCTCTACCCCCTCTCTCTACCCTCTCTCTCGACCCCCCTCTCTCTCTCTCTACCCCCTCTCTCCCTACTCTATGTCTATATTCTTCCTGTTTTCTATGTAATAATAAAAAATAAACTACGACAAGTGCTGCATCTGCACCCAGCCCTTCTCGCAGTCATGCGGCCTCCGAGGGTAGCTCGTGTCTCCACGCAGAGAGCTCTCTGCCGTCATCTGCCACCGAGCACACGGCCTCCTCCAGCGCCCACTGCTCCTTGAAGGCCGGCACGGCGTGGGTCAGCCGCGCGTGGCGGAACTCCAGCCACACCCTGGCTCCGACCAGAGCGTGGAAGATGCCCAGGCTGCTGGCCGGACGTTGCCCCTCCAGGGCCACCTTCCTCGCCCTGTATACGGCGAGCTTGGCGTAGCCGAAGAGCACATTGACCGGCCCCTGAAGATGTTGGGATCCGTCGCCCTTCGGGTGTCCAAAGATGAGGACCGTCGGGGAGAAGTGGAGGCTGACCCTTAGGAGGATGTTTCTCAGGACCTTGAACTCAGCGAGTCCAGGCTCTTGCACTCCACGTTTTGGCGCGCCACCGTCTCCACTTTACCACAGAACCGGCACTCCGGGGACGTGTCGGTGAAGCGCGCCAGGGAGGCGTTTTCTTATCTCTCTCTCTCTCCTTTCTATATCTCCCTCTCTGCCTTCCTTACCTGGCTAACAAGCGCCATGACATCGCCAACTTCGCCTGTGCTCAGGCGAAGTTGGCGGTGTACAGAACGAGGAACAAGACGCTGCAAGGTGACACTGACGTCTGCCCTGTGCTGCTTCCAGTGTTCAGGGGCCTGCTCAAGGCGCGGCTCCGGCTGGAGCACGCCACGTACCACACACGTGTCGGTGATGTGCAGCGCGTCTTCTTCGAACGCTGGGGAGCCGGACAAGCCCCTCTCTGTACCAGCGTGGACGGCACCCCACGTGATCACCTTCTGAAGCACTCGCTTGTCACCGTGGCGTGCGCGATATGACCACCACCACCACCACGTGACTTTATTTTGTGTTGTGTGCGGTGCATTTAGCGCCACAGCGCGTGGATTTGCAGCGTTCGTTGTTTGCTGGTGACTTTGTGTATTTCGTATCGGAATCGCCTCCCGTGCTGTTGCTACTGGTGGCAGTAAAAGTTGTTTAAAAGTCAAGTCAAAAGTCTCCCTTCTATCTCTCTCCCCCTCTCTCGATTCTCTCTCCCCCCCTCTCTCCCTTCTATCTCTCGCTCCCTCCTATCCCTCTCGCCCTCCTCTCACTTCTCTCTCCCTCCCCCTTCTCTCTCTCTCTTGGCGTGGGTATCGGTGTGGGGAGGCAGTTGCCACGGCGACCGTTAGAGCGGCCTCTAGTGACGCTCGCTGATTGGACGGCGACAGAGTCACGGCGATGTCTTGCTCCAATGAGCATCGAGGCACTGGGCCACTGGTAGAAATTCCACGTTCCTGTGGCGGGCTGGCGCGAATCTGTGAATTCCTTACAAAATGGTACTCGTTTTATCGACCCTTAAATAAGGGATGATGATGGGCGGAGTCAACCTCGATGGGGGAGAGGATGGTGGGAGGGAGTAGTTGTGCAGTGCACGGTCACCACGGCAACGCGAACGGTAATGGATGACGGGATGATGATTATGTAGTGGTGGCGCGGAGAGAGAGAGAGAGGGAGCGAGTAGAGAGAGGGGGTAGAGAGAGAAGGGGTAGAGAGAGGGGAGGGGGGGTAGAGAGAGGGGGTAGAGAGAGAGGGGGTAGAGAGTGAGGGGGTAGAGAGAGAAGGGGTAGAGGGGGGGGGTATAGAGAGAGGGGGTAGAGAGAGAGGGGGTAGAGAGTGAGGGGGTAGAGAGAGAAGGGGAAGAGAGGGGGGGTATAGAGAGAGGGAGTAGAGAGAGAAGGGGTAGAGAGAGAGAGGGGGTAGAAAGAGGGGGTAGAGAGAGAGGGGGGGGTAGAGACAGAGGGGGTAGAGAGAGAGGGGGGTAGAGGGGGGGGGTAGAGAGAGAGGGAAGGGGTAAGAAGGAGGAGAGCAGAGCGTGAAATCTTTCATTTAAAGGGGGGGGGGAGGGTGGGGGGGGGCTCATAAAGCAAAGCATTGAAAAAAACCCGAAATGATGAACGAAGCAAAGTGCCGACTCCACCGAGCGTCGTCTTGTTTCCTGTGATCGTAACAAGAGAGAGAGAGAGTGGAGTGAGGGGAGAGGGAGGAGAGAGAGGGGGGGAGAGTGAAATAAAGAGAGATGGAGCTGAAGGTAGAGGGATGGCAGCGAAGGGAGATTCGGCGAAGGCTGAGGGGAGAGAGTGAAGGAGAGAGTGCAGGAGAGAGTGCAGGAGAGAGTGCAGGAGAAAGTGCAGGAGAGAGTGCAGGAGAGAGTGTAGGAGAGAGTGAAGGAGAGCGTGTAGGAGAGAGTGCAGGAGAGAGTGCAGGAGAGAGTGCAGGAGAGAGTGAAGGAGAGAGTGAAGGAGAGAGTGTAGGAGAGAGTGCAGGAGAGACTGCAGGAGAGAGTGAAGGAGAGAGTGAAGGAGAGAGTGCAGGAGAGAGTGCAGGAGAGAGTGTAGGAGAGAGTGAAGGAGAGAGTGTAGGAGAGAGTGCAGGAGAGAGTGCAGGAGAGAGTGTAGGAGAGAGTGTAGGAGAGAGTGCAGGAGAGAGTGCAGGAGAGAGTGAAGGAGAGAGTGAAGGAGAGAGTGTAGGAGAGAGTGCAGGAGAGAGTGCAGGAGAGAGTGCAGGAGAGAGTGAAGGAGAAAGTGAAGGAGAGAGTGAAGGAGAGAGTGCAGGAGAGAGTGCAGGAGAGAGTGAAGGAGAGAATGAAGGAGAGAGTGAAGGAGAGAGTGAAGGAGAGAGTGCAGGAGAGAGTGAAGGAGAGAGTGAAGGAGAGAGTGAAGGAGAGAGTGCAGGAGAGAGTGAAGGAGAGAGTGAAGGAGAGAGTGAAGGAGAGAGTGAAGGAGAGAGTGCAGGAGAGAGTGCAGGAGAGAGTGAAGGAGAGAGTGAAGGAGAGAGTGAAGGAGAGAGTGCAGGAGAGAGTGCAGGAGAGAGTGAAGGAGAGAGTGCAGAAGAGAGAGTGAAGGAGAGAGTGAAGGAGAGAGTGCAGGAGAGAGTGCAGGAGAGAGTGAAGGAGAGAGTGAAGGAGAGAGTACAGGAGAGAGTGCAGGAGAGAGTGCAGGAGAAAGTGCAGGAGAGAGTGAAGGAGAGAGTGAAGGAGAGAGTGTAGGAGAGAGTGAAGGAGAGAGTGCAGGAGAGAGTGCAGGAGAGAGTGCAGGAGAGAATGAAGGAGAGAGTGAAGGAGAGAGTGAAGGAGAGAGTGCAGGAGAGAGTGCAGGAGAGAGTGAAGGAGAGAATGAAGGAGAGAGTGAAGGAGAGAGTGAAGGAGAGAGTGCAGGAGAGAGTGAAGGAGAGAGTGAAGGAGAGAGTGAAGGAGAGAGTGCAGAGAGACTGAAGGAGAGAGTGAAGGAGAGAGTGCAGGAGAGAGTGAAGGAGAGAGTGCAGGAGAGAGTGAAGGAGAGAGTGAAGGAGAGAGTGAAGGAGAGAGTGAAGGAGAGAGTGCAGGAGAGAGTGAAGGAGAGAGTGCAAGAGAGAGTGCAGGAGAGAGTGAAGGAGAGAGTGAAGGAGAGAGTGTAGGAGAGATTGAAGGAGAGAGTGCAGGAGAGAGTGCAGGAGAGAGTGAAGGAGAGAGTGCAGAAGAGAGAGTGAAGGAGAGAGTGAAGGAGAGAGTGCAGGAGAGAGTGCAGGAGAGAGTGAAGGAGAGAGTGAAAAAGAGAGTGAAGGAGAGAGTGCAGGAGAGAGTGTAGGAGAGAGTGAAGGAGAGAGTGCAGGAGAGAGTGCAGGAGAGAGTGAAGGAGAGAGTGAAGGAGAGAGTGTAGGAGAGAGTGCAGGAGAGATTGCAGGAGAGAGTGCAGGAGAGAGTGAAGGAGAGAGTGAAGGAGAGAGTGAAGGAGAGAGTGGAGGAGAGAGTGTAGGAGAGAGTGAAGGATAGAGTGCAGGAGAGAGTGCAGGAGAGAGTGAAGGAGAGAGTGAAGGAGAGAGTGCAGGAGAGAGTGCAGGAGAGAGTGAAGGAGAGAGTGCAGAAGAGAGAGTTAAGGAGAGAGTGAAGGAGAGAGTGCAGGAGAGAGTGCAGGAGAGAGTGAAGGAGAGAGTGAAGGAGAGAGTACAGGAGAGAGTACAGGAGAGCGTGCAGGAGAAAGTGCAGGAGAGAGTGAAGGAGAGAGTGAAGGAGAGAGTGTAGGAGAGAGTGAAGGAGAGAGTGCAGGAGAGAGTGCAGGAGAGAGTGAAGGAGAGAGTGAAGGAGAGAGTGCAGGAGAGAGTGCAGGAGAGAGTGAAGGAGAGAGTGAAGGAGAGAGTGAAGGAGAGAGTGAAGGAGAGAGTGCAGGAGAGAGTGAAGGAGAGAGTGCAGGAGAGAGTGAAGGAGAGAGTGAAGGAGAGAGTAAAGGAGAGAGTGCAGGAGAGAGTGAAGGAGAGAGTGCAGGAGAGAGTGCAGGAGAGAGTGAAGGAGAGAGTGAAGGAGAGAGTGTAGGAGAGAGTGAAGGAGAGAGTGCACGAGAGAGTGCAGGAGAGAGTGAAGGAGAGAGTGCAGAAGAGAGAGTGAAGGAGAGAGTGAAGGAGAGAGTGTAGGAGAGAGTGAAGGAGAGAGTGAAGAAGAGAGTGAAGGAGAGAGTGCAGGAGAGAGTGTAGGAGAGAGTGAAGGAGAGAGTGCAGGAGAGAGTGCAGGAGAGAGTGAAGGAGAGAGTGAAGGAGAGAGTGTAGGAGAGAGTGCAGGAGAGATTGCAGGAGAGAGTGCAGGAGAGAGTGAAGGAGAGAGTGCAGAAGAGAGAGTGAAGAAGAGAGTGAAGGAGAGAGTGCAGGAGAGAGTGCAGGAGAGCGTGAAGGAGAGAGTGAAGGAGAGAGTGAAGGAGAGAGTGCAGGAGAGAGTGTAGGAGAGAGTGAAGGATAGAGTGCAGGAGAGAGTGCAGGAGAGAGTGCAGGAGAGAGTGCAGGAGAGAGTGCAGGAGAGACGAGAGAGTCGGGACGCTGGAGAGGTGGGGGAGAGTGTGAAGAGAGGAGGGGGGGTATCAGTGCTAGGAGGCAGTTGCCATGGCGATTGCAGAGCGGCCTCTAGCGGCGCTCGTTGATTGGACAGCGATTAATCACACGACATGGACCCTCGCCACCAACACGAGCACCTCATCACCAACACGATCACCTCATCACCAACACGACCACCTCATCACCAACACGATCACCTCATCACCAACACGACCACCTCATCACCAACGCAACCACCTCATCACCAACACGATCACCTCATCACCAACACGACCACCTCATCACCAACACGACCACCTCATCACCAACGCAACCACCTCATCACCAACACGATCACCTCATCACCAACGCAACCACCTCATCCCCAACACGACCACCTCATCACCAAAACGACCACCTCATCACCAACACGACCACCTCACCACCAACACGACCACCTCATCACCAACACGACCACCTCATCACTACCACGACCACCTCATCACCAACACGATCACCTCATCACCAACACGACCACCTCTTCACCAACGCAACCACCTCATCACCAACACGACCACCTTTTCACCAACACGACCACCTCATCACCAACACGACCACCTCATCACCAACACGACCACCTCATCACCAACGCAACCACCTCATCACCAACACGACCACCTCTTCACCAACACGACCACCTCATCACCAACACGATCACCTCATCACCAACACGACCACCTCACAACCAACACGGCGACCTCATCACCAACACGACCACCTCATCACCAACACGATCACCTCATCACCAACACGACCACCTCATCACCAACACGACCACCTCATCACCAACAAGACCACCTCATCACCAACACGACCACCTCACCACCAACACGGCCACCTCATCACCAAAACGACCTCCTCATCACCAACACGACCACCTCATCACCAACACGATCACCTCATCACCAACACGACCACCTCATCACTGCCACGATCACCTCATCACCAACGCAACCACCTCATCACCAACACGACCACCTCATCACTACCACAACCACCTCATCACTAACGCAACCACCTCATCACCAACACAACCACCTCATCACCAACACGACCACCTCATCACCAACACAACAACAACCGCCATTCGCCACTAAGTGGCGGTGACGTCACCACGACGCTTGTGCCAGGACATGTGCACCTTGAGGCCACGTGGAGTGTCACCAACACGACCACCTCATCACCAACACGACCACCTCATCACCAACACGACCACCTCATCACCAACACGACCACCTCATCACCAACACGACCACCTCATCACCAGCACAACCCCCTCATCACCAACACGACCACCTCATCACCAGCACAAGAGACGAGAGAGTGGAACGAGGGGAGAGCGATGCGAGAGTCAATGGAGAGAATCAGAATCTGTGTTTCTACTGCAGGAGGAATCCGATGAGCTATGAAGCTCTTTTTCTCAGACGTCCCGTAGGGGGCACGGGGTCAGAACGTTACAACAACAAACGATACACAAACCATACGAGTTGAAGGGTATAGTTAAGGTTAGCAAATCACTCAAAAATATCAATAAAACGAAACCATTATATTTTTATACCAGGTAATGCCCCCACTGAGGGGGCATTACCTGGTATAAAAAAAGTATCGCTCAACGACGTGGGCTGATCATCGCGTGGACGTTTACAGCAGCCAAATACATCTAGATGAAGAGCCTGAGAAAAAAATCCACGTGACCACGGGGAGAGAGACACCGCAAACTCCAAATATACAGCAGGCGTCAGGGTCGGGATGGAACCCACAACCTCCTGCACACCAGGCGAGGTTGTTAACATCTCCTAGCCACCGTGATGATGATGAGAGAGAGAGACACCGCAAACTCCAAATATACAGCAGGCATCAGGGTCGGGATGGAACCCACAACCTCCTGTACACCAGTCGAGGTTGTTAACATCTCATAGCCACAGTGATGATGATGAGAGAGAGAGACACGCAAACTCCAAATATACAGCAGCAGCAGGCGTCAGGGTCGGGATGGAACCCACAACCTCCTGTACACCAGGCGAGGTAGTTAACATCTCCTATCCACCGTGATGATGATGAGAGAGAGACACGCAAACTCCAAATATACAGCAGGCGTCAGGGTCGGGATGGAGCCCACGACCTCCTGCACACCAGGCGAGGTAGTTAACATCTCCTATCCACCGTGATGATGATGAGAGAGAGGGAGAGACCGCAAACTCCAAATATACAGCAGCAGGCGTCAGGGTTTGAATGGAATCCATGACCTCCTGTAGACCAGGCGAGGTGGTTTGTGGTATCGTTTGTTGGTGTAACGTTCTGACCCCGTGCCCCCTACGGGACATCTGTGAAAAAGAGCTCCATCACACTACCCTGGCTCCCCTTAAATAAATACAAAGTAAATAAAGTGTATACATTCACATTGTATAAGTACAGCAATTCTCTAGCTTGGGAAGGGCAGTAAAACAACAACAACACAGTGCCTGACCACACCGAGACAACACTGCACAGTCACTCTGTAAAATTGTACATTAACATTTTACTATGGGTACATTGATAAGAATCAAATTTACAAATCGCATTGGCAAACGTGACTGTAACCAGCGCTAATCTTCTGCTTCTGAATATTTTTAAAGGTATATTTATGATTTCGATTTAAAGCGTTCGTCACTGCAGGGATTCACATTCTTGGTTCTTTCGGTAAAGTCACCTAGAAGGGAAACAATAAAATAATAAAACAATACAGTTATCACGACGTTTCGATTGCAACACAAAGCAATCATCATCAGGTGTGAAAACCAGAGCAAGGAAATTTGAAAAAAGTGACGGGTTTTTTTCTTAACGTTAGCACCAAACGTCGTGAGAATTTTATTGTTTTATTTTTATCTACGTGACTTTACCGAAAGAACCAAGAATATAATATCATGATGTCATGGTAGGAATCGATGTTGCAATGCCAAAACCTTTGTCACCCAATCCAATCGTTGTTGTTGTTGTTGTTGGGGTAGTTAAAGGGCAATTAGATGGACGTCTTAAGTTGCTTGTATTTGACAATGGGGGTTCATGAATTAGCTCAGCAGAGTGCAGACTTTGCCAATGATGATTGTATGGATGAACAGGGCCCGATGTTGATTTCTTCTCGCATCGAGTGATGTGAGATTAGATTTTAAGAAGATGGTGGGTCCTCTATGGGACATGCCCCGTGCAAATCGAAGAGAAGATTGATCAAGCGGGTTGACGCTGTTTCGTGATTTTCATTAGGAGCTGATCTGTAAACAGCATCACCGCAGTCAAACAGTGGTAGAATGATAGCTTGAACAATTTGCAGGCGTAATCGAATGTTAACACAATGTTTGTTTCGAGATGCAACTTTTTTCCCCCCTATTTTTGGTTTGATTTCCTTTGAAATGTGATCAAATATGGGGGTTGGAATGTAACTTTTGAATCAATCAGTAAGCCCAGGTATCTGAAGCACACCGTTTGTCCCAACGATGTTTGTGTCCGACATCAGCGATAGGGCGAAGGCAATGCAACTGGATTTTTTTGTTTGAAGAAAACACCGCGATCTTCGTTTTTTGCTGCTGTTGTTGCTGTTGTTGTAAGCATTTAGGAGCAATTTTATCAATGACAATTGACGTTGCAATCGAGGTTGGACAGAATTCTGTCTGACTTCGTCGGGGAGATGTTACCCCCATGACCACCGTGGTAATCGTCGTCGTCAGCTTAAGAGATGTCATTCCGAGTGACTCAAGTCGAGTCCAGGATTGTTTAAACGTAATGAGAACAAACTTGTCCCGAGCGCTGAGATGTTATTGGAAACCCCCTCCCCCGCCGTTGTTGTCACGTTTTGTGGACGAGACGTTTCCACTTTAACGCGCAGAAAGCTGTCGCGGCCAAAATCATCGAAAATAAAGTTTGGTTTTTATTACACGCTCTCTATTAACTCACTACTCTGTTTGCTGTTGTATCCTCAAATCTTGTAACTCAATTTTAACCAACTTCGCAACGTGCTATCGACTGCAAACTTGGTATACGTATGCCATATTGATGGCAATAACTATATTCTATCATTAAATAAAACATATTTTTAAAACCATCTTTTTTTATAGGTTATGTTTCTGCTTGGGTCTAATTGTCCACGCTCAACTCACGTTGGCTGTAAATCACCACGGTGCCCCTAACGTTGTGGCAAACTTGGGGGCCACTCCCTGGAGTCCCGGAGTTTTGTCATTACTCGTACGATACATTTCATTAAAGCGTGTTTTAAAAAAAAAATATTACTTATTTGGGGTTAGATCGCGTAGAAAAATAAATGTGTCGGTAAACCCGTCACCACCCGACACGGCCAACAGGTAAGGTTTGTCACGTAAACGGAACGTGCCAATTCGTCACTAACACAGCAGCAAATGTGTGCAGTAGGAGAGAGGGGAGAGTGCAGCAGAGAGTGTGCAGCATAGAGGGGAGTGTGCAGCAGAAGAGGGAGTGCAGCAGAGAGAGGGGAGAGTGCAGCATAGAGGGGAGAGTGCAGCAGAGAAAGGTGAGAGTGCAGCAGAGAGAGTGGAGAGTGCAGCAGAGAGAGGGGAGAGTGCAGCATAGAGGGGAGTGTGCAGCAGAAGGGGGAGTGCAGCAGAGAAAGGGGAGAGTGCAGCAGAGAGAGGGGAGAGTGCAGCAGAGAGAGGGGAGAGTGCAGCAGAGAGAGGGGAGAGTGCAGCAGAGAGAGGGGAGAGTGCAACAGAGAGAGGGGAGAGTGCAGCAGAGAGAGAGGAGAGTGCAGCAGAGAGAGGGGAGAGTGCAGCAGAGAGAGGAGAGTGCAGCAGAGTGAGGGGAGAGTGCAGCAGAGAGAGGGGAGAGTGCAGTAGGAGAGAGGAGAGTGCAGCAGAAGGGAGAGTGCAGCAGAGACAGGGAGAGTGCAGCAGAGAGAGAGGGGAGAGTGCAGCAGAGAGAGAGAGGGGAGAGTGCAGCAGAGAGAGAGGGGAGTGAGGGTGGAACTTGGCTCCTCTCTGCTCCCCCCGAGGCGACGGGGGGGGGGGGCGGGGGGGGGCTCACCGCTTCCGTTCGGGGGGTAGCGAGGGAGGGGGCAAGGTGAGCGAGCTGTGGTGGTTCTCTACACAAAGGTCCCCCGTGTAGCCTCTAACAGACTGTAGGGGCAAGTGCTGTTAGCGGGCAGCACCTGTGAAGGCCGGCACGGCACACGAGGGGGTGGGTGGCCAAGCACCACGCCCGGCCGCCTTCGTCTCCCGAGTGGCGATGTTCACTACACACCGCACGAGGTGATAATTTGCGGCTGAGTCGACCTAGGGGAGGCCCAGGACCGTTTCAGAAAACCGTCGCTGGTGTTGGCCGTGAGCAGGGATCGAACTCGGATCTCGGGGTTCGTAGTCGGGTTCGTAGCGCACTAACCGCGACACTACGCGAGCACGCACACCGCCTCCCTCTCTCATCATCATCACGGTGGCTATGAGATGTTAACTACCTCGCCTGGTATACAGGAGGTTATGGGCTCCATCCCGACCCTGGCTCCTGCTGCTGCTGTATATTTGGAGTTTGTGCTGTGTCTCTCTCTCTCTCTGTGGTCGCGTGGATTTTTCTCCGGGGTCCTCCCCCCCCCCACATCACGCGTCGAGATTATTTGGCTGCTATAAATGTCCACATCGACGCGCGGTGTGCACATCGAACTTCTTTCGCACCGTACGTTGGCTAACCGTGCTCAGCCGCTTCGTTGAGCTCTCATTGGTGATACAGCCAGGTGGCTTCTGTGGGTGCCTTCGCCTGCTCGAGAAAATAAACAAAATACCGAAAGAGTGAATAGTTAGCTTCCAAGGTGCTCCATCGCTGCCAGGGTGTGCAAAGTTTCGTTGCCGTGAGGAGCACCATGATGTGACCATCCTCAGAACGAAGTCGAGACTCAGCGAGGCTTTCCTCGACAGAGGGCATTAGCATACAGCGGGGTGGGAGGGGGAGTGGTGGTGCAGTGGTTAGCGCACTGTGTGTGAGTGTGGGGAGTGATGGTGCAGTGGTTAGCGCACTGTGTGTGAGTGTGTGTGGGGAGTGATGGTGCAGTGGTTAGCGCACTGTGTGAGTGTGTGTGGGGAGTGATGGTGCAGTGGTTAGCGCACTTTGTGAGTGGGGGGAGTGGTGGTGCAGTGGTTTGCGCACTGTGTGAGTGGGGGGAGTGGTGGTGCAGTGGTTAGCGCACTGTGTGTGTGTGTGTGTGGGGAGTGATGGTGCAGTGGTTAGCGCACTGTGTGTGGGGGGGGGAGTGGTGGTGCAGTGGTTAGCGCACTGTGTGAGTGGGGGGAGTGGTGGTGCAGTGGTTAGCGCACTGTGTGAGTGGCGGGAGTGGTGGTGCAGTGGTTAGCGCACTGTGTGAGTGGGGGGAGTGGTGGTGCAGTGGTTAGCGCACTGTGTGTGTGGGGAGTGGTGGTGCAGTGGTTATCGCACTGTGTGTGTGTGTGGGGAGTGGTGGTGCAGTGGTTAGCGCACTGTGTGAGTGTGTGTGGGGTGTGATGGTGCAGTGGTTAGCGCACTGTGTGTGTGGGGGGAGTGGTGGTGCAGTGGTTAGCGCACTGTGTGTGTGTGTGTGGGGAGTGATGGTGCAGTGGTTAGCGCACTGTGTGTGTGGGGGGAGTGGTGGTGCAGTGGTTAGCGCACTGTGTGAGTGGGGGGAGTGGTGGTGCAGTGGTTAGCGCACTGTGTGTGTGTGTGGGGAGTGATGGTGCAGTGGTTAGTGCACTGTGTGTGTGGGGGGAGTGGTGGTGCAGTGGTTAGCGCACTGTGTGAGTGGGGGGAGTGGTGGTGCAGTGGTTAGCGCACTGTGTGTGTGTGGGGAGTGATGGTGCAGTGGTTAGCGCACTGCGTGTGTGAGTGGGGAGTGGTGGTGCAGTGGTTAGCGGACTGCGTGTGTGAGTGGGGAGTGGTGGTGCAGTGGTTAGCGCACTGTGTGTGTGGGGAGTGATGGTGCAGTGGTTAGCGCACTGTGTGTGTGGGGGGAGTGGTGGTGCAGTGGTTAGCGCACTGTGTGAGTGGGGGGAGTGGTGGTGCAGTGGTTAGCGCACTGTGTGTGTGTGTGGGGGGAGTGATGGTGCAGTGGTTAGCGCACTGTGTGTGTGGGGGGAGTGGTGGTGCAGTGGTTAGCGCACTGTGTGTGTGGGGAGTGGTGGTGCAGTGGTTAGCGCACTGTGTGTGTGTGTGGGGAGTGATGGTGCAGTGGTTAGCGCACTCTATGTGTGTGTGGGGAGTGGTGGTGCAGTGGTTAGCGCACTGTGTGAGTGTGGAGAGTGGTGGTGCAGTGGTGAGCGCACTGTGAGTGGGGAGTGGTGGAGCAGTGGTTAGCGCACTGTGTGTGAGTGAGGAGTGGTGGTGAAGTGGTTAGCGCACTGTGTGTGTGTGAGTGGGGAGTGGTGGCGCAGTGGTTAGCGCACTGTGTGTGTGTGAGTGTGTGGGGAGTGGTGGCGCAGTGGTTAGCGCACTGCGTGTGTGGGGAGTGGTGGTGCAGTGGTTAGCGCACTGTGTGTGTGGGGGGAGTGGTGGCGCAGTGGTTAGCGCACTGTGTGAGTGGGGAGTGGTGGCGCAGTGGTTAGCGCACTGCACGCTCAATCTCCAACCAGCCGAGTTCAACGTTGGTAGCGAGGAGCGGCATCCGCACGGATGCACGGACCCCCTCCCCCATCCACCCCCACCCTCTTAAGCCTTCACCGACCCGCGATGGACCGGCGTGGTGAAGTATGGTCAAGCAACTCGCACGATCGACGGCACGGCGCGGGGGAGGGCTTCATCCCGCGGTGGATAGAGGGCGCCTATCGCTGCCTGCTGCTGCTGATGCTGTTCCTGCTGCTGCTGCTGATTATGATGATGACGTCGGGCTGTATGTGGGAAGCAGTGACCACCAAGCCGGTCACCTGAGTTCAACTCCCGGTCACAGCAGCCACGGTGGCTATGAGATGTTAACTACCTCGCCTGGTGTGCAGGAGGTCGCCGGTTCGATCCCGACCCTGACGCCTGTTGCTGCTGTATATTTGGAGTTTGCGTGTCTCTCTCTCCATAATCATCACGGTGGCTATGAGATGTTAACCACCTCGCCTGGTGTGCAGGAGGTCGTGGATTCGATCCCGACCCTGTCGCCTGCTGCTGCTGTATATTTGGAGTTTGCTTGTCTACCCCCCCCCCCCCCCACCGTGGTCGTGTGGATTTTTCTCTCCGGGTCCTAGGGTATAAGTGTCAAGTTGTACCATTATGCGCTATATTATTATGATTGAGTTTAACTTGGTTCATTTGGATGTTGTTATAATCATGGGATATTTCCAGAGTCGCACATCCCGGGGGAGGGTGGGGGATGGGGGGGGGGTGTATATTTTCCGGAGCTCAGACGTGGACAGCTCCAGTTGAATTAAATCTCTGAGCATGCGTAGATACATATATAGTACAGTAGATACACGTGTGTGCCCCCCTCTCTCTCCCCACCCACCCACTACCCCGACTCTCCCCTCCATCCATCCGCTCTCGCTCTCTCTCTGCCGCTCTCTCCGTGCACGCGAGCGCTCCGGGTTTAAATCAGTTCACGCAGCCTGGGTTCACCCCGCAGAGAGACACGGGGACAGAGAGAGAGAGACACGGGGGGGGGGGGGGGAGAGACGCGGGGAGAGAGACGCGGAGAGAGAGAGAGACGGGGGGGGGAGACACGGGGGGAGAGAGACACGGGGGGGGGGAGAGACACGGGGGGAGAGACACAGGGGGAGAGAGACACGGGGGGGGGGAGACATGCGGGGAGAGAGACGCGGGGAGAGAGACACGGGGGGGGGGAGACACGGGGGGAGAGAGACACGGGGAGAGAGAAACACGGGGAGAGAGACGCAGGGGGAGAGAGACGCGGGGGGGGGGGGGGGAGAGACACGGAGAGACACGGGGGAGAGAGAGACTCGGGGGGAGAGAGACACGGGGAGGAGAGAGACACGGGGGGGAGAGAGACACGGGGGGAGAGAGAGACACAGGGGGAGAGACACGGGGAGAGAGACACGGGGAGAGCGACACGGGGGGGGGGGGAGACACGGGGGGAGAGACACGGGGGGGGGGGAGAGAGACACGGGGGTAGAGAGACACGGGGGGAGAGACACGGGGAGAGAGAGACACGGTGAGAGAGAGACACGGGGGGGAGAGAGACACGGGGGGAGAGAGACACGGGGGGGAGAGAGAGACGCGGGGGAGAGAGACACGGGGGGAGAGAGACACGGGGGGAGAGAGACACGGGGGGGAGAGAGAGACGCGGGGGAGAGAGACACGGGGGGAGAGAGACACGGGGGGAGAGAGACACGGGGGGAGAGAGACACGGGGGGAGAGAGAGACGCGGGGGAGAGAGACACGGGGGGAGAGAGACACGGGGGGAGAGAGACACGGGGAGGAGAGAGACACGGGGGGGAGAGAGACACGGGGGGAGAGAGAGACACGGGGGGAGAGAGACACACAGGGGGAGAGACACGGGGAGAGAGACACGGGGAGAGCGACACGGGGGGGAGAGACACGGGGGGAAAGAGACACGGGCGGGAGAGACACGGGGGGGGGAGAGAGACACGGGGGGAGAAAGACACGGGGGGAGAGACACGGGGAGGAGAGAGACACGGGGGGGAGAGAGACACGGGGGGAGAGAGAGACACGGGGGGAGAGAGAGACACAGGGGGAGAGACACGGGGAGAGAGACACGGGGAGAGCGACACGGGGGGGAGGGAGAGAGACACGGGGGGGAGAGAGAGACACGGGGAGAGAGACACGGGGGGGAGAGACACGGGGGGAGAGACACGGGGGGAGAGAGAGACGCGGGGGGAGAGAGAGACACGGGGGGAGAGAGACGCGGGGAGAGAGAGACACGGGGGGAGAGAGACACGGGGAGAGAGAGACGCGGGAGAGAGAGACACGGGGGGAGAGAGAGACACGGGGGGAGAGAGAGACACAGGGGGAGAGACACGGGGAGAGAGACACGGGGAGAGCGACACGGGGGGGAGGGAGAGAGACACGGGGGGGAGAGAGAGACACGGGGAGAGAGACACGGGGGGGAGAGACACGGGGGGAGAGACACGGGGGGAGAGAGAGACACGGGGGGAGAGAGAGACGCGGGGGGAGAGAGAGACACGGGGGGAGAGAGAGACGCGGGGAGAGAGAGACACGGGGAGAGAGAGACGCGGGGGAGAGAGACAAGGGGGAGAGGCACGGGGCAGAGATGAAGGGGAGAGCGGAATGGGTGGTGGTGGCTGCGCGTCCCGCAAGAGACCCCACGTGACCCCTCGTGGCGGCACAGAAGATTCTAGAGGCGCCGCCTCGCGACTCTCCACTCGGAGTGCGGTGTAGTAAACATCATCATCGTCACTGGGGAGACAAAGGTGGTGCAGTAAACATCATCATCACTGGGGAGACAAAGGTGGTGTAGTAAACATCATCACTGGAGAGACAAAGGTGGTGTAGTAAACATCATCATCACTGGGGAGACAAAGGTGGTGTAGTAAACATCATCATCATCACTGGAGAGACAAAGGTGGTGTAGTAAACATCATCATCACTGGGGAGACAAAGACGGTGTAGTAAACATCATCATCACTGGGGAGACAAAGACAGTGTAGTAAACATCATCATCATCACTGGAGAGACAAAGGTGGTGTAGTAAACATCATTATCACTGGAGAGACAAAGACGGTGTAGTAAACATCATCATCACTGGGGAGACAAAGACGGTGTAGTAAACATCATCATCACTGGAGAGACAAAGGTGGTGTAGTAAACATCATCACAGGAGAGACAAAGACGGTGTAGTAAACATCATCATCACTGGGGAGACAAAGACGGTGTAGTAAACATCATCATCACTGGAGAGACAAAGGCGGTGTAGTAAACATCATCACTGGAGAGACAAAGGTGGTGTAGTAAACATCATCACAGGAGAGACAAAGGCGGTGTAGTAAACATCATCATCATCATAGGGGAGACAAAGGTGGTGTAGTAAACATCATCATCACTGGAGAGACAAAGGTGGTGCAGTAAACATCATCACTGGGGAGACAAAGACGGTGTAGTAAACATCATCATCACTGGGGAGACAAAGACGGTGTAGTAAACATCATCATCACTGGAGAGACAAAGACGGTGTAGTAAACATCATCATCATCACAGGAGAGACAAAGACGGTGTAGTAAACATCATCATCACTGGGGAGACAAAGACGGTGTAGTAAACAACATCATCACTGGGGAGACAAAGACGGTGTAGTAAACATCATCATCACTGGAGAGACAAAGGTGGTGTAGTAAACATCATCGTCACTGGAGAGACAAAGGTGGTGTAGTAAACATCATCATCACTGGAGAGACAAAGGTGGTGTAGTAAACATCATCATCACTGGGGAGACAAAGACGGTGTAGTAAACATCATCATCACTGGGGAGACAAAGGTGGTGTAGTAAACATCATCATCACTGGAGAGACAAAGACGGTGTAGTAAACATCATCATCACTGGGGAGACAAAGACGGTGTAGTAAACATCATCATCACTGGAGAGACAAAGACGGTGTAGTAAACATCATCATCACTGGAGAGACAAAGGTGGTGCAGTAAACATCATCACTGGGGAGACAAAGACGGTGTAGTAAACATCATCATCACAGGAGAGACAAAGACGGTGTAGTAAACATCATCATCACAGGGGAGACAAAGGTGGTGTAGTAAACATCATCATCACTGGGGAGACAAAGGTGGTGTAGTAAACATCATCACTGGAGAGACAAAGGCGGTGTAGTAAACATCATCACTGGAGAGACAAAGGTGGTGTAGTAAACATCATCATCACTGGAGAGACAAAGGTGGTGTAGTAAACATCATCATCACTGGAGAGACAAAGGTGGTGTAGTAAACATCATCATCACTGGAGAGACAAAGACGGTGTAGTAAACATCATCATCACTGGAGAGACAAAGGTGGTGTAGTAAACATCATCATCACTGGAGAGACAAAGGTGGTGTAGTAAACATCATCATCACTGGAGAGACAAAGACGGTGTAGTAAACATCATCATCACTGGGGAGACAAAGGTGGTGTAGTAAACATCATCATCACTGGGGAGACAAAGGTGGTGTAGTAAACATCATCACTGGGGAGACAAAGGCGGCCGGGGGTGGTGCTGGTCACCCACCCCATCGTGCGCTGACCTTCATAGGTGCTCGCTAACAGCACTTGCCCCAACAGCCTGTGGTTGTGAGTGTGTGGTTCTGAGTGTGGTTGTGAGTGTGTGGTTGTGAGTGTGTGGTTGTGAGTGTGTGGTGAGTGTGTGGTTGTGTGTGGTTGTGAGTGTGTGGTTGTGAGTGTGGCTGGTTGTGAGTGTGGTTGTGGGTGTGGTTGGTTGTAAGTGTGTGGTTGTGAGTGTGGTTGTGAGTGTGGTTGGTTGTGAGTGTGTGGTTGTGAGTGTGTGGTGAGTGTGTGGTTGTGAGTGTGGTTGTGAGTGTGTGGTTGTGAGTGTGTGGTGTGTGTGGTTTTGAGGGTGTGTTTGTGAGTGTGGTTGTGTGTGGTTGTGAGTGTGGTTCTGTGTGTGGTTGTGAGTGTGTGGTTGTGAGTGTGTGGTTGTGAGTATGGTTGTGAGTGTGTGGTTGTGAGTGTGGTTGTGTGTGTGGTTGTGAGTGTGGTTGGTTGTGAGTGTTTGGTGAGTGTGTGGTGAGTGTGTGGTTGTGAGTGTGTGGTTGTGTGTGGTGAGTGTGTGGTTGTGAGTGTGGTTGTGAGTGTGTGGTTGTGAGTGTGTGGTGTGTGTGGTTTTGAGGGTGTGTTTGTGAGTGTGGTTGTGTGTGGTTGTGAGTGTGGTTCTGTGTGTGGTTGTGAGTGTGTGGTTGTGAGTGTGTGGTTGTGAGTATGGTTGTGAGTGTGTGGTTGTGAGTGTGGTTGTGTGTGTGGTTGTGAGTGTGGTTGGTTGTGAGTGTTTGGTGAGTGTGTGGTGAGTGTGTGGTTGTGAGTGTGTGGTTGTGTGTGGTGAGTGTGTGGTTGTGAGTGTGGTTGTGAGTGTGTGGTTGTGAGTGTGTGGTTGTAAGTGCGGTTGGTTGTGAGTGTGTGGTTATGAGTGTGGTTGTGAGTGTGTGGTTGTGAGTGTGGTTGGTTGTGAGTGTGGTTGGTTGTGAGTGTGTGGTTGTGAGTGTGTGGTGAGTGTGGTTGTGAGTGTGGTTGTGAGTGTGTGTTTGTGAGTGTGTGGTTGTGTGTGTGGTTGTGAGTGTGTGTTTGTGAGTGTGGTTGTGAGTGTGTGGTTGTGAGTGTGTGGTTGTGTGTGTGGTTGTGAGTGCGGTTGTGAGTGTGTGTTTGTGAGTGTGTGGTTGTGAGTGTGTGAGTGTGGTTGTGACTGTGTGGTTGTGAGTGTGGTTGTGAGTGTGTGGTTGTGAGTATGGTTGTGAGTGTGTGGTTGTGAGTGTGTTTGTGAGTGTGTGGTTGTGAGTGTGGTTGTGAGTGTGGTTGGTTGTGAGTGTGTGGTTGTGAGTGTGGTTATGAGTGTGTGTTTGTGAGTGTGGTTGTGAGTGTGTGTTTGTGTGTGGTTGTAAGTGTGGTTGTGAGTGTGTGTTTGTGAGTGTGTGGTTGTGAGTGTGGTTGTGAGTGTGGTTGTGACTGTGTGGTTGTGTGTGTGGTTGTGTGTGTGGTTTTGAGTGTGTGGTTGTGAGTGTGTGGTTGTGAGTGTGGCTCGTTGTGTGTGTGTTTGTGAGTGTGGTTGTGAGTGTGTGGTTGTGAGTGTGGCTGGTTGTGAGTGTGTGGTTGTGAATGTGTGGTTGTGTGTGGTTGTGAGTGTGTGTTTGTGAGTGTGGTTGTAAGTGTGTGGTTGTGTGTGGTTGTGAGTGTGTGTTTGTGAGTGTGTGGTTGTGAATGTGAGGGTGTTTGTGAGTGCATGGTTGTGAGTGTGTGGTTGTGAGTGTGTGATTTTGAGTGTGATTGGTTGTGAGTGTGTGGTTGTGAGTGTGTGGTTGTGAGTGTATGGTTGTGAGTGTGTGCTGTGAGTGTGGCTGGTTGTGAGTGTTTGGTTGTGAGTGTGTGTTTGTGAGTGTGTGTTTTTGAGTGTGGTTGTGAGTGTGGTTTTGAGTGTGGCTGGTTGTGAGTGTGTGGTTGTGTGGTTGTCAACTGATATCTATTTCATAAAGTTACGCAGTTACATCATGATCACCACCATTCACCACCATTATCAGCGCCACTGCCACCATCATCATCGTCACCACCACCATCATCAACACCACAACCATAATCACCAAAAACATCACAATCACCACGACACCACCATCATCACCACAACCATCATCATCAGCACCACAACCATCATCAACCACCATCATCACCAGCACCATCATCAGCACCACAACCATCATCACAGGCATCATCATGACCCCCACCCCATCGCCACAACCACCCTCCCCACGTGGGGTAGTTAGCCGCGTGGCCCCTGCACCTGCTCTTAGTCCCTCGAGTGGCCCCCTCTCTACCCAGGGCACCTACCTTGCGGAATTCCCACCACCACCAACCAATCAACACCACCACCAACCATTCACCACCACCAACCAATCGCCACCACCACCAACCAATCACCACCACCACCAACCAATCACCACCACCACCATCCACCACCACCACCAACCAATCACCACCACCATCCACCACCACCAACCAATCACCACCACCATCCACCACCACCAACCAATCACCACCATCCACCACCACCAACCAATCACCACCATCCACCACCACCAACCAATCACCACCACCACCATCCACCACCACCACCAACCAATCACCACCACCACCATCCACCACCACCACCACCACCAACCAATCACCACCACCACCATCCACCACCACCACCAACCAATCACCACCACCATCCACCACCACCACCAACCAATCACTACCACCACCACCATCCACCACCAACCAATCACCACCACCACCATTCACCACCACCAACCAATCACCACCACCACCATCCGCCACCACCACCATCCACCACTACCAACAACCAATCACCACCACCACCATCCACCACCACCCACCAATCACCACCACCACCATCCACCACCACCAACCAATCACCACCATCCACCACCAACCAATCACCACCACCATCCACCACCACCAACAACCAATCACCACCACCACCATCCACCACCACCCACCAATCACCACCACCATCCACCACCACCAACAACCAATCACCACCACCACCCACCAATCACCACCATCCACCACCACCACCCACCAATCACCACCACCATCCACCACCGCTGGCGCGGAGCGGTGCTGTAGCATTGCCCCGTGCTCGCCAGCAGGGGGCGCCACTCCACCGGCTCTCGAGCCCGGCGGTCGCCTTCTCAATTCCATTTGGTGATCGATTTATTGCGGTGGTGAATATTACGTACGGGTTCATTATACACTACGTACAACTCTAACAATGAACATACTGCACGTGTACACATCAGCCCGTGCGAAGTCCTCGAGATTGGAGTGGTAAGTACGGTGCAGAAAATTCAGTAACTTTTTAGAACGTAGGCTTTCGCGACCATAAGAGGGGAGGGGGGGGGGTTTGAGGGGTTAGATCGCGTAAATATATAAATGTTGTGTCGTTAAAACCCGCCACCACCCGACAAAGCCAACTAGTAAGGGTTGTCACGTAAACAGAACGTGGCCAATTCGTCACTAGTACAGCACTACACCGGTGTGTTGCAGAGCCAAGCCACAACATTTGCAATCTGAGTACGACGTTTCGCCAGGAATTACAACTAGATTCATCAGGCGACAGCCAGATTCGTCCCTTATAAAGAGGCGTAGATGTGGTGACCACGCTTCTGCGCTCTTGCGCGAAGTGGGGGAAGGGGGGGTGATTAATGAGTCTACGTTCATTATGCGATGTGCATTATGCGAGCCCTTTGAACTTGTCCTTCCTGTCTATTGTGTGTATTAAAATAGCCGTAACAACGGTAATCCCTATTGAAGTACGCTGCCCTTCGTAGGCATGCGATTTAAAAAAATTATTATTTCATGATTCGCTTCCACGCAGCACGAAGGCGGTAGCTATCCGAATGGTTAAAATTATTTTTTTATTTCTTTCAATTTCGATAGATTCTCTAATTAGTCTTGGGCCAGTAGTAGCTATTTTTGCACAGAACTTCAACATTATCAAAATCAATTGAGTGTCCTTGTTGGCACGCGTGTTGTGCTGCTACTGCTGACAGTTGCATTTGGGAGAATTTAATATTTCTCTGATGTTATTTTAAGTCTCGTGCTGATCATTCGTCCTGTTTGCCCAACATAACATTCACCACACGTGCAGTTAATCGTGTACACACACACCTTCTGTTGATAGCTTCGGTAGTGCATCTTTTGTAATACCGAGATGACAAGGCATGAGGACACCACAATTATTGAGAACAGCAAATTGCCAAAAAAAACAAATATTAACTTCGGTGAAGCAAAAGCCTTGAGATAATTGACAGCAAATAAAGATATCCAAATTCTTGCTGCTGATAAGGGCCGATCGGCTGTTGTGATGCCCCTTGAGGAATACGATGATAAAATCAAAGATTTACTCGATGGAGAGACCCACCTTAAAATTAAACGAGACCTAACCAGCACCTTGTTGTCATTGCTTTTGCGAACAAGACGTCAAAGTGATCCTCCGTTCGCTTTATCCTGCATGCTTGTTGTGACATGGTCCACAGCCTCCAACATGCCTGAAACAGTCCGTTTCCTAAGCTGCAGGGAGGTGTTCAGGCACTCCAAATCCCCCATCAGGTCTTCAGCCATTGCAAGGCCGTGCACTGTGCTCCCTTTTAGAAATGTTCCATGAACACCATTGGCCTCAGTTGAGGTGTCAGATGAGCTGCATGATGACATTTCTTCAAGGGCTGTCAGCACGGACTCATACTGCCTGAGAACTGAGCGGATGGCGGGGAGTGCGAACAGTCCACCTGGTGGGACAGAGAGGTTTCAACGAGGTGAAACCATCCTCTGATTTTGCGATTTCCTGGAAAATCACCTTGAACTTGCCAGATTGATTAAAGAAGCCCCCCCCCCAATTCATGCACCAGACCCATTGATTCTCTTACTAGTGGAGAGGTTACACAAGCAGCCTGCGAAACTAAGTTCAGGCAGTGTGGACCACAGTGACAATACATAGCCAGCGGTTGTTCTTTCCTTAAAATGGGTTACACCCCCTGCAATCGTCCTCGAAGTTGGGACAGATTACAGCCTAGACGCATTATCACATCACATGCCATCTTGGCTTTATTTTGCCCTGTCGTTGATGCCACTTCGTAGAGTCCCAGGAATTGTTCCTTTGGTTGTCGATCTGCATCTGCAAAGCGCAAACATATTGACTCATGTTCTTAGTTCTTTCGGTAAAGTCACGTTGAAGGGAAACAACAAAATAATAATTTTATTATTTCACGTTGAAGTCACGTTGAAGGGAAACAACAAAATAATAATTTTATTATTTTGTTGTTTCCCTTCAACGTGACTTTACCGAAAGAACTAAGAATATGAATTCCTGCAGTCACGAAAGCTTTAAATCAAAATATTGACTCCTGCTCAACTCCTGATATATCCTGGGTGCCATCAATGACAAGTGCGAACTGGACCGCTGGCTATGTTGATGTTATTTCCCGACACAATTTCTTTGACGACTGTATTGCCCACACAGCTTCAACATTTACTTTTGCATTTGGGGACTGGTCAAACAAAAAAAGTCACCTTTCAGCCATGTGCTCAGCTCTGCACCGCCCTCTGCCTGGTACTTTAGAAGCAGGCTGAAATCATTCCCACTCCCCTTATTAACGCCTCGTAAAGGCAGACCTTGCCGTGCCAAGTGCTTCACACGCCAAACAACCTTCGGAAGATTTCTCCTCGCTTGTTGCCGCTGCCCTTCAAGCTCACGTGATAGTTGCGCATGAGCAGGTTTTGGTTCCTGAATCCGAGTCATCGCAGCTAATCTGTGACACGGGCTGTCTTCATGCGCACTAAACGTCTCCAGTGCCTTCTTCCAATTGTGAAAGCCAGTCTCGACAAAAGCTGAATCTGCTTTTGACGCAAGCTTAGACTTTTGTGTTGCAAAGTATTTAGCACAATAGAAACAGAAGACCTTTTTTGGTGGAGGGGCTGTAATGGAGTCAAATAGAATCTTTAAACCATTTCTCCTGAAAGTAGAGTGTCCTATTTGATAGGGTTTGACTAGGTATGACATTAAATCTTGAATTTAGATTTAAAGCTTTCGTGACTGCAGGGATTCATATTCTTGGTTCTTTCGGTAAAGTCACGTAGAAGGGAAACAATAAAACAGTAAAAAAATTATATAAAATAATAAAATTCTCACGACGTTTCGACTGCAACACAAACAATCATCACCTGATGATCACCTGAGGATTGTATTGTTTTATATATATTTTTTATTGTTTCATTGTTTCCCGTTCTGCGTGACTTTACCGAAAGAACCAAGAATATTCAATCTTGACTTAAAGCTTTCGTGACTGCAGGAATTCATATTCTTTGGGTCTTTCGGTAAAGTCACGTGGATAGAACAATAAAAAAATAAAAATAAAGTGAATACAAAATAATAATAAAATACTAAATAATAATAAAAAATAAAAAATATATCACGACGTTTCGATCGTCATCAGGTGAAAAAAGAAGGGGAAGACCTGTTGAAGCCGGCTGTTTTAAAGGTTTGAAACGAGTGTAGCCCAAGGGTCATCAAACTAAGTGGGCGGGGCTAGTGATGTTAAAGTCAGAGAGATTAGCATGGCAATGTAAGAGATTAGCATGTCAGTGAAAACGGCGGCTTTGTAAGTGTGAACCTGTTAATGTAAAACCAGAGAGTCGAAAATAACTGCTAACATCAGATGGTAGGATGGAAACATCACAGCCAGTTATGACTTAAACTTCGTTAATAACGTCCTACCAATGATTGCTCAGTTTGTACCCATCTTCTCAGTTGAAATTGTGTCTGTGTCTTTATATCTGGATGGCTTCATGAACAAATCTTTGTTGATAACCAGTGGGTTTGCAGAGTGCCTTCGTCTTGGAGAAATCAATTTCGTGTGAGCCCACCGCATGAAAACAGTGATCAGCCACGGCTGAAGTATTGGTCCTACCCATGTTTCAGATCTGCCTTATGCTCACGAACACGGTCTGAGACATGTCGCTTAGCTTCCCCAATGTAACTACTGCCGCAGGCACAGCTTAGTTTGTAGACGCCGGGGTATTGCATGCCAGCGATCACATCCTTCACAGATGGGACCAAATCACGAATTTTACGTACTGTGTTTAATCGAACACACCTGCACGCGCGTGTGTGTGAAAGTGTGCGTGTGAAAGTGAGTGTGTGGGGTGTGGTAGTGTAGCGGTTCGCGCTACCAAAGTGGCTCCTGTATACTTCTACCATCTGACTGGTACTCATTTGATCACTGCTCTCAAATAACTTTTCTTATTTTCTGAGGCTGCCCAAAAAACTGACGAATGTCACCGCCACCCTTCCTCTTGCTCATGGCGACACTCACTGTGAATGAAAGATGACTGTAATACAACTGCTTGCACTTTAATCAAAGCGACACTAATAATGCTATTTATCATAAGCAAGTACAGCTATACGCTATACTACACGAATATGCAATAAATGAAAGCTACTACTGTCGGCAAATATGACAAACGCAGCGCACCATGAATTATTGACACTTTACTCAGACTTCACGTGGGCTTTCTGGCAAATAGAACGCGATAAAGACATTCACGTTAGTTGAACACGCATTGTTGGTGGCTGGGTGAATGTGTGGCTAATTAACTTTCCAAGTAACTTACTTTGCCATGATAGCTAATGTTAGTGATGGTTGATTGATTAGCAATCGCAAATCGGCCCATTTCCACCAAAAAAGTTTGTTTCCACTCGACAGTGATGTAGCCTGCGTGACACTCATGTTACATTCTAGTTTCACACTTTTTAATACATTTGAAAGTAATGAAATGGAGAGACAGGACAGTGTGTGACATTGAGTGTACCTACCCACAGCAGTCGAGCAACTGCTTCTGCTGTGGTAGGCAACACAACTTGGGACAAACAACCACAAGCAGAACTGCAGTTACACTATAATACTAGAACCGGTAGTAATAATAATGGCAATTTGTTAAGTTTAGTTATGCTTATGATTACATTTGCTAATGATTATTTCGGATGGCGGTGTGTGGTTGCCTGTCGTAGCATAGCAATTATTATTTTTTATTAATATTTGTATATCAATATTCATAATAAAGGTTTTTGGGTTAGATCGCGTTTATTTATAAATGTGTCGTAACCCTCCACCACCCGACACGGCCAATCAGCAAAAAAAAGTGTCACGTTGACAAAAGACAAATAATTCACTACTTCAGCCCACCGGTGTGTTGAAGAGTGAATCCACAACATTTACAGTTTGAGAACGACGTTTCGCTGGTAAATACATCCAGCATCATCGGGCAATTCGCCAGAATGGTAAAGCCCTCGCTTGCTCCCGGTTTTATATAGAGCAGCAGGGTGACGTCATCACTTAACTCATATCAGGTGCAGTGATTAGAGGCGGAGGGGGGGGGGGTATTGTAATTATATAATCGATTAGTAATCAGTCATTGGTTATGATTAGTAATGAGTTGTAGATTAGTAATTCTTTAAATCAAATGTAATGTGTATTATTTAATAATACGCTTCCAGGCCGAATTACTTCGATCAGACACTAACAACTGCTCCAAAAATATGCATTTTCGCAACAACAAAAAACGCACCCATCGGAAACAGCCCAATTTAAAGATTCCATTCTTTTTTTTTTATTAGAAAGAACAAAATTGAATGAGCTTATTAGTCTTTGAGGAGAAGCTCTCCTATATTTTACCGTTTTCCAATTATTCAGATGTGAACACCATAAGATGCGTTTTTTTTCGTTCAAAACCACTTGAATCCAAAATATCTAAAAAAAACCCAATAAATTATAGAACAACGGTTCTCTCTTAAATTTTATTTTCTGTTTAACGCTCAAATGAAAAAAAACCCCCGCAATCTTATATTTCGAACGGTTTCTGAATGACGGCACGCACTAACTTGTTTATACGGCACTTACAATCGGGACTTGGGTGTCTTAAAATGAAAAATATCTGATTTTCTGATTTTTTCTCCCCGCTGTTGTTTGTGTCCGAAAACTTCCTCAGCTTTCTACTATTTCGAGGAGTACCCTAGAGGTGTTTGAAACGTACATACAGATAAACGTACATACAGATAAACGTACATACAGATTAAGGTACATACAGATAAACGTGCATACAGATAAAGGTACATACAGATAAACGTACATACAGATTACGGTACATACAGATAAACATACATACAGATAAACGTACATACAGATTAAGGTACATACAGATAAACGTACATACAGATAAACATACATACAGATAAACGTACATACAGATAAACGTACATACAGATAAACGTACATACAGATAAACGTACATACAGATCAAGGTCTTTATTGGAAGATTGAAGATGGGCAAAATATCTCTGATCGGTGATTTTGTCGGGTGTACGACTTTATCGTTTTTACAGCGCTGCTACCACCACTTTTTATTCTTCTTACTCTTCGTCTTCTTCGTCTTCTTCTTCTTCTTCGTCTTCGTCTTCTTCTTCATCCTCCTTCGTGTGGCTCGATGTAGATGCAGAGCCGACAACTTCCAATTTCACATTCAAGGTGGTCAAGCCAGCGGACAACCTGCGTCAACAGCAGCAGAGTCGTGCATCATCGTCATCATCATCGTCATCATCATCATCGTCGTCATCATCATCATCATCGTCATCGCTCTGGTGCCTCCTTCGAACATTCGTGGACCGGGGGCACTGCGTCGTTGCACAATCCGTGGGTCCGTTCTGGATGACCGCAAGGTCGCACCGCCGCCCACGACTGCTGGAGGTTTTTTGTTCCTCCACATTGGCCCATCGGGTATCCGCGTCTGTGGCAATGGGGTTTGTGCAATGGATGCCGTTTAGGGGCGGACCGTGAGATTCGCGGAAGGTCAAACCCCTGGGGGCTTCCCCGCGTTGGCACTTTCGCAACAAGGTGGCGTTTGTGAGTTATTTTCATTCTCCATTCAGCTCTCCAGGCTTCATGGGGGGGAGGGGGGGGGTGACTTGCATCGTTGACGTGGGCCGTGAATAACGCGGGGGGATCGGGGGATGACAAAGACAAAGATGCCCCGTGTAGCCTTCGACCACACTGTTGGGGCAAGTGTCGATTGTGAGCAGCAACACCTTTGTAGTCCGGCACGGCACGCGAGGGGGTGGTGTGGCAAGAAACCACGCCCGGCCGCCTTTGTCTCTCCAGCGGCGAATATTTAAACACCGCAACCAGGTACTCACTTGATGCCGAGTCGACCGATAGGGAAGGCGCAGGATTGGTCCACGCCATCGCTGTCAACGGTGTTGGTGGTGGCCGTGAGCGGGAATCGAACCCGAGTTTGCAGGCTAACGCTAACCGCTGCGCCGCCGCTCCCCTCAGACACACACAGAGGGTGGGCGCCCCGAGAGCCACGTGGTTTCTCACCACCAATTCTTGACCTCCGATGCCGTCTGATATTCACGCCATCGGTGTCCACGTAGCGCACATGGCTGCCGTGGGGCCGGCCGGCACCCAGAGCCGTCCCCAGGGTACACGGCGAATTGGGGCGACCGCCCTGAACCCCGCACTTTCTGGGTGGGTGGCGGTGATAATTAATTGGAGACACTCAGGGAGGCGGCGCTGTGTGGTGCCACGACCGTGGAGCAATTCCGCAAGCGCCGCGATTCCCTCCCGGCCCCCGCACTAAACACACAACCCACACGCAGCGCACCCACGTAGTGTCCTGGCGGGGGATTGCCTGGCACATCGGGTTTTAATCCGAAGGGCCCCTAGAGGGAGAGTCCCATGGTTTCCCGGTGCCAGGAGATTGGCCGACCCTCGCGGGACAGGTTACATTGCGGTGCCCCTAAAATTGGCTTAAAATTGTACGGGCGCAGAAAGCAAAGGTTCCCTGGGCCAACCGCAATGAGTTACTCACAACATTGGGGGGGAGGACGGAGGGCGGAATATTAAGCCAGCAAAAGCGCAAGAGCCCTTCCAGACAATGGGCAACGAGGGACAATGGGTGGCCGGGGCCACCGCCGCGGCACTTGTGGAAGGAGGCGGTGACAAAGGGGGGCAATAACCACAGGTAGGCGCACGATTGGTCACGCGGGACAAATAGCCATCCCGGCCCTTTGAAGTGAGGGGATTAGGCCACGGCAGAAAGGAGGAAACAAGAGTGCGAGGGCGCAGGTAAGCGCACGATTGGCTGCGCGGTATGACATCACCCTGGGCCTTTGAAGTTTAGAGAATAAAAAAGGGGGGGCCGCTGACAATTTTCGGTCTCTTGGCTTCAACTTTAGTCCAGAGTATCGGTGCAGTGTGATGCCTGTGTGCGTGGGTGGAACCTCGGCGCGGTGTTAGTAACTTGAGCGTGTGCTTGAGGCGCGCGTGTATTAAAACATACACGGCCGCGGACGCTCGCGCGAGTTGACGCGCGCGCGTGTGTGAAACACGAGCGCTTGCAGCGTGCCGCGCGAGTAATTAGGGCGGGGGCGGGGTGCGATGAACACGCTCGCCGCTGGCGTTTACAGAGCGTGTTCACGTAGCGGCAATAGCGTCAACGGCGAGGCGTGCGCGTGCATACTCATACAGCCCTTTAGCATTAGCCTTTGCGTGCTAGCAGATTAGGGTTTAGCCACCCGGAGGGGCGCGCGCATATATCAGTACCGCCGCCGTCCCGTTTTCTTTAGCGCTAACCTTTGTGTAAAACACGAGCGCCTGCAGGGGGGCGCGCGTACACGCCTCCGCGTTCGCTTGTGTGGTGGTGTACGTGGGCGTGTGCGAGATAACCCCGGGCGGTGGTGAGCCAGCCACTTAGCCGTGTTCCTCAGAGAGAGGGCGCTGGCACGGGGGGCCGATCACTCGATCGGCGGGGGCCCGGCGAGAGGCGGCCGACGAGGAGGAGGGGGGAGTGGAGGGGGTGGACGTTGGCCACCACACCACACGTGGCGTTACACTTTACGTTTAGCGACTTTCTTTTAAAACTACAGCCATTCCAAGGGCGGGTGCACTGCAGTGATTCTGAAACATTAATTCGCAAGGAACGTTTTGATCGTGATTATTAATGAGTGGCGTGCTCCACGTGGAGTGACGTGACCCGCTCGCGATTATTAATGAAAGCGTCACTGAGTTAGCGTGCCATCAGGGCTCTGCCTGTTTATACGTTGAGAATTATAATTACGAGCATGCCTCGCGTCAACAAACAGAGCCGTCGTTGTTGGCTGCTGCAACCTCGCTCGGCTTCTCACGCGGGAGCGAAGTCGGTGGGGAAAACGGGCGACTGCTTGGCGAGCAAACTATTCGCGGAACGGATCTCGCTCGTTAAGCGAGACACCCCGCCTGTACTTCGCGTTTACCTTGAAGGCGTTGGGGATGGGGGGGGGGGGAGGTGCCCGCAGTGCCCCCCCCCCCTTCAGATTTTTGCGTACGTACTCAACGGATGGGCCCTTAGTGCGCTGCTCTAAGAACTCCGCCCGAGTTCGATTCCCGCTCAGGCAACCGTCTCACGGTAGCGTGAGTGTTTTCTCTCTGCCTCTCTCTCTCTCGTGATTGGTTGGCAAATGTTTATACCGTGACGCCGGTACACAATGGGCCGACACTTCACGCTGGGAATGCCTTCGGTCTGACACAGAAATGCCCGCGGGTCGATCCGCCTGCCGGCTTCGATGTCCCTCTTAGTTCGTTTAACACGTAGGCTTTCGCGAACAATGAATCCCGCTTAGTTCGTTCGTTTCTCAGTCCGCTTGTCCTGGTGAGGGTCGTGGCGGCTGCACGTTGAGTAGTGGCGGTCCACTCCTCCCTAATCCTGGCGACAGGCTGCAGTACTACATTACTATACACTGTACACTACTATACACTTCACTATACACTACTATACACTTCACTATACACTACACTATACACTACAGCAGCGTGTTGAGTAGTGGCGGTCCACTCCTCCCTAATCCTGGCGACAGGCTGCAGTACTACATTACTATACACTACTATACACTACTAGACGATACACTACAATACACTATACACTACTACACACTACACTATACACTACTATAAACTACTATACACCACCACACTATACACTACTGTACACTACTATACACTACTATATTTTACACTACTATACACCACAACTATACACTACTACTATACAATACACTACGATACACGACTACACTACTATATATTACACTACTACACACTACTACACACAATGCACTACTCTACACGACTCTACACAAGACTCTCGCTGTCCCTGGGGACATTCCCAGGCGTCCCCAGGCCAGCCGAGCGACGTCGTCACACTGCCAGCAGCAGCAGCAGCTTGGTCCTGTGCCGGGGCCTTCGCCCAGTGGGACGCCGCTACTACTACTACTGCTGCTACTACTGCTGCTGCTACTACTGCTGCTGCTACTGCTACTACTGCTGCTACTACTGCTGCTGCTACTACTACTGCTGCTACTGCTGCTGCTACTACTGCTGCTGCTACTGCTACTACTACTGCTGCTACTGCTACTACTGCTGCTACTGCTACTACTGCTGCTACTGCTACTACTACTGCTTGCTGCTGCTTGCTGCTTGCTGCTGCTTGCTGCTTGCTGCTGCTTGCTGCTTGCTGCTGCTTGCTGCTTGCTGCTTCCTGCTTGCTGCTTGCTGCTGCTGCTTGCTGCTTGCTGCTGCTTGCTGCTTGCTGCTGCTGCTTGCTGCTTGCTGCTGCTTGCTGCTTGTTGCTTGCTGCTGCTTGCTGCTGCTTGCTGCTGCTTGCTGCTTGCTGCTGCTTGCTGCTGCTTGCTGCTTGCTGCTGCTTGCTGCTGCTTGCTGCTTCTTGCTGCTGCTTGCTGCTTGCTGCTGCTTGCTGCTTGCTACTGCTTGCTGCTGCTTGCTACTGCTTGCTGCTGCTTGCTGCTTGCTGCTGCTTGCTGCTTGCTGCTGCTTGCTGCTGCTTGCTGCTTGCTGCTGCTTGCTGCTTGCTGCTGCTGCTTGCTACTGCTTGCTGCTGCTTGCTGCTTGCTTGCTGCTTGCTGCTGCTTGCTGCTGCTTGCTGCTGCTGCTTGCTGCTGCTGCTGCTTGCTGCTTGCTGCTGCTTGCTGCTTGCTGCTGCTGCTTGCTGCTTGCTGCTACTTGCTGCTTGCTGCTGCTGCTTGCTGCTTGCTGCTACTTGCTGCTGCTTGCTGCTTGCTGCTGCTGCTTGCTGCTGCTGTTTGCTGCTTGCTGCTGCTGCTGCTTGCTGCTGCTTGCTGCTGCTGCCCGGTGAAGTTCCAGGGGAGGCATCCTTACCGGGTGCCCCGAACCACCTCGGGTGGCTCCTCTCGATCCGGAGGAGCAGCGGCTCTTTCACGTGCATACCACGTGACCGTGCTGCTCAACTGACACGGGGGCCGTCCATAAATGACGTCACGCGATTTTGGACGATTTTTGTCCCCCTCCCCCTCGTCACACGGCGTCACAAAAAGTCAGACCCCCCCTAAAATATGACGTCACAAAGCTCTGCCCCCCCCCCCCCCAAAAATATAAATAAACCATGCTTCAAATCGCTTTAAACTATTGTCATTGTAGTGCGTATTTAATATGGCGCTGCACTCTGATGTTGTAGGAGAAAACATTTATTAAAAAGTATATTTAATTAAGTAGAACGTGTTGTCTATATTTAATTAAAGTTACGCATTTTTTATGTGACGTCACATTTCCCCCCTGACCCCCCCCACACCTCTAGGCGCGTGACGTCATTTACGGACGGCCCCTAAGGTGGTTAAAATGTCCCTTTTCCACCGAAGAAATATCGCCAGAATGCATCGCTTCCTGT
>NC_133705.1:6430565-6530565 GCF_048934315.1 Petromyzon marinus
AGTGAGTGTGGGGGGGGAGAGAGAGTGAGGTGGGTGGGGGGAAGAGAGAGTGAGGTGGTGGGGGGGAAGAGAGAGTGAGGTGGTGGGGGGGAGAGAGAGTGAGGTGGTGGGGGGAGAGAGAGTGAGGTGGGGGGAAGAGAGGAGAGTGAGGTGGGGGGGAGAGAGAGTGAGGTGGTGGGGGGAAGACAGAGTGAGGTGGTGGGGGGGAGAGAGAGTGAGGTGGGGGGGAGAGAGAGTGAGGTGGTGGGGGGAAGAGAGAGTGAGGTGGTGGGGGGAAGAGAGAGTGAGGTGGTGGGGGAGAGAGAGTGAGGTGGTGGGGGGAAGAGAGAGTGAGGTGGGGGGGGGGAAGAGAGAGTGAGGTGGTGGGGGGAAGAGAGAGTGAGGTGGTGGGGGGAAGAGAGAGTGAGGTGGTGGGGGGAAGAGAGAGTGAGGTGGTGGGGGGAGAGAGAGTGAGGTGGGGGGAAGAGAGAGAGAGTGAGGTGGGGGGAAGAGAGAGAGAGTGAGGTGGGGGAAGAGAGAGAGAGTGAGGTGGTTGGGGGAGAGAGAGTGAGGTGGTGGGGGGGAGAGAGAGTGAGGTGGGGGGGAGACAGAGTGAGGTGGGGGGTGTTTAGGGCCTCCGTGCTGTACCCGCGACGGCCTTCACGACTGCTGCTGCTGCTCACGAACAGCACTTGGGCCCCAACAGTTTATTTGAGGGCGACACGGGGAGGGCAAGGGGGGGGGTACCTGTCTAAGGGGCCTTCCATAAATGACGTCACGCGAGTTGGGACGATTTTTTTACCCCCCACCCCTCGTCACACGGCGTCACAAAAACTCAGACCCCCCCCCCTCAAATATGACGTCACAAAGCTCTGCCCCCCCCCCCAAATAAAACATGCTTCAAATCGCTTTAAACTATTGTCATTGTAGTGCGTATTTAATGTGGCGCTGCACTCTGATGTTGTAGGAGAAAACATTTATTAAAAAAGTATATTTAATTAAGCAGAACGTGTTGTCTATATATATTTAAAGTCACAAATGTCTGACCCCCCCCCCAGCCCCCCCCTCTAGGTGCGTGACGTCATTAATGGACGGCCCCAATCTGGTTTCGAGGCTGCCGTAGAAGTTTAATAACAACCGGTGGAAGTGCTTCACAATCCCAGTCTGTGTTGACGACCGGCGATTTGCCCGCTACAGAACATTGATTCATTATGATTCTTTAAATCCAACATTCATTTATGTTTGTGTTACATTGCTCAATTCCTCCCGCAAAGCGCTTGTCTCTGACGTGATGTCTGTGTGGTTGTCTCTGCTGTGATGTCTGTCTGACTGTCTCTGCTGTGACGTCTGTCTGTCTGTCTCTGCTGTGATGTCTGTCTGATTGTCTCTGACGTGATGTCTGTCTGACTGTCCCTGACGTGATGTCTGTGTGGTTGTCTCTGCTGTGACGTCTGTCTGACTGTCTCTGCTGTGACGTCTGTCTGATTGTCTCTGACGTGATGTCTGTCTGACTGTCTCTGCCGTGACGTCTGTCTGACTGTCTCTGCCGTGACGTCTGTCTGACTGTCTCTGCTGTGACGTCTGTCTGACTGTCTCTGCTGTGACGTCTGTCTGACTGTCTCTGCTGTGACGTCTGTCTGACTGTCTCTGCTGTGATGTCGTCTGATTGTCTCTGACGTGATGTCTGTCTGACTGTCCCTGACGTGATGTCTGTGTGGTTGTCTCTGCTGTGACGTCTGTCTGACTGTCTCTGCTGTGACGTCTGTCTGATTGTCTCTGACGTGATGTCTGTCTGACTGTCTCTGCCGTGATGTCTGTCTGACTGTCTCTGCCGTGACGTCTGTCTGACTGTCTCTGTTGTGACGTCTGTCTGACTGTCTCTGCTGTGACGTCTGTCTGACTGTCTCTGCTGTGACGTCTGTCTGACTGTCTCTGCTGTGATGTCTGTCTGATTGTCTCTGAGGTGATGTCTGTCTGACTGTCTCTGCTGTGACGTCTGTCTGACTGTCTCTGCTGTGACGTCTGTCTAACTGTCTCTGCTGTTATGTCTGTCTGACTGTCTCTGTTGTGACGTCTGTCTAACTGTCTCTGCTGTGACGTCTGTCTGACTGTCTCTGCTGTGACGTCTGTCTGACTGTCTCTGCTGTGACGTCTGTCTGACTGTCTCTGCTGTGACATCTGTCTGACTATCTCTGCTGTGACGTCTGTCTGACTGTCTCTGCTGTGATGTCTGTCTGACTGTCTCTGCTGTGACGTCTGTCTGACTGTCTCTGCTGTGACGTCTGTCTGACTGTCTCTGCTGTGACGTCTGTCTGACTGTCTCTGCTGTGACGTCTGTCTGTCTCTGCTGTGACGTCTGTCTGACTGTCTCTGCTGTGACGTCTGTCTGACTGTCTCTGCTGTGATGTATGTCTGTCTGTCTCTGCTGTGACGTCTGTCTGACTGTCTCTGCTGTGACGTCTGTCTGATTGTCTCTGCTGTGACGTCTGTCTGACTGTCTCTGCTGTGACGTCCGTCTGACTGTCTCTGCTGTGACGTCCGTCTGACTGTCTCTGCTGTGACATCTGTCTGACTATCTCTGCTGTGACGTCTGTCTGACTGTCTCTGCTGTGACGTCTGTCTGACTGTCTCTGCTGTGATGTATGTCTGTCTGTCTCTGCTGTGACGTCTGTCTGACTGTCTCTGCTGTGACGTCTGTCTGACTGTCTCTGCTGTGACGTCTGTCTGACTGTCTCTGCTGTGGCATCTGTCTGACTATCTCTGCTGTGACGTCTGTCTGACTGTCTCTGCTGTGATGTCTGTCTGACTGTCTCTGCTGTGACGTCTGTCTGACTGTCTCTGCTGTGACGTCTGTCTGACTGTCTCTGCTGTGACGTCTGTCTGACTGTCTCTGCTGTGACGTCTGTCTGTCTCTGCTGTGACGTCTGTCTGACTGTCTCTGCTGTGACGTCTGTCTGACTGTCTCTGCTGTGATGTATGTCTGTCTGTCTCTGCTGTGACGTCTGTCTGACTGTCTCTGCTGTGACGTCTGTCTGATTGTCTCTGCTGTGACGTCTGTCTGACTGTCTCTGCTGTGACGTCCGTCTGACTGTCTCTGCTGTGACGTCCGTCTGACTGTCTCTGCTGTGACATCTGTCTGACTATCTCTGCTGTGACGTCTGTCTGACTGTCTCTGCTGTGACGTCTGTCTGACTGTCTCTGCTGTGACGTCTGTCTGACTGTCTCTGCTGTGACGTCTGTCAGTCTCTGCTGTGACGTCTGTCTGACTGTCTCTGCTGTGACGTCTGTCTGACTGTCTCTGCTGTGATGTATGTCTGTCTCTGCTGTGACGTCTGTCTGACTGTCTCTGCTGTGACGTCTGTCTGACTGTCTCTGCTGTGATGTCTGTCTGACTGTCTCTGCTGTGACGTCTGTCTGACTGTCTCTGCTGTGACGTCTGTCTGACTGTCTCTGCTGTGACGTCTGTCTGACTGTCTCTGCTGTGACGTCTGTCTGTCTCTGCTGTGACGTCTGTCTGACTGTCTCTGCTGTGATGTATGTCTGTCTGTCTCTGCTGTGACGTCTGTCTGACTGTCTCTGCTGTGACGTCTGTCTGACTGTCTCTGCTGTGACGTCTGTCTGACTGTCTCTGCTATGACGTCTGTGTGACTGTCTCTGCTCTAGATGTATATTCGACTCCACGTGACGCCCTCTGCTCAATGAGACCCTAACCCGCGTCCTCACTCTGGCTGGGTCAAACACGAGCAATACCTGCGACAAGTACGGGCAGACCTCAGCTTCCGAACGGTTCCTAAGTCAAACAGTTCGTAAGTCGAACGGTTCGTAAGTAGAACGGTTCGTAAGTAGGAACACGGCAATGGGCTGTATTTAAATGCCCATACGGTGAGTGTAAATGAAATGCGATGCGGTTCATCAAACATGGAAGCGTTGGTAAACTCATAATTAAGAAGTGTTGTAGATTTGCATGCAACACTGTTAAACACCGACCTTGCGTCCTGATGCTGCCTTGCTTGTCGGAAGAGGGACAATGAGACACAAAGACAAAGTGCTGTTTGCGAGCACCTATGAAGGTCGGCACGGCACACGAAGAGGTGGGTGGCCAGCCCCGCGCCCGGCCGCCTTTGTCTCCCCAGTGGCGATGTTTACACACCGCACCGGGTACTAATTTGAGGCTGAGTCGACCTCAGGGAGGCCCAGGACGGGTTCAGATAATCGTCACTGGTGTTGGCCGTGAGCGGGAATTGAGACACCACAATTACACACACGCACGGTAGCACGCGCGTACACACAGCCACACACAGCCACACACACACGGGAGCACGTGCACACACACAAAGACAAACACACACCCCAACGACCCCCTGCATACTAGTAATTATTACATTTATATATCTCGTTTCATCAATGATCTCATAGCTATGTACAGGGCACATGGGCAGCAGACACTCAGCATATAAATAATATAAATACATTTCAAGTAGCATTTACTAATAGGCTGTTGGGGGCATGGAAGCTGGTTCGTACGTAAGGGTGTTCGTAAGTGCGCGTGTTCGTAAGTGCGGGTGTTCGTAAGTGTGGGTGTTCGTATGTACGAGTGTTCGTAAGTGCGGGTGTTCGTATGTACGAGTGTTCGTAAGCCCGGGTGTTCGTAAGTATAGGTGTTCGTATGTCGGGTGTTCGTAAGTGTGGGTGTTCGTAAGCCCGGGTGTTCGTAAGCGTGGGTGTTCGTAAGCCCGGGTGTTCGTATGTGCGGATGTTCGTATGTACGGGTGTTCTTATGTGCGGGTGTTCGTATGTCCGGGTGTTCGTAAGCCCGGGTGTTCGTAAGCCCGGGTGTTCGTATGTGCGGATGTTCGTATGTGCGGATGTTCGTATGTACGGGTGTTCTTATGTACGGGTGTTCTTATGTGCGGGTGTTCGTATGTCGGGTGTTCGTAAGCCCGGGTGTTCGTATGTTCGGGTGTCCGTAAGTCGGGCACTGCCCGTAACTGCTCTTACGGAAGCCCCCTGCCCTGCCCCACCTCAGCCGTGGCTGCGGTGACGGGAACAAACCTCGCGTCAAGTGAACGCAGCGAGAGACGGGAAACGCCTGGTGAAGAAGTCTGCCCGATAGCGCCATATTAGGGCATGGGGAGAAAGCAGCGAGCAGGGGGGGGGGAGAGGTAGGGGCGGATGTGGGGGGTGTGGGGGGGGGATGTGTGGGGGGATGTGGGGGGGTGTGGGGGGATGTGTGGGGGGGGGGATGTGTGGGTGGGGGGGGTTTCGTGGAGAGGATGAAGCCGTAGGGAGAAGGGGATCGTGGAAGACTCTGCCGAGTGTTCAGAGTTTGCGAGCTCCTCTCCCCCTTCATGCTAAGTGGAAGCGGCGTACGGGTTGCGAGAGGGGGTGAGTGATTGTGCGTGAGTCGGGGTGTGTGTGTCGGGGTGTGTGTGTGTGTGTCGGGGTGTGTGTGTGTGTGTTCGTCGTGTGTTGGTATGTGAGTGTGGGTGGGTGGGTGTGTGTCTGGGTGGGGTTGTGTGAGTGTATGTACAGTGTGCATGTGTTACATGTGCGTAGAAGTTGGTGTGTGTTGGTGTGTCGGGGTGTGTGTCGGGGTGTGTGTGAGTGTGTCTCTGTGTGAGTTTGTGTGTGTCGGGGTGTGTGAGTGTGTGTCGGGGTGTGTGTGTCGGGGTGTGTATGTGTGTGTCTCTGTGTGAGTGTGTGTGTGTCGGGGTGTGTGTGTATCTGTGTGTGTGTGTGTCGGGGTGTGTGTGTATCTGTGTGTGTGTCGGGGTGTGTGTGTGTCTCTGTGTAAGTGTGTGTGTGTCGGGGTGTGTGAGTGTGTGTGTGTCGGGGTGTGTGAGTGTGTATCTGTGTGTGTGTGTCGGGGTGTGTGAGTGTGTATCTGTGTGTGTGTGTCGGGGTGTGTGTGTGTATCTGTGTGTGTGTCGGGGTGTGTGTGTGTCTCTGTGTAAGTGTGTGTGTGTCGGGGTGTGTGTGTGTCGGGGTGTGTGTGTATCTGTGTCGGGGTGTGTGTGTGTGTATCTGTGTGTGTGTGTCGGGGTGTGTGTGTATATCTGTGTGTGATTGTGTCGGGGCGTGTGAGTGTGTATGTGTGTGTGTGTCGGGGTGTGTGAGTGTGCATCTGTGTGTGTTGGTGTGTGTGAGTGTGTATCTGTGTGAGTGTGTGTCGGTGTGTGAGTGTGTTGGTGTGTCAGGGTGTGTGAGTGTGTATCTGTGTGTGTTGGTGTGTGTGTGTGTTGGTGTGTGTGAGTGTGTATATGTGTGAGTGTGTGAGTGTGTTGGTGTGTCAGGGTGTGTGAGTGTGTATCTGTGTGTGTTGGTGTGTGTGAGTGTGTATCTGTGTGAGTGTGTATCTGTGTATGTTGGTGTGTCGGGGTGTGTGAGTGTGTGTCGGGGTGTGTGTGTGTCGGTGTGTGAGTGTGTTGGTGTGTCAGGGTGTGTGAGTTTGTATATGTGTGTGTTGGTGTGTGTGTGTGTGTATCTATGTGAGTGTGTATCTGTGTGTGTGTCGGGGTGTGTGAATGTGTATCTGTGTGTGTTAGTGTGTGTGAGTGTGTATCTGTGTGTGTGTGTCGGGGTGTGTGTTGGTGTGTCTGGGTGTGTGTTGGTGTGTCTGTGTGTGTTAGTGTGTGTGAGTGTGTATCTGTGTGTGTGTGTTGGTGTGTCTGGGTGTGTGAGTGTGTGTGTATCTGTGTGTGTGTGTATCTGTGTGTGTGTCTGGGTGTGTGAATGTGTATCTGTGTGTGTGTGAGTGTGTTGGTGTGTTAGGGTGTGTGAGTGTGTATCTGTGTGTGTGTGTGTATCTGTGTGTGTCGGGGTGTGTGTTGGTGTGTTAGTGTGTGTGAGTGTGTGTCGGGGTGTGTCAGTGTGTGTGTGTCGGGGTGTGTTTGTGTGTCGGGGTGTGTCAGTGTGTGTGTGTGTCGGGGTGTGTGTGTGTGTGTGTGTCGGGGTGTGTGTGTGTGTGTCGGTGTGTGAGTGTGTTGGTGTGTCAGGGTGTGTGAGTTTGTATATGTGTGTGTTGGTGTGTGTGTATATCTATGTGAGTGTGTATCTGTGTGTGTGTGTCGGGGTGTGTGAATGTGTATCTGTGTGTGTGTGAGTGTGTTGGTGTGTTAGTGTGTGTGAGTGTGTATCTGTGTGTGTTAGTGTGTGTTAGTGTGTATCTGTGTGTGTGTATCTATGTGAGTGTGTATCTGTATGTGTGTGTGTCGGGGTGTGTGTGTTGGTGTGTCTGGGTGTGTGAGTGTGTGTATCTATGTGAGTGTGTATCTGTGTGTGTGTCGGGGTGTGTGAATGTGTATCTGTGTGTGTTAGTGTGTGTATCTATGTGAATGTGTATCTATGTGAGTGTATATCTGTGTGAGTGTGTGTCTGTGTGTGTTAGTGTGTGTGTGTTAGTGTGTGTGAGTGTATCTCTGTGTGAGTGTGTGTCTGGGTGTGTAGCGGTTAGCGCTACGCTGCGCTACGAACCCGGCGACCCGAGTTCGAGTCCCGCTCACGGCTAACATCAGTGACGATTGTCCGAACCGGTCCTGAGCCTCCTCTAGGTCGACTCAGCCTCAAAATGAGTACCTGGCGCGGTGTGTAAACATCGTCACTGGGGAGACAAAGGCGGTCGGGCGTGGTGCTGGCCACCCACCCCCTCGTGTGCCGTGCCGGCCTTCATAGGTGCTCGCTAACAGCACTTGCCCCTACAGTCTGTTACAGGCTATACTGGGGATCTTTGTTTTGTATTGGTGTGTGTGTCTTGAGTGTGTGACTGTGTGTTGGTGTGTGTGTTGAGTGTGTGACTGGGGTGTGTGTGTATGTGTGTGTGTGACTGGGGTGTGTGGGTGTATGTTTCTTGAGTGTGTGACTGGGTGTGTGTGTGGGTGCATGTGTGTGTGTTGGTGTGTGTCTTGAGTGTGTGACTGGGTGTGTGTGGGTGTACGTGTGTGTGTTGGTGTGTGCGTCTTGAGTGTGTGACTGGGGTGTGTGTATGTATGTGTGTTGGTGTGTGTGTGTGTCTTGAGTGTGTGACTGGGGTGTGTGGATGTGTGTGTGTGTTGGTGTGTGTGTCTTGAGTGTGTGTGTGTGTGGGTGCATGTGTGTGTGTGTGTTGGTGTGTGAGTGTTGAGTGTGTTGGTTTGTGTGTTGAGTGTGTTGGTGTGTGTGTTGAGTGTGTTGGTGTGTGTGTATTGGTGTGTGTGTGTGTTGAGTGTGTTGGTGTGTGTGTTGAGTGTGTTGGTGTGTGTGTTGAGTGTGTTGGTGTGTGTGTTGAGTGTGTTGGTGTGTGTGTTGAGTGTGTTGGTGTGTGTGTTGAGTGTGTTGGTGTGTGTGTGATGAGTGTAGGTGCTCGCTAACAGCACTTGCCCCTACAGTCTGTTAAGGCTATACGGGGGATCTTTGTCTTTTGTGATGAGTGTGTTGGTGTGTGTGTTGAGTGTGTTGGTGGTCCAACAAAACAACCCCCTACCTCCTCGCGGTGCCGGACGGGCAACTCTGTCGTGGACGGTGCCGTGGAGGGAGGGCCAATTCCGAGTGTCTCCTCCCCTCATGGCGTCTGTGACCACCACAGGGGCTAAACGGGGGCTCTGGACGGGTGCGAGGGGCTGGTAACCCCTCCACCTTCAAAAATTTACCACTAAACCACGTCTAAACTATCTAACTAATAAGCTTGTGCCGGAGGCCCCAGGGGGACAGGCGTCTATGACGTCTCCTGGCCAAACCCCAATTGGCGGAGCCAGGAGGTTGAATCTCTACCCTCGGGGCTCCTCCAGAAACAACGAAAAGCCACTTCGTATGGCCACGTAGAATGTTCGAATGCTCACTGCGGAGGAGAGGCTGCCACTCCTCTGTCGGGAGCTGGACCGGTACCGCCTGGATCTCTGTGGCATTCAGGAGGTCCGGTGGACCGGTTCTGGCTCCTGCCACCATGAGGGGTGGACAGTCCTCTACTCGGGGCAGCAGACTGCCAAACAACAGGGTGTGGCTCTTCTTTTGAACAAAAGAATGAAGGGGGCGTGGGAACGTGGCGGTGAGGTGTGGGAAGCTGTAAGCTCCAGGCTACTTTGGGCTCGCCTTCCCATCAATCGGAGGCGAGGAGTGGTGGTCGTGGTTACTTATGCCCCCACCGAAGGCGAACATCCATGGAGGGATGCAGGTAAAGCCGATGAGTCAGATGCCTTCTATGACCTGTCACAGGTGCTGGCTAAAGTGGCCCCTCGGGATAGAGTCAACTTGTTGGGTGACTTCAATGCCAGAATTGGTCATGATGCTGGCACTTGGTCTGGAGTGATTGGAGGGCATGGGCCAGATCAGCTCAATAACAATGGTAGGAGGCTGCTAGATTTTTGTGCAGCCCATGGGCTTGTTATTACCAATACGCTGTTCCGGCATCGGCGCATCCACACAACATCATGGATGCACGGCGGGTCCAAACAAGAAAATCTGCTGGACTACATAGTGACGGACTAGCGAATGCGAGCCCATGTCCTTGACACCAAGACTTACCGTGGAGCTGATCTGCCCTCTGACCATCTACTTGTCATTTATAAGATGCGCCTGCCATTCTTCCGCTCCGGTGGTGGGTGTACACCCAAGACCCCATTCCAACCTAAAGTGGCCTGGTCTCAGTTATCTGATGAAAGATGCAAGTGAGAATTTCATCATCGCCTGCGGCTGGGTTTGGCATCGTCCCCCACTCCTCCTGATGTCGAGGGTAAATGGGCGAGGTTTAGGACTGTCACTCATTGGCTGCTTTGGGTACGCGGTCCAGACCTCCCCAGAGACCCTGGCTGACAGAGGAGGTGTTCAGGATGGTTGAGAAAAAGCGACAGGCCCACTGTCATCGGCTACAGAATCCCACGTCAGAGAATGAGGCGGCTTACCACAGCCTTCGCTCGGAGGTTCGGAGAGCCGTGAGGTGCTGCAAGGATGGGTGGTGGTCGCGGGTTGCTAAAGCGATGGAGTCTGCCTCAGTGGCCCGCGTTCACAAATCTCTATTTAACTCCATCAAAAAAGTAACCTGCAGCGCCACACCTATTACCATAATTAGGGGAATAAACGGTGATCCAATCTCCGACCCCCAGGAACAGGTTTGCAGATTTGCTGAGCATTTCTGTGAGGTTCTGGGGGAGGGAAAATCCCTCAGCCAGGAAAACATCGTGGCACAAAGTGAGGAGGACCCTGCTGAGGCTGCAGTGCCTCAAAAATTGGAAGAAGTCACCCCCTGTGAGTGGCTGGCTGAAGTGCCATCTGTTGAAGTACTGAAGGCGATCCGGAGTCTGAGACTAGGAAAGGCAGCGGGCAGTGATGATCTCCCAAGCGAAATGCTGAGGGAGGGTGGTGTTTGTGCACAGACTGCCCTATATGACATCATAACAACAGTCTGGACCACTGGACGGGTTCCGCAGGATTGGAAGGATGTCCTGGTGGTCCCCCTCTTTAAGAAGGGGTACCGCACAGACTGTAACAACTACAGGGGCATCTCACTCCTCAGTGTGCCGGAAAAGGTCCTGGCAAGGATTATTCAATATCGCCTTGCTAGGCACGCTGAGGAGAGGCTTGCAGAGCCCAAATGCGGTTTCAGAAAGGGGCAGTTCTGCACAGATGCCATATTTTCTGTCCGTCTGCTACAGCAGAGGTGTTGGGAATTCCAGCAAGACCTACATCTCTGCTTTATTGACCTGGTCAAGGCCTATGATTCCATCAGGCCTGGGCTCTGGGTTGTTCTTCGTGCTTTCGGAGTCCCTGACCCTCTGCTCACGATCAGAGCCATTCCCTGTACACCTTGGGGTGCGACAGGGATGTCCTCTGGCTCCCACATTATTTAACATCTATTTTGACCACGTAGTTCGTGAAGCCTTCAATAGCTGTACCGGGGGAATCTCCATTTGGTACAGACATAATGGGAGGCTGATCGATGCCCGTGTGCGGTCAAGGAATGGCTCCCTATTGCTCAACCACGTTATGTACGCCGATGATTTGGTAATAGCTGCTCATTCAGAGGAGGAGTTGGAGACGCTGCTGCTGAGACTGGAGCGTGCCACTAAGAGATGGGGCCTTACCATCAGCCCCACCAAAACTAAGCACCTGCCTGGGTATTTTGTACCATCGGACACTCCACCCCCACAACTCCCAATCGGTGATGGGGCAGTTGTGGAAGAGAGTGGAGAGTTTCCCATACCTGGGCAGTGTGCTTATGACCAGCTCCAGTTTAACAGCAGAGGTCTCACTCCGAATCAGTCAAGCGGCAATATCTTTTCATCGGTTGTGTAACGCTGTGTGGAAGCTATCTGGTCTGTCGCTCCGCACTAAGCTTCTCAGGTCTTCTTGGCCACGGTCATTCCCTCCCTTCTCTAAGCTTGTGAAACGTGGACCCCCTTAATAGAGCATCATCGCCGATTGGAAACATAGGCTGGCCTGCCTACGATCCATCCTGGGTTTAACCAGGCTGGATTGTGTGAGGAGCTCACAAATCCTTGAAAGATCTGGGCAGGGTCTCATCGGTGAGCTCCTCCGGCAGGTAAGGCTGCGTTGGCTGGGTCATGTAGCCCGCATGCCCAGCCACCGCATGCCGAAACAGCTTTTGTTCGGCTGGATCGAGGGGGCTAAACGGGCGCGGCACGGGCTAGCGAAGAGATGGAGTGATGTGGTACAGGAGGACGTGGAGCAGAGTGGACTTGCCAATGACTGGTACCAGCAGTGTCAAGATCGGCCTCTGTGGTGGAGGCTCATGAAGGACGCTGTTGGGCAGTTGGAGGCAGTCGCCCTCCAACAACAGCGGAGGGCACAGGTGGTGCACCAGCCAGTCATCTCAGTCAGTCGACCCGTGGCACCTGGGTCTGCCCCGTGACCTCCTGCCCGCGGGCGTTTGACACTTCACGTGGCCTCAAGGTGCACATGGCCTGGCACAAGCGTCGTGGTGACGTCACCGCCACTTAGTGGCGAATGGCGGTTGTTGTTGTTGTGTGTCTGGGTGGTGACGATTATCTGACCTGGGCCTCCCCTAGGTCGACTCAGCCTCAAATGAGTACCTAAACATCGCTACTTGGTAGACAAAGGCGACCGGGCGTGGTGCTGGCCACCCACCCTCTCGTGTACCGTGCAGACCTTAATATGTGCTCGCTAACAGCACTTGCCCCAACAGTGAGCTCTAGGCTATATGGGGTATCTTTGTCTCTGTGTACACACCCACACATTCTGTGTATACACACGCAGCCACACACATGGCTGTGCATGAGTATTTGCTGAGTGAATTTCCTGTGGTCTGTGGTATTGTGGCTAGGAGATGTTAACGACCTCGCCTGGTATGCAGGAGGTCGTGGGTTCAATCCCGACCCTGACGCCTGCTGCTGTATAATTGGAGTTTGCATGTCTCTCTCTCATCATCATCATCATCATCACGGTGGCTAAGAGATGTTAACTACCTCGCCTGGGATACAGGAAGTCGTGGGTATGATCCTGACCTTCATGGCTGCTGCTGTATATTTGGAGTTTGCGTGTCTCTCTCTCTCTCTCTCATCATCATCACGGTGGCTAGGAGATGTTAACTACCTCGCTTGGGATACAGGAGGTCGTGGGTTCAATCCCGACCCTGACGCCTGCTGCTGTATATTTGGAGATTGCGTGTCTCTCTCTCATCATCATCACGATGGCTATGAGATGTTAACAACCTCGCCTGGTGTACAGGAGGTCGTGGGTTCAATCCCGACCCTGACGCCTGCTGCTGTATATTTGGAGTTTGCGTGTCTCTCATCATCATCACGGTGGCTAAGAGATGTTAACTACCTCGCCAGGGATACAGGAAGTCGTGGGTTTGATCCCAACCCTGACGCCTACTGCTGTATATTTGGAGTTTGCGTGTCTCTTTCTCATCATCATCATCATGGTGGCTAGGAGATGTTAACTACCTCGCCTGGGATACAGCAGGTCGTGGGTTCAATCCCGACCCTGACGCCTGCTGCTGTATATTTGGAGATTGCGTGTCTCTCTCTCATCATCATCACGATGGCTATGAGATGTTAACAACCTCGCCTGGTGTACAGGAGGTCGTCGGTTCGATCCCGACCCTGACGCCTACTGCTGTATTGTTGGAGTTTGCGTGTCTCTCTCTCATCATCATCACGGTGGCTAAGAGATGTTAACTACCTCGCCTGGGATACAGGAAGTCGTGGGTTTGATCCCAACCCTGACGCCTACTGCTGTATATTTGGAGTTTGCGTGTCTCTCTCTCATCATCATCACGATGGCTATGAGATGTTAACAACCTCGCCTGGTGTACAGGAGGTCGTCGGTTCGATCCCGACCCTGACGCCTACTGCTGTATATTTGGAGTTTGCGTGTCTCTCTCTCATCATCATCACGGTGGCTAGGAGATGTTATCTACCTCGCCTGGGATACAGGAGGTCGTGGGTTCAATCCCGACCCTGACGCCTGCTACTGTATATTTGGAGTTTGCGTGTCTCTCATCATCATCACGGTGGCTAAGAGATGTTAACTACCTCGCCAGGGATACAGGAAGTCGTGGGTTTGATCCCAACCCTGACGCCTACTGCTGTATATTTGGAGTTTGCGTGTCTCTTTATCATCATCATCATCACGGTGGCTAGGAGATGTTAACTACCTCGCCTGGGATACAGCAGGTCGTGGGTTCAATCCCGACCCTGACGCCTGCTGCTGTATATTTGGAGATTGCGTGTCTCTCTCTCATCATCATCACGATGGCTATGAGATGTTAACAACCTCGCCTGGTGTACAGGAGGTCGTCGGTTCGATCCCGACCCTGACGCCTACTGCTGTATATTTGGAGTTTGCGTGTCTCTCTCTCATCATCATCACGGTGGCTAGATGTTAACTACCTGGCCTGGGATACAGGAAGTCGTGGGTTCGATCCCGACCCTGACGCCTACTGCTGCTGCTCTATATTTGGAGTTTGCGGTGTCTCTCTCCTCGCGGTCGGGTGGACTTTTTCTCCGGCTCCTCCAGTTCTAACCCTCCACATTTAGATTCGCGCCTTGAGAGTATCTGGCTGCTGTACATTACCACTTGACGATGATAAGCCGCTGAGCTATCATTTGTGGCCTGGTCGCTGCTGAAAAAGATCTGCGCACCTCAGTGGGCTTTACCTGGTAACATAAACAAAGTTTATGGTTTCGTATATAGCGTGTATTCACAGAATATGGTTTCCTATATAGCTTTAACAGCCGCTCAGTTCGTTCGGCGGTAACAATGACGACGTCGTGTGTGTGGTCTTGAAAGGAAACCGTTTTAACAATGTCCGGCGTTTCGGGCAATGGCCCTGTTGCTGCTATCGTTGTGGTGACCCCAGGTCACCCTTGCGAATTTGACTCCTCTCCTGGTGGCCCGAGTTCTTGCCCTGGCCACGAGAAGAAGCCACGCGGCCGGTCGCTGCCGCTCCCCTCATGGGGGAGGCCTCGTGGCATGGGAGTCGCTCTTGAGAAGTGCCGGTGTCTCACCTGTGTCTCACCTGTGTGTGTGTGTGTGTCTCACCTGTGTGTGTGTCTCACCTGTGTGTGTCTCACCTGAGTCTCACGTGTGTGTGTCTCACCTGTGTGTGTGTCTCACCTGTGTGTGTGTCTCACCTGTGTGTGTGTGTCTCACCTGTGTGTGTGTCTCACCTGTGTGTGTGTGTCTCACCTGTGTGTGTGTGTGTCTCACCTGAGTCTCACGTGTGTGTGTCTCACCTGAGTCTCACGTGTGTGTGTCTCACCTGTGTGTGTGTCTCACCTGTGTGTGTGTGTCTCACCTGTGTGTGTGTCTCACCTGTGTGTGTCTCACGTGTGTGTGTGTCTCACCTGTGTGTGTCTCACCTGTGTGTGTGTGTGTCTCACCTGAGTCTCACGTGTGTGTGTGTCTCACCTGTGTGTGTCTCACCTGTGTGTGTGTGTGTGTCTCACCTATGTGTGTGTCTCACCTGTGTGTGTGTGTCTCACCTGAGTCTCACGTGTGTGTGTCTCACCTGTGTGTGTCTCACCTGTGTGTGTGTGTCTCACCTGTGTGTGTGTCTCACCTGTGTGTGTGTCTCACCTGTGTGTGTGTGTCTCACCTGTGTGTGTGTGTCTCACCTGTGTGTGTGTCTCACCTGTGTGTGTGTCTCACCTGTGTCTTGGCCGAGTCTCACCTGTGTCTCACCAGCATCTCGCATGTGTGTGTGTGTGTGTCTCACACTTGTCCCACCTGTGTGTGCGCGTCTCACCAGCCTCACCCGTACGTGTGTCTCACCTGCGCGTCTCACCTGCGTGTGTCTCACCTTAGTCTCGGCTGCATGTGTCTCCCCCACCGTAGACATGTGGGAGTCACGCGCACAGCAGGCGGCCCCAGGCCCGGGGCCTCGCAAGGCCCCTCCGCCAGCCGTGGCCCCCAAGCCCAAGTTCAACCCCCACGCGGGGGGGGCCGCCGGAGCCGGGGGGGGCCCCCGCGCCACGCAGGGCATGCTGGGAACGGTGGGGCGGCTGCCCCTCCTATCCGGAGATGGTGAGTGAACGCCAGAGGCTGCCAAAGGTCACACACAACCGTATTGCCGTGCGTGCCGTGGATCGCTCACCCCTAGGGAGAAACGTACGACAGGGAGATCGTACGACAGGGAGATCGTACGACTGTGAGATCATACAACAGGGAGATCGTACGACCATGAGATCGTGCGACCGTGAGATCGTGCGAACGGGAGATCGTACGACAGGGAGATCGTGCGAACGGGAGATCGTGCGACCGTGAGATCGTGCGAATGGGAGATCGTGCGACCATGAGATCGTACGACAGGGAGATCGTACGACCGTGAGATCGTATGACCATGAGATCGTGTGAACGGCAGATCGTGCGACCGTGAGATCGTACGACCATGAGATTGTACGACCGTGAGATCGTATGACCATGAGATCGTGCGAATGGGAGATCGTGCGACCGTGAGATCGTGCGAACGGGAGTTCGTGCGACTGTGAGATCGTGCGAACGGGAGTTCGTGCGACTGTGAGATCGTACGACAGGGAGATCGTGCGAACGGGAGATCGTGCGAACGGGAGATCGTGCGACCGTGAGATCGTACGACCATGAGATCGTACGACCGTGAGATCATGCGACAGGGAGATCGTGCGAACGGGAGATCCTGCGACCGTGAGATCGTGCGACCGTGAGATCGTGCAAACGGGAGATCGTGCGACCGTGAGATCGTACGACCGTGAGATCGTGCGACAGGGAGATCGTACGACAGGGAGATCGTGCGACCGTGAGATCGTGCGAACGGGAGATTGTGCGACCGTGAGATCGTACGACAGGGAGATCGTGCGAACGGGAGATTGTGCGACCATGAGATCGTGCGACCGTGAGATCGTGCGACCGTGAGATCGTACGACAGGGAGATCGTGCGAACGGGAGATCGTGCGAACGGGAGATCGTGCGAACAGGAGATCGTGCAAACGGGAGATCGTACGACCGGGAGATCGTACGACCGGGAGAACACAGTGGCGGTTAGTCTCTCGCCTGCCTTTACAGGCTCACCTTTATCGGCGCCACTGTTATATTTCCAGTCAGCCAGGTCACTCCCGTGTATATTCTGGGTCGCGTGAAGCGAGAGGGCAATCGAGACCACGCGACTCGCGAGGGTTGCTCTGCCTTTCATTTTTCGACTGGCCACCCCGCCAATCCTCGCGCAGCCGCGTGTTCCCCCGGGACACCACGGCGCTGCGCTCACAACATCTTACAGGTTGACCCCATTGTCCGGGCACTCGCGCCTCAAGCCCTACGCGTTCCCGAGCAACCGCACGCCCCCTAAGTAAAAGGCGCGTTCAGCCTCGGAGGCGGCTTGTTCACCGCCCGCTTTGGGCTGCGTTCGCAAGCGACCCGACTCCCGGACGAGGCCCCCCACGCGCCGTGGACCACCGCCGGCCTGACCCCATCGCCAGCGCGGGGGAAGAGAGCTGGCGCCCGCCAGCGCCTTTCCCACCGCGGGGTGGCGTCAGAGGCAGCCTCCTTGTGTCCACTGACAAAAAGAAGTCACCACACAGGGACTGTGAATTACAGAGCCTGGTGCATTACAAAAAGTATTTATTTTTGAAATATTTCCCCGCGCTCGAACCGCGCAGTCCTGCCGAGCTGCTGCTTACAGCTGGACGCTTGCAATGCTTTCTGGGAGCGCTCCTGAAGCTCAAGAGCAGAGATGCTCGTGGCTGGGGTTAGGCCTCGGCAAGGTAAAAGGTAAAAACAACGAGCCTACCTTTACCCTACCTTTTACCCTTACCCCACCTTTTACCCTTACCCCATACAAATTACCCGATTACAGGGTAATTACTGGGGTACTACTACACATGAAGAAGGTTTATAACGGTAAATGCTCGGTAGAGCGCTTTATTCGTATAGAATACTCTCGAATATTCCAATTGTACACGCTTTCTTTAAACTCACTCTGTCTGTTGTTGTTGTTGTATCCTCAAATCTTGTAACTCAATTTTAACCCACTTCCCAATGTGCTATCGACTGCAAACTTGGTGTACTTATGTCATACTGATGACAATAACTATATTCTATCGCAAAAAAATATATATTTGTAAACATTATTTTCCATGTTATGTTTCGTCTTGGGTCGAATTGTCCACTGTCAACTGACGTTGGCTGTAAATCACCACGGTCCCCTTACGTTGTGGCAAGCTTCGGGGCCACTTCCTGGAGTCGCGGAGTTTTGCCATTACTCGCACATTTCATTAAAGCGTGTTTTTTTTTTAAGTTTTTTTTTTAAATATTACTTGTTAAATGTAGGCCACGGACTGCGCCACGGAGCTTTTAGCGGTAAACAAGGCACCGTGTTTACCGGGTAATACTTCGCGCTACCTTTACCCTACCCTTTACCTTACCCCTTGGCATGTCGACACCTTTACCTTTACCCTTTACCTTGACCCTTTTACCCGGTAAAAAGGGTAACTTACCTTACCTTGCCGAGGCCTAGCTGGGGTCTTCCTCGCTTCGCCCTCCACTATTGTGTGGTGTTGTGTGTGGGTAGGGTGGTGGTGGAGGGTGGTGGATGGAGGGAGTTGGTGGTGGTGGTGGTGGTGGAGGGTGGAGGTGGTGGTGGAGGGTGGTGGTGGAGGGTGGTGGGTGGAGAGAGTTGGTGGTGGTGGAGGTGGGTGGTAGTGGTGGAGGGTGGTGGTGGTGGAGGGTGGAGGTGGTGGTGGTGGAGGGTGGTGGGTGGAGGGAGGTGGTGGAGGTGGTGGTGGAGGGTGGTAGTGGTGGAGGGTGGTGGTGGTGGTGGAGGGTGGTGGTGGTGGTGGTGGAGGGTGGTGGGTGGAGGGAGTTGGTGGTGGTGGTGGTGGGTGGAGGGAGTTGGTGGTGGTGGGTGGAGGGTGGTGGTGGTGGTGGTGGAGGGTGGTGGGTGGAGGGAGTTGGTGGTGGTGGTGGTGGAGGGTGGTGGTGGTGGTGGAGGGTGGTGGAGGGTGGAGGGAGTTGGTGGTGGTGGTGGAGGGTGGTGGTGGTGGAGGGTGGTGGTGGAGGGTGGTGGAGGGTGACCCCCTATTTATCGGACGCCGGGGACACTCACGTGTGATTGACACCTTGTTTGCTGCACGCTTTCATCTTTTCCAATCGCTCCCTTCCCCCTATCCAGGTGAACCACGCCCTCCCCACTGCATTTACCCTTCTCACTTTCGCGTCACTTGTGACACACACAAGCCGCTAGAACGTGGCACCGGGAGGCGACTGTGGTTCATCGTGTTTGTTTCCCGCTCAAGCTTGGGTCGGCTGAAGGTCGGGAGGTAAAGATGGGGAGGGTAAGAGGGCCCGTGTGAGCGGGGTCATGCGGTGGGCAGGGTTTAATTGATGTAATGAAAGGGGAAATGAAAATAAAATAAACACGTGGTACTTGGGGGCAGCCTCGAGCACTTCCCCTGCTGGGGACGACCATCGTGCTGAGTGTGGGGGAGCGGAGCGATCCTCACCCCCCCGCCCGCCCCCCCCCCCCCCCGGGGCCTCCTCCCCCCTCCCCCCAACCTGCGCCCGCTCGTCACTTTATTTCCTCGCTAGCGTGAAGTACCCGGCGTTGCCCGGTCGAAAAAGACACACACAGACATCGACTTAGACACACACATATCGACTTAGACACACACACATCGACTTAGACACACACATCGACTTAGACACACACATCGACTAAGACACACACAGACATCGACTTAGACACACACACACACCGACTTAGACACACACACATCGACTTAGACACACACACACAAACACATCGACTTACACACACAAACACATCGACTTAGACACACACACAGACATCGACCCACACACACAAACATATCGACTTACACACACACATCCACTTTAGAGACACGCACATGGAGTTACACACACAAATCGACGTACACACATACAGCGACTCTCACACACACATCGACCTAAGCACATATATGGACTTACACACACACATATCGACTAAGACACACACATATCGACTAAGACACACACACACATCGACTTACACACACACATGGACCCACACACACACATACATAGACTCACATACACATTGGCCTACACACACATATGGACTCACACACACAGACATGGACTTTAGATACACACACATGGAGTTACACACACACATCCACTTACACACACACATCGACTCACATACACATTGGCCTACACACATATATGGACTCACACACACAGACATGGACTTTAGATACACACACATGGAGTTACACACAACATATATCGACTAAGACACACATACATGGACTTACACACACACATGGACCCACGCACACACATCAACTCACACACACACATACATAGACTCACATACACATTGGCCTACACACACATATGGACTCACACACACAGACATGGACTTTAGATACACACACATGGAGTTACACACAACATATATCGACTCATTCAGCTGCCTCGCGCTGTAGGGAGTACTCGAACAATGGGTCCCAAGCGACGGCACGATAGCCAGGAGATGTTAACTCCCTCGCCTGGTGTACAGGAGGTCGTGGTTTCGATCCCGACCCTGACGCCTGCTGCTGCTGTATATTTGGAGTTTGCGGTGTCTCTCTCTCATCACCGTAGCTATGAGATGTTAACTCCCTCGCCTGGTGTACAGGAGGTCGTGGTTTCGATCCCGACCCTGACGCCTGCTGCTGCTGCTGTATATTTGGAGTTTGCGGTGTCTCTCTCTCTCTCTCTCCCCGTGGTCGCGTGGATTTTTCTCCGGGTCCTCCGGTTTTTACCCTTCCACATTTAGAGTCAGCAACATCAGCACACGCGTTTAGAGTCTTTGGATGCTGTCTTTTTCCACACGATGACGACAATGAGCCCACCTCGTTGGGCAATCATTCGTGGCCAGGTCGATTGTGAAAAAGAGCTATACAGCTCGGTGAGGGCCTTACCTGGTTAAAATGAAGGGAAAAAATAGTGAGATAGTAAATAGTTCGCTTGTAACTGAGGTGCTCCATTACTGCCACGGCGTATGAAGAACTACGGCAAGAGCTGTAGGTGGAAGGTTCCAGGTCTTTGCGTGCACGTAGAACTTCTTTCGCACCGTACGTAGCCATCCGCGCTAATCGGAGGTGCGGGGTGGGGTGGGGGGAAGACAACAAACTAAACATCACGAGAAATAGTTTCTAAAGCGGTGAGAGTTTGTCAATCTGGCGTCTAAAAGTGCGCCCACCTCGCAGCGGCTTCCTGACATCGGAAGGGCAAGAGCGTTCCAGACGGCCGCGGAAGCAGCGCATCCGAAAGCGCCGCGCGATGCGGTGACTGCCGCGATTGATGGGCGGCCGGAAGAAGCCGCTGCGAGGAGGAGGAGGAGGAGGCCTGGAGTTGGCGTCATGATGGTTTAGACTCCTTGACGAGGTCACCAAGGTGCCGTGGTTCATTTGTGGCAAGCACTTTGTGTGAGTGTGGCGAGTGACCGCTTACAATGCATTCGTAACGTCTTATTACAGTTACACTTAAGAAAGAAGTTGAGGTGGGTCCACGGTCTGCCCTCAGAGAGACCACTGATGATTATCTGAACCGGTCCTGGGCCTCCCCTATGTTGACTCAGCCTCAAATGAGTACCTGGTGCGGTGTAGAAATATCATCGCCGGCCTTCACAGGTGCTACTCGCTAACAGCACCTGCCCCAAAAGTATATTGAGGCGACATGGTTATTAGTGTGGCTGTGTTGACGTGGTTATTAGTATGGCTGTGTTGACGTGGTTTTTAGAGTGTCTGTATTGACGTGGTTATTAGTGTGACTGTGTTGACGTGGTTATTAGAGTGACTGTGTTGACGTGGTTATTAGAGTGTCTGTATTGACGTGGTTATTAGTGTGACTGTGTTGACGTGGTTATTAGTGTGACTGTGTTGACATGGTTATTAGAGTGACTGTGTTGACGTGGTTATTAGTGTGACTGTGTTGACGTGGTTATTAGTGTGTCTGTGTTGACGTGGTTATTAGTGTGTCTGTGTTGACGTGGTTATTAGAGTGACTGTGTTGACGTGGTTGCCAGTGTGACTGTGTTGACGTGGTTATTAGAGTGACTGTGTTGACGTGGTTATTAGAGTGACTGTGTTGACGTGGTTATTAGTGTGGCTGTGTTGACGTGGTTATTAGAGTGACTGTGTTGACGTGGTTATTAGAGTGACTGTGTTGACGTGGTTATTAGTGTGACTGTGTTGACGTGGTTATTAGTGTGGCTGTGTTGACGTGGTTATTAGAGTGACTGTGTTGACGTGGTTATTAGAGTGACTGTGTTGACGTGGTTATTAGAGTGACTATGTTGACATGGTTATTAGAGTGACTGTGTTGACGTGGTTATTAGTGTGACTGTGTTGACGTGGTTATTAGAGTGTCTGTGTTGACGTGGTTATTAGTGTGACTGTGTTGACGTGGTTATTAGTGTGTCTGTGTTGACGTGGTTATTAGAGTGACTGTGTTGACGTGGTTATTAGTGTGGCTGTGTTGACGTGGTTATTAGAGTGACTGTGTTGACGTGGTTATTAGAGTGACTGTGTTGACGTGGTTATTAGAGTGACTGTGTTGACGTGGTTATTAGTGTGACTGTGTTGACGTGGTTATTAGAGTGTCTGTGTTGACGTGGTTATTAGTGTGACTGTGTTGACGTGGTTATTAGTGTGTCTGTGTTGACGTGGTTATTAGAGTGACTGTGTTGACGTGGTTATTAGAGTGACTGTGTTGACGTGGTTATTAGAGTGACTGTGTTAACGTGGTTATTAGTGTGACTGTGTTAACGTGGTTATTAGAGTGTCTATGTTGACGTGGTTATTATTGTGTCTGTCTTGACGTGGTTATTAGAGTGACTGTGTTGACGTGGTTATTAGTGTGGCTGTGTTGACGTGGTTATTAGAGTGACTGTGTTGACGTGGTTATTAGAGTGACTGTGTTGACGTGGTTATTAGTGTGACTGTGTTGACGTGGTTATTAGAGTGACTGTGTTGACGTGGTTATTAGAGTGTCTGTGTTGACGTGGTTATTAGAGTGACTGTGTTGACGTGGTTATTAGTGTGACTGTGTTGACGTGGTTATTAGAGTGACTGTGTTGACGTGGTTATTAGTGTGGCTGTGTTGACGTGGTTATTAGAGTGACTGTGTTAACGTGGTTATTAGTGTGACTGTGTTAACGTGGTTATTAGAGTGTCTATGTTGACGTGGTTATTAGTGTGTCTGTCTTGACGTGGTTATTAGAGTGACTGTGTTGACGTGGTTATTAGTGTGGCTGTGTTGACGTGGTTATTAGAGTGACTGTGTTGACGTGGTTATTAGAGTGACTGTGTTGACGTGGTTATTAGTGTGACTGTGTTCACGTGGTTATTAGAGTGACTGTGTTGACGTGGTTATTAGAGTGTCTGTGTTGACGTGGTTATTAGAGTGACTGTGTTGACGTGGTTATTAGAGTGACTGTGTTGACGTGGTTATTAGTGTGACTGTGTTGACGTGGTTATTAGAGTGACTGTGTTGACGTGGTTATTAGTGTGGCTGTGTTGACGTGGTTATTAGAGTGACTGTGTTGACGTGGTTATTAGAGTGATTGTGTTGACGTGGTTACTAGAGTGTCTGTGTTGACGTGGTTATTAGTGTGACTGTGTTGACGTGGTTATTAGAGTGACTGTGTTGACGTGGTTATTAGAGTGTCTGTGTTGACGTGGTTATTAGTGTGTCTGTGTTGACGTGGTTATTAGAGTGACTGTGTTGACGTGGTTATTAGTGTGACTGTGTTGACGTGGTTATTAGTGTGACTGTGTTGACGTGGTTATTAGAGTGACTGTGTTAACGTGGTTATTAGAGTGACTGTGTTGACGTGGTTATTAGTGTGGCTGTGTTGACGTGGTTATTAGAGTGACTGTGTTGACATGGTTATTAGAGTGACTGTGTTGACGTGGTTATTAGTGTGGCTGTGTTGACGTGGTTATTAGAGTGTCTGTGTTGACATGGTTACTAGAGTGACTGTGTTGACGTGGTTATTAGAGTGACTGTGTTGACGTGGTTATTAGAGTGTCTGTGTTGACGTGGTTATTAGTGTGTCTGTGTTGACGTGGTTATTAGTGTGACTGTGTTGACGTGGTTATTAGTGTGACTGTGTTGACGTGGTTATTAGAGTGACTGTGTTGACGTGGTTATTAGAGTGACTGTGTTGACGGTTATTAGTGTGACTGTATTGCCGTGGTTATTAGAGTGACTGTGTTGACGTGGTTATTAGTGTGACTGTGTTGACGTGGTTATTAGTGTGACTGTGTTGACGTGGTTATTAGTGTGGCTGTGTTGACGTGGTTATTAGTGTGACTGTGTTGACGTGGTTATTAGTGTGACTGTGTTGACGTGGTTATTAGAGTGTCTGTGTTGACGTGGTTATTAGAGTGACTGTGTTGACGTGGTTATTAGTGTGACTGTGTTGACGTGGTTATTAGAGTGTCTGTGTTGACGTGGTTATTAGTGTGACTGTGTTGACGTGGTTATTAGTGTGGCTGTGTTGAAGTGGTTATTAGAGTGACTGTGTTGACGTGGTTATTAGTGTGTCTGTGTTGACGTGGTTATTAGTGTGACTGTGTTGATGTGGTTATTAGTGTGGCTGTGTTGACGTGGTTATTAGAGTGTCTGTGTTGACGTGGTTATTAGTGTGTCTGTGTTGACGTGGTTATTAGTGTGGCTGTGTTGACGTGGTTATTAGAGTGACTGTGTTGACGTGGTTATTAGTGTGTCTGTGTTGACGTGGTTATTAGTGTGTCTGTGTTGACGTGGTTATTAGAGTGACTGTGTTGACGTGGTTATTAGTGTGACTGTGTTGACGTGGTTATTAGTGTGTCTGTGTTGACGTGGTTATTAGAGTGACTGTGTTGACGTGGTTATTAGAGTGACTGTGTTGACGTGGTTATTAGAGTGACTGTGTTGACGTGGTTATTAGAGTGTCTATGTTGACGTGGTTATTAGTGTGTCTGTGTTGACGTGGTTATTAGAGTGACTGTGTTGACGTGGTTATTAGAGTGACTGTGTTGACGTGGTTATTAGAGTGACTGTGTTGAAGTGGTTATTAGTGTGACTGTGTTGACGTGGTTATTAGTGTGTCTGTGTTGACGTGGTTATTAGTGTGACTGTGTTGACGTGGTTATTAGAGTGACTGTGTTGACGTGGTTATTAGAGTGACTGTGTTGACGTGGTTATTAGAGTGACTGTGTTGACGTGGTTATTAGAGTGTCTGTGTTGACGTGGTTATTAGTGTGTCTGTGTTGACGTGGTTATTAGAGTGTCTGTGTTGACGTGGTTATTAGAGTGTCTGTGTTGACGTGGTTATTAGTGTGACTGTGTTGACGTGGTTATTAGAGTGACTGTGTTGACGTGGTTATTAGAGTGACTGTGTTGACGTGGTTATTAGAGTGACTGTGTTGACGTGATTATTAGAGTGTCTGTGTTGACGTGGTTATTAGTGTGTCTGTGTTGACGTGGTTATTAGAGTGTCTGTGTTGACGTGGTTATTAGAGTGTCTGTGTTGACGTGGTTATTAGTGTGACTGTGTTGACGTAGTTATTAGTGTGTCTGTGTTGACGTGGTTATTAGAGTTACTGTGTTGACGTGGTTATTAGTGTGACTGTGTTGACGTGGTTATTAGTGTGTCTGTGTTAACGTGGTTATTAGAGTGACTGTATTGACATGGTTATTAGTGTGACTGTGTTGACGTGGTTATTAGTGTGTCTGTGTTGACGTGGTTATTAGAGTGACTGGGTTGACGTGGTTATTAGAGTGACTGTGTTGACGTGGTTATTAGTGTGTCTGTGTTGACGTGGTTATTAGAGTGACTGTGTTGACGTGGTTATTAGTGTGACTGTGTTGACGTGGTTATTAGAGTGACTGTGTTGACGTGGTTATTAGAGTGACTGTGTTGACGTGGTTATTAGTGTGTCTGTGTTGACGTGGTTATTAGAGTGTCTGTGTTGACGTGGTTACTAGAGTGACTGTGTTGACGTGGTTATTAGAGTGACTGTGTTGACGTGGTTATTAGAGTTACTGTGTTGACGTGGTTATTAGTGTGACTGTGTTGACGTGGTTATTAGTGTGTCTGTGTTAACGTGGTTATTAGAGTGACTGGGTTGACGTGGTTGTTAGAGTGACTGTGTTGACGTGGTTATTAGTGTGACTGTGTTGACGTGGTTATTAGTGTGACTGTGTTGACGTGGTTATTAGTGTGTCTGTGTTGACGTGGTTATTAGAGTGACTGGGTTGACGTGGTTATTAGAGTGACTGTGTTGACGTGGTTATTAGTGTGTCTGTGTTGACGTGGTTATTAGAGTGACTGTGTTGACGTGGTTATTAGTGTGACTGTGTTGACGTGGTTATTAGAGTGACTGTGTTGACGTGGTTATTAGGGTGACTGTGTTGACGTGGTTATTAGTGTGTCTGTGTTGACGTGGTTATTAGTGTGACTGTGTTGACGTGGTTATTAGAGTGGCTGTGTTGACGTGGTTATTAGTGTGACTGTGTTGACGTGGTTATTAGAGTGACTGTGTTGACGTGGTTATTAGAGTGACTGTGTTGACGTGGTTATTAGTGTGTCTGTGTTGACGTGGTTATTAGAGTGTCTGTGTTGACGTGGTTACTAGAGTGACTGTGTTGACGTGGTTATTAGAGTGTCTGTGTTGACGTGGTTATTAGAGTGTCTGTGTTGACGTGGTTATTAGAGTGACTGTGTTGACGTGGTTATTAGAAGAGGTGGGAGGAGGAGGTGGGGAGAGTGACCAAGCCCACTGTCCGAGCTAGGGAGCCGACGCACGAACACAAAACAACAAAGACAAAGATCCCCCGTGTAGCCTCTAACAGGCTGTAGGGGCAAGTGCTGTTCGCGGGCAGCACCTATGAAGGCCGGCACGGCACACGAGGTGCTGGGTGGCCAAGCACCACGCCCGACCGCCTTTGTCTCCCCAGTGGCGATGTTCACTACACACCGCACGCGGTGATAATTTGAGGCGGAATCGGCCTAGGGGAGGCCCAGGACCGGTTCAGATAATCGTCACCGGTGTTGGCCGTGAGCGGGAATCGAACTCGGCAAAGCCGGGTTCGTAGCGCAGCGTAGCGCTAACCGCTACACAGCCGCTCCCAACACACGTGCACACGCTCACACACACACGCACGTGCACACACACACGCACGTGCGCACACACACACCTGCACACACACGCACACACACACACGTGCACACACACGCACGTGCACACGCACACACATCCAATCGGCACAATCATTGCTTCGCTGCAGCTCACAGACTGATAACTACCCCCCCCCCCCCCCGCAGCGCCATCGCCGTGCCGTGGAGTTGGGAGATGTCTCTGCTGTGTGTGAGCTCGGCATTCGGGGGCCGTTGCCCGAAACGTCGCCCGTTGTTTTACGTTCCCTGCGTTTTCCCGAGCGAAGGCCACTTGAGGCGAGAAGCTCGTTCTCAAGGGCAGGCATCGAAGCGTTGTCCCGCAATTCACCAACTCATCAATAATATCAACCCATGTTGTAAAATGACATTGCCACTGACACTCGAGTGATTTTGATGAGAGACTCAGTCAGAGGACAAGAGACGAAACTTGGCGGTTCCAAATGCTTTCGATCCCAAATTACGTGCGACGTCTGGGTGCTGTTCGAATACGAGTCGCGCTTTTGAGAATTTGTCCACGCGACCGTTTGTTGGGATTGTCCACACAGGGCGTTGTTGCCTATGCCTGTTGCATCACGGCCTACACAGCTCCTGCTGCAGCTGAAGCAGCTGCAGCAGCTGCTGCACTGTCGTCCGGTGGGACCTGCGTCTCCCACAAGAACCACGACCCATCGTGAATCGCTCCCGGTCGCCCGAACCGCTCCCGGTCGCCCGAACCGCTCCCGGTTGTGAACTCCTCTCGGTCATGAACCGCTCCCGGGTCTTGAAACACTCCAGAGTCGTGAACCGCTCCGGGGTCGTGAACCACCACCAGGCATGAACTGCTGCCGGTCGTGAACCACTGCATCGTTGAGGTCTTGGTTGATGATGGGAAGTCTAGGTTCTTGTGTGAGTCTTTGGGCTCATGTGTGAGTCTATGGGTCTCTATGTGAGTCTGTGGGTCTCTGTGGGAGTCTAGGTTTTTGTGTGAGTCTTTGGGCTCATTTGTGAGTCTATGGGTCTCTATGTGAGTCTGTGGGTCTCTGTGGGAGCCTAGGTTTTTGTGGGAGTCTTTAGGTTCATGTGTGAGTCTGAGGGTCTCTGTGGGAGTCTAGGTTTTTGTGTGAGTCTTTGGGCTCATGTGTGAGTCTATGGGTCTCTATGTGAGTCTGTGGGTCTCTGTGGGAGTCTAGGTTTTTGTGTGAGTCTTTGGGCTCATGTGTGAGTCTATGGGTCTCTATGTGAGTCTGTGGGTCTCTGTGGGAGTCTAGGTTTTTGTGTGAGTCTTTGGGCTCATGTGTGAGTCTATGGGTCTCTATGTGAGTCTGTGGGTCTCTGTGGGAGTCTAGGTTTTTGTGTGAGTCTTTGGGCTCATGTGTGAGTCTATGGGTCTCTATGTGAGTCTGTGGGTCTCTGTGGGAGTCTAGGTTTTTGTGTGAGTCTTTGGGCTCATGTGTGAGTCTATGGGTCTCTATGTGAGTCTGTGGGTCTCTGTGGGAGTCTAGGTTTTTGTGTGAGTCTTTGGGCTCATGTGTGAGTCTATGGGTCTCTATGTGAGTCTGTGGGTCTCTGTGGGAGTCTAGGGTTTTGTGGGAGTCTTTAGGTTCATGTGTGAGTCTGTGGGTCTCTGTGGGAGCCTAGGTTTTTGTGTGAGTCTTTGGGCTCATGTGTGAGTCTATGGGTCTCTATGTGAGTCTGTGGGTCTCTGTGGGAGTCTAGGTTTTTGTGTGAGTCTTTGGGCTCATGTGTGAGTCTATGGGTCTCTATGTGAGTCTGTGGGTCTCTGTGGGAGTCTAGGTTTTTGTGTGAGTCTTTGGGCTCATTTGTGAGTCTATCGGTCTATATGTGAGTCTGTGGGTCTCTGTGGGAGTCTAGGTTTTTGTGGGAGTCTTTAGGTTCATGCGTGAGTCTGTGGGTCTCTGTGGGAGCCTAGATTTTTGTATGAGTCCATGCATCCCTGCGAGACCCTTTGGGTTCATGTGTCAGTCTATGGGTCTCTTTGTGGGTCAATGTGGGTTTATGGGCATAGTGATCAGTTCTGTGCATCTCTTTGGATCTCTGTGTGAGTCTATGGGTCTCTGTGTGAGTCTATGGGTCTCTTTGTGAAGTCTATGGGTCTCTGTGTGAGTCTATGGGTCTCTGTGTGAGTCTATGGGTCTCTTTGTGAAGTCTATGGGTCTCTGTGTGAGTCTATGGGTCTCTTTGTGAAGTCTATGGGTCTCTGTGTGAGTCTATGGGTCTCTTTGTGAAGTCTATGGGTCTCTGTGTGAGTCTATGGGTATCTGTGTGAGTCTATGGGTGTCTGTGTGAGTCTATGGGCCTCTGTGTGAGTCTATGGGTATCTGTGTGAGTCTATGGGTCTCTGTGTGAGTCTATGGGTCTCTGTGTGAGTCTATGGGTCTCTTTGTGAAGTCTATGGGTCTCTGTGTGAGTCTATGGGTCTCTGTGTGAGTCTATGGGTCTCTGTGTGAGTGTATGGGTCTTTATGTGAGTCTATGGGTCTCTGTGTGAGTCTATGGGTCTTTATGTGAGTCTATGGGTCTCTGTGTGAGTCTATGGGTCTCTGTGTGAGTCTGTAGGTTCCATGCGAGTCGATATGTTCAACGTGAGTCTACAGCTTCTTGTGTTCGTTTGTGGGCCTTTATGGCGCAGTAGAGTCGCGTGGTTGGCATGGGCCCTGGTGCATAGAATTAAATGAAGGGCTAAATGGACCCCCCCCCCCCCTATCCGGCCGTTATGCCCTGGTGCAGTTGCACCGCCCTGCGCACTCTCACTGCCCCATCGCTTTGAGGGCCAGCGTTGTGCAGACAGATAGATCCTCTGTGTGAGGGCGTAGGCAGAAGCCATGGGTCAGGGGAAATTGCTACTGCGTGTGGAGGAATTTGCTGCGGTTGTGGTCGTGTTGGTGGTGGCAACGTGGGGGGGGGGGAGTGGGTGGGTGCCCCCCCCCCTCCTCCCCCTGCCCACCACTGTGGCCCACGCAAAAGGGAAATACGTGCTTGGGGTAACACCGGAGATGGGGGGGGGGGGGTGAAGTCGCGGCTACGTGTGGAATGAAATCATGAGTCGTGCTGAATGAGTCGAGGGTCGTTTGGAATGAAATCATGAGTCGTGCTGAATGAGTTGAGGGTCGTGTGGAATGAGTCGAGAGTCGTGCTGAATGAGTCGAGGGTCGTGTGGAATGAGTCGGAGGTCGTGTGGAATGAAATCATGAGTCGTGCTGAATGAGTCGAGGGTCGTGCTGAATGAGTTGAGGGTCGTGTGGAATGAGTTGAGGGTCGTGCTGAATGAGTCGAGGGTCGTGCTGAATGAGTCGAGGGTCGTGTGGAATGAGTCGAGGGTCGTGTGGAATGAAATCATGAGTCGTGCTGAATGAGTTGAGGGTCGTGCTGAATGAGTCATGGGTTGTGCTGAATGAGTCGAGGGTCGTGTGGAATGAGTCGAGGGTCGTGCTGAATGAAGTCAGTCACGTCACCTTCTCGCCCGCTCCTTACCCCGCTCACCCCAACCAGGTGATCTTCCTCCACCGCCGCCACCGCCGCCGTGCGAGGAGCAGGAGGAGGTTTTGGGGGGCCCCGTGTCTCCCCCGGGGGGCTTCCCCCTGCCCCCTCCCGTCGTCTCGCCAATCGCGGTGAGGACGAGGGGAGACACACGGGGGGGGGGGGGGGTGGAGACACGGAGCGGGAGATAAAGGGAGACACGGGGAGATAATGGGAGACACGGGGAGACACGGGCAGATACGGGGAGATAAAGGGAGACACGGGGAGACACGGGGGGATACAGGGAGACACGGGGAGATACGGGGGGACACGGGGAGACACGGGGGGACAGGCACAGCACGCACGTGTGTAGGACACACACACACACAGACGATGTGCACACAGGTGCCTCTGTATACGTGTTCAATTCCGGCTCAGGGTGACGAACATCTGAACTGGTCCTGGGCCTCCCCTGTGTCGTCCGAAGCCTTGTACCTGGTGAGGTGCGCAATCAAAATCAGCATCAGCATTGGGGAGACAAAGGCTGCCGTGGGCAGCTGGCCACCCACCCCCCCTCGTGTTCCGTTGTGGGCCTCGGTAGGTGCTCACTAGCAGCACTTGCCTCAACAGTCTGTGACAGGCTACACGGGGGGCGGGGGAATCTTTGTCTCGTAGAAGCAGCCTCTGGGGAAGCAGTCGAGCATCGAGGTGGAGATCGATCAGCTGAACAGCCTCATCGCCGAGATGGAGAGCCTGGCTCCACTGGAGCCACGCGGGTGGCAGGTACGCACGCGCACACACACGCACGCATACACGCACGCGCACACGCACACACCAATACCAACAGCCGCCATTCATCACTCGGTGACGGTGACGTGACCACGGCGCCTGTCCCAGGCCAGGTGCACGTGACGTGTTCAAAGATCGCTGCTGACAAGAGGTCAGGGGGCAGACCCGGGTGCCATGGGTTGACTGACTAAGATGACTGAGATGACTGGCTGATGCACCACCACCTGTGCCCCCTGCTGTGCCAACCTGCTGTGATTTAGCCGGCCAGCGCTCCGCTCGTTGTTGTGAGCGTCGCTCCTCCGCCCTCCGTTGTTGTTGGAGGGCGACTGCCTCCAACTGCCCAGTAGCGTCCTTCACGAGCCTCCTCCACAGAGGCCGATCTTGACACCGCTGGTACCAGTCATCGGCAAGTCCACTCAGCTCCACGTCCTCCTGTACCACATCGCTCCATCTCTTCTCTAGCCCACGCCGTGTCTGTTTAGCCCCCTTTATTCAGCTAAACAGAAGTTGCTTTGGGTATGCGGTGGTTCGGCATGTAGGCGACATGAAACAGCCAAAGCAGCCTTGCCTGCCGGAGAAGCTCACTGATGGGACTTTGTCGAGATCTTTCAAGGATTTACGCAATCCAGCCTGGTTAAACCCAGGATGGATCATAAGCTGGCCAGCCGGAAAGTGTCTAACCACAGAAGATGTTCCATTCGAGGGGTCCACGTGTCGCAAGCTTAGAGAAGGGAGGGCATGGCCATGGCCGAGAATATCAATAGCTTCATGTGGAGTGACAGACCAGGTAGCTTCCACACAGCGCTATGAAGCTAATGAAAATATAATACCGCCTGACGGATTCGGAGTGAAACTTCTGCTGTCTTCAGCACACTGCCCAGGTATAGGAAACTTTCCAGTCTCTCCACAACTGCCTCATCACCAATGGGGAGTTGAGGGGGTGGAGTGTCCGATGGCACAAAATTCCCAGGCAGGTGCTTAGTTTTGGTGGGGCTGGTGGCAAGGCCCCACACCTCTTAGTGGCAAGCTCCAGGTTCAGCAGCAGCACCTCCAACTCCTCCTCTGCGTGAGCAGCAATCACCAGATCATCGGCATGCGTAAAATAGTTGACCAATAGGGAGCCATTCCTCGACCACACCCGGGCATTGATCAGCCTCCCATTGTATCTGTACCAGATTTAAATTCCACCAGTACATCCATGGAAAGCTTCTTGAACTACGTGGCCAAAGATGATGTTAAATAGTGTAGGGGTCAAAAGACAACCCTGTCGCACCCGAAGGTGAACAGAAAATGGCTCTGACATCCAGCCATGCAAGTTTACCAGGTCCTGCCCACCATCATGAAGGTCCTTAATGATTGTGAGCAGACGGTCTGGGATTCCAAAGACACGAACAACAACCCAGAGCTCTGGCCTATTCATGGTATCATAGGCCTTGACCAGGTCAATAAAGCAGCAATGTAGTTCCTGTTAAAATTCCTACACCTCTGCTGTAGCAAACGGACAGAGAAAATTGCATCCGTGCAGGGCTGCCCTGGTCTGAAACCACATTGGGGCTCCGCAAGCTTCTCCTCAGCGTGCCTGGCAAGGTTGATGTCGAATAATTCTTGCCAGGACCTTTCCCGGCACACCGAGGAGGGAGATGCCTCTGTAGTTGTCGCAAACAGTGTGGTCCCACTTTTAAAAAAATGGGGTACCACCAGGGCATCCTTCCCATCCTGTGGAACCCATCCTGTGGACCAGCTGGTTGCAGTCTACACACACACACACACCACCGTCCCTCAGCGGTTTGCTTGGGAGGTCATCTCTCCCCGGCGCTCTAGCTGGTTTCTAGCTCCGCATCGCCCTTTGCACTTCCTCAACAGACGGCACCTCAGCCAGCCACTCGCAGGCGGTGGCTACTTCCTCCAGTATTTGAGGCACACCAGCACCAGCAGGGTCAAGCCCACCTTGCCCTGTGCTGTTGTTTGACCTGAGGGGCTGGGTTCCCCTCCCCCAAGATGCTCAGCAAACCTGTGAGCCTGTTTGCGTGCACAGACACAAATACACGCGCACACACACGGGCACACACACACGTACACACGCACGCGTGTGTACACACACACGCGTACACACACACACGTGTACACACACACACGTGTACACACACACGTGTACACACACACGTGTACACACACGTGTACACACACACACGTGTACACACAACAACAACAACAACAACCGCCATTCGCCACTAAGTGGCGGTGATGTCACCACGACGCTTGTGCCAGGCTATGTGCACCCTGAGGCCACGTGAAGTGTCGAACGCCCGCTGGCAGGAGGTCACGGGGCAGACCCAGGTGCCACGGGTCGACTGACTGAGATGACTGGCTGATGCACCAGCTGTGCCCCCTACTGTGCCAACCTGCTGTGCTTTAGCCACCCGGCGCTCCGCTCGTTGTTCTGAGGGTCGCTCCTCTGCCCTTCGTTGTTGTTGGAGGGCGACTACCTCCAACTGTCCAGTAGCATCCTTCACGAGCCTCCTCCACAGAGGCCGATCTTGACACCGCTGGTACCAGTCATCGGCAAGTCCACTCAGCTCCACGTCCTCCTGTACCACATCACTCCATCTCTTCTCTAGCCCATGCCGCGCCCACTTAACCCCCTCAATCCGGCCGAACAAAAGCTGTTTCGGCATGCGGTGGCTGGGCATGCGGGCTACATGACCCAGCCATCGCAGCCTTCCCCGCCGGAGGAGCTCACCGATGGGACCTTGCCCAGATCTTTCAAGGATTTTTGAGCTCCTCACACAATCCAGTCTGGTTAAACCCAGGATTGATCGTAGGCAGGCCAGCCTAAATGTTTCTAACCGGCGAAGATGTTCCATTAGGGGGGGTCCACGTTTCGCAAGCGTAGAGAAGGGAGGGAATGACCGTGGCCGAGAAGACCTGAAGCTTAGTGCGGAGCGACAGACCAGGTAGCTTCCACACAGCGTTACGCAACCGATGAAAAGATATTGCCGCTCGACTGATTCGGAGTGAGACCTCTGCTGTTAAACTGGAGCCAGTCATAAGCACACTGCCCAGGTAAGGGAAACTCTCCACTCTCTCCACAACTGCCCCATCACCGATTGGGAGTTGTGGGGGTGGAGTGTCCGATGGTACAAAATACCCAGGCAGGTGCTTAGTTTTGGAGGGGCTGATGGTAAGGCCCCACCTCTTAGTGGCACACTCCAGTCTCAGCAGCAACCTCTCCAACTCCTCCTCCGAATGTGCAGCTATTACCAAATCATCAGCATACATAACGTGGTTGAGCAATAGGGAGCCATCCTTTGACCGCACCCGGGCGTCGATCAGCCTCCCATTATATCTGTACCATATGGAGATTCCCCCGGTACAGCTATTGAAGGCTTCACAAACTACGTGGTCAAAATAGATGTTAAATAATGTGGGAGCCAGAGGACATCCCTGTCGCACCCCAAGATTAACAGGGAATGGCTCTGACTCCCGGCCACGTAGTTTTACCCGGGCCCGCTCACCATCATGAAGGTCCTTAATGATCGTGAGCAGAGGGTCAGGTACTCCAAAAGCACGAAGAATAACCCAGAGCCCAGGCCTACTGATGGTATCATAGGCCTTGACCAGGTCAATAAAGCAGAGATGTAGGTCTTGTTGGAATTCCCTACCCCTCTGCTGTAGCAGACGGACAGAAAATATGGCATCTGTGCAGGACCGCCCTTTCCTGAAACCGCATTGGGGCTCCGCAAGCCTCTCCTCAGCGTGCCTGGCAAGGCGATGTTGAATAATCCTTGCCAGGACCTTTCCTGGCACACTGAGGAGTGAGATGTCCCTGTAGTTGTTACAGTCTGTGCGGTCTCCCTTCTTAAAAAGGGGGACCACCAGGGCATCCTTCCAATCCTGCAGAACCCGTCCAGTGGTCCAGACTGTTGTTATGATGTCATATAGGGCAGTCTGTGCACAAACGCCGCCCTCCCTCAGCATTTCACTTGGGAGATCATCTCTGCCCGCTGCCTTTCCTGGTCTCAGACTCCGGATCGCCTTCAGTACTTCCTCAACAGATGGCACCTCAGCCAGCCACTCACAGGGGGTGACTTCTTCCAATATTTGAGGCACTGCAGCCTCAGCAGGGCCATCCTCACTTTGTGCCACGATGTTTTCCTGGCTGAGGGATTTTCCCTCCCCCAGGACCTCACAGAAATGCTCAGCAAATCTGCAAACCTGTTCCTGGGTGTCGGAGATTGGGTCACCGTTTTTTCCCCTAATGATGGTAATAGGTGTGGTGCTGCAGATTACTTTTTTGATGGAGTTAAATAGAGATTTGTGATCATGGGCCACTGAGGCAGACTCCATCTCCTCAGTAACCCGCGACCACCACCCATCCTTGCAGCGCCTCACGGCTCTCCGAACCTCCGAGTGAAGGCTGCGGTAAGCCTCCTCATTCTCTGAAGTGGGATTCTGTAGCCGATGACAGTGGGCCTGTCGCTTTTTTTCAACCATCCTGAACACCTCCTCTGTCAGCCAGGGTCTCTGGGGAGGTCTGGACCGCATACCCAAAGCAGCCATTGCAGCTGCATGAGTCACAGTCCTAAACCTCGCCCATTTACCCTCGACATCAGGAGGAGTCGGGGACGATGCCAATCCCAGCCACAAGTGATGATGAAATTCTCGCTTGCAACTTTCATCAGATAACTGAGACCAGGCCACTTTAGGTTGGAATGGGGTCCTGGGTGTACACCCACCACCGGAGTGGAAAAATGGCAGGCGCATCTTACAGATGACTAGTCGATGGTCAGAGGGCAGATCAGCTCCACGGTAGGTCCTGGTGTCAAGGACATGGGCTCGCATCCGCTGGTCCGTCACTATGTAGTCCAGCAGATGTTCTTGCTTGGACCCGGCATGCATCCATGATGTTGTGTGGATGCGCCGATGCCGGAACAGCGTGTTGGTAATTACAAGCACATGGGCTGCACAAAAATCTAGCAGCCTCCTACCATTGTTATTGAGCTGATCTGGCCCATGCCCTCCAATCACTCCAGACCAGGTGCCAGCATCATGACCAACTCGGGCATTGAAGTCACCCAACATGATGACTCTATCCCGAGGAGCCACTTTAGCCAGCACCTGTGACAGGAGGTCATAGAAGGCATCTGACTCATCGGCTTTGCCTGCATCCCTCCACGGATGTTCATCTTCGGTGGGGGCATAAGTAACCACGACCACCATTCCTCGCCTCCGGTTGATGGAAGGCGAGCCCAAAGTAACCTGGGATTTACAGCTTCCCACACCTCACCGCCACGCTCCCACGCCCCCTTCATTCTTTTGTTCAAAAGAAGAGCCACACCCTGTTGTTTGGCAGTCTGCTGCCCCGAGTAGAGGACTGTCCACCCCTCATGGTGGCAGGAGCCAGAGCCGGTCCACCGGACCTCCTGAATGCCACACAGATCTAGGCGGTACCGGTCCAGCTCCCGACAGAGGAGTGGCAGCCTCTCCTCCGCAGTGAGCGTTCGAACATTCCACGTGGCCACCCGTAGTGGCTTTTCGTTGTTTCTGGAGGAGCCCCGAGGGTAGATATTCAATCTCCTGGCTCCGCCAATTGGGGTTTGGCCAGGAGACGTCATAGACGCCTGGCCCCCCGGGGCCTCCGGCACAAGCTTATTAGTTACATATTTCAGTTTAACTCGTGGTTTAGTGGTAATTAATTGAAGGTGGAGGGGTTACCAGCCCCTCGCACCCGTCCAGAGCTCCCGTTTAGCCCCTGTGGTGGACACATATGCCATGAGGGGAGGAGCCAATCAAAATTGGACCTCCCCCCACAGCACTGTCCACGACAGAGTTGCCCGTCCAGCACCGCGAGGAGGTAGAGGGTTGTTTTGTACACACACACGTGTACACACACACACGTGTACACACACGTGTACACACACACGTGTACACACACGTGTACACACACACGTGTACACCCACACACGTGTACACACACGTGTACACCCACACGTGTGTGTACACAGATCCCCCTGTTGACGAGACTGTTGGGGAAAGTGCTGCCAGCGCGGGGCACCTTTGAAGGCGCCTCCCCGCGTGTCACCATCTCCCTGCGCTATCGCAAACGGTGGCGCCAAGTGCCGCCGGGCGCCCGGCTACCAATGTTAACAACCATTCGTTATAGGAATAGGTTTTACCCTTTTAACTGGCACAAAAACTGACACCTTTATTCAAGGCATCATGTTTGCAATGACCACAACACAAGCAGTCAAAATGCAAACAAAAAAGACAACTCTGATAATAATATGCACTGTCCTTGAATTTGATTGGTCCACACCCGAGACAGCTTTTTTTAGAGCCTAGTCTCCATTGGTGTTGGACCAGAAGACACCAATGGTGTTGGACCAGAAGACACCAATGGAGACTAGGCTCTAAGAAAAGCTGTCTCGGGTGTGGACCAATCAAATTCAAGGACAGTGCATATTATTATCAGAGTTGTCTTTTTTGTTTGCATTTTGACTGCTTGTGTTGTGGTCATTGCAAACATGATGCCTTGAATAAAGGTGTCAGTTTTTGTGCCAGTTAAAAGGGTAAAACCTATTACTATATCTTGTTTCTGGCAAAGGAGGTCTCATAATGTTAACCATTCATTCTTCTTCTTCGTCTTCGTGTTTGTTACAGGCGGCCAAGGTGACGTCCCACGCTGTGTTTGCTGGGGACTCCCAGGGCCCCGTGGCTTCCTCCAAACCATCCCAGGGCCCCGTGGCTTCCTCCAAACCATCCCAGGGCCCCGTGGCTTCCTCCAAACCATCCCAGGGCCCCGTGGCTTCCTCCAAACCATCCCAGGGCCCCGTGGCTTCCTCCAAATCCTCCCAGGGCCCCGTGGCTTCCTCCAAATCCTCCCAGGGCCCCGTGGCTTCCTCCAAATCCTCCCAGGGCCCCGTGGCTTCCTCCAAACCATCCCAGGGCCCCGTGGCTTCCTCCAAATCCTCCCAGGGCCCCACTCAGATCAAGTCGAGTGAGGCCTCCCCTGGACCCAACCAGGCTGCTGTGCCCCGCCCTGGAGTGGCGGTTGGCAGCGGGGGCCGCTTCAGTGGCACCGCCGTCATAGGAGTGGTGGGAGCTGCTGGTGGTAGTGGTGTGGTAGTGCATGGTGGTGGTGGTGGTGCGGTAGTGCAAGGTGGTGGTGGTAGTGGTGCGGTAGTGCATGGTGGTGGTGGTAGTGGTGCAGTAGTGCATGGTGGAGATGGTGGTGGTGGTGCAGTTGTGCATGGTGGTGGTGGTAGTGGTGCGGTAGTGCATGGTGGTAGTGGTGGCAGTGGTGCGGTAGTGCACGGTGGTGGTGGTGGTGCGGTAGTGCATGGTGGAGGTGGTGGTGCGGTAGTGCATGGTGGTAGTGGTGGTGGTGCGGTAGTGCATGGTGGAGGTGGTGGTGCGGTAATCCATGGTGGAGGAGGAGGTGGTGGTACGGCGAGGCCCGCCGGCAGTGCGGGCGTCCACACCGGCTTCTCGGCGGACGCCACGCCGAGCCGCCCGGCGTTCAACGTCCAATTCAACACCCAGCCCAAGGAGCACGCCCAGGCAGGGCCCCACAGCGGAGGAGGTCCCCATGTAGGAGGAGGTGCCCACGGTGGAGGAGGGGCCCAAGGTGGAGGAGGGGTCCTTGGAGCAGGAGGGGGGGGCCACGGTGGAGGAGGGGCTCATGGTGGAGGAGGGGCTCAAGGTGGAGGAGGGGCCCAAGGTGGAGGAGGGGCCCACGGTGGAGGAGGGGCTCAAGGTGGAGGAGGGGCCCAAGGTGGAGCCGGGGTCCTCGGAGGAGGAGGGGGGGCCCACGGTGGAGGAGGAGCCCACGGTGGAGGATCGGCAGTGCCTCCTGATGCGGTGGTCCCAGTTGTGCAGCATGGAAAGGTGAGTCCAGTGGTCGTGGCGGATGGGGGTGGCACCGTGTGTGTGTGTGCGTGTGTGCGCGTGTGTGAGTGTGTGCGTGTTTGTGTGTGGGGAGCAGGAGCATAGCGGTTAGCGCTACGCTGCGCTACGAACCCGGCCACCCGGGTTCGATTCCTGTTCACGGTCACCACCGGTGACGATTATCTGAACTGGTCATGGGCCTCCCCTAGGTCGACTCAGCCTCAAATGAGTACCTGGTGCGGGGTGTAGACTTTGTCACTGGGGAGACAAAGGCGGCCGGGCGTGGTGTTGGCCACGCACCCCCTCGTGTGCCGTGCCGGCCTTCATAGGTGCTCGCTAACAGCACTTTCCCAACAGTCTGTTTCATAGTTTAGTTTCATAGTTTAGTTTCATAGTTTCATTTATTTGGTATAGCCCTGTGAGCCATTCGGCTCTTGAATCGGGTGCAACCGCAACAAACACAAAAACAAAAACACGAACAAGAAAACATCTTAAAGTGACTTTGTGCATGTGCAAACAGAAAATCCAGGAAAAACATCAAAATATTCCTGAAACAGCACCGTACACCAACGCTGTGTGCAAAAATCCCAGTGGGATGCAAGTCAAACAACAACAAGACAACTAAGATTAAGGCCATCAGTCTAACTCCGTACTACAATAAACAAAAACATGGTCAAACCAAAAAACTTTTAGAAATCACCAAAATAAAGCCGTAAATGCAATGTAACAGTGATCATAGGAACTGTGACCGAATTTTTTACAATAAACTACATAAATAGCATGCAACACCAAACCCTAGAGCCACAGCTGGCTGCATGAGTCACTCCACAAACAACAGGAGCATCAGTCGGAGTATCACATTTTTCAATTCCCCTTTTAAGATCAGCACACTAAATCAAAATACAGATAATACTTTGCAGTGGTCATCCGGAGCGAAACATTTTATTTTATTTTAGGCCACTGAATAGCAGTGGCAGCTAGGGGTGTACAACTCCTCTAGAGCAGTTTTGAGTGAAGATCTCATAGGTAGTGATTCAAGTTGCAGTTTATTGGCAATAGCATTCCAGACCCTGGGGGCATCAATATCAAAGGGCCTTCCTCCAGTTTTTGTACGGCAATAGGGAATGTGAAGCTGGTAGATGAGCGAAGACCTGAGGTCAAATTTGCTCTTTGAAACAGAGAGGAGATCCAGCAGGTAGTCTGCGGAATTTTTTGTAAGTACATCGTGAATAAATAAGATCTGGTGCACAAGCCGTCGAACATTAAGAGATGTTAAGTTTGACCCAATTTAGAGATCACAGTGGTGAGTCCTATATGGGCAGTTCAATGCAAATCTTAAGGCCGAGTGATAGATGGAATCAAGCTTCTTCAGTACAGTACTTGGGGCTGATTCATACACGATATCACAGTAGTCAAGTAGAGGCAGTATGGTAGCTTTTATCAATTCCAAACGGAACATAGGGGGGAAGCAGTGCTTGTGTCGATACAGAAAACCAATTTTTATTTTTGTCTTTTTACAAATATAATCAATGTGATCTTCAAAATTCAGTTTTGAATCCAGGATGACCCCAAGATACGTATAGGTTAAGGTTATACGGGGGACCTTTGTCTTTGTGTGTGAGGAATGGTCGTGCAGAGGTTACTGTACTGCGCTATGAACCGGGCGATCCGAATTTGATTCCCGCTCACGGCCAACATCAGTGATGATTGTCTGAACCGGTCCTGGGCCTCCGCTAGGTCGACTCAGCCTCAAATGAGTACTTTGTGCCATGTGTAAGCATTGGCACTCGTGTGCTGTGCCGGCCTTCATAGATGATCGCTAACAGCACTTTCCCCAACAGTCTGTTAAGGCTATATGGGGGATCTTGGTCTTTGTTGAATGTTAGGGAGCCCCAATGTGGTTTAAAGCCAGGGCGATATTGCATGGATGCCAAATTCTCTGTCCATCTGTTACAGCAGCAGGGGTGCAGGGAATTTCAACAGGACCTACATCTCTGCTTTCTTCACCTGGTCAAGGTCTATGATAGCATCAAAAGGCCAGGGCTCTGGGTTGTTGTTCGTGTCTTTGGAGTCACTGACCCTCTGCTCACAGTCATTAAGGGCCTTCATGATGGTGGGCAGGTCCGGGTGAAGCTACGTGGCCAGGGGTCAGAGCCATTCCCTGTTCACCTTGGAGCCCAACAGCGATGTTCTCGTAGTTTGGGAATCTTTCCATGGCATTACTGGCTGGTACAATGGGAGGCTGGTGGATGCCCAGGTGCATGCAAGGGATGGCTCCCTATTGGTCAAGCATGTTACGTGCGCTGATGATTCAGTAATTGCTGCTCACTCTGAGAACAAGTTGTAGGTTCTGCTGCTGAACCTGGAGTGTGCCACTAAGAGGTGGGGCCTTACCATCAAATCCCACCACAAAACAAAGCACTTGCGTGGGTATTTTGTGCCATCAAAGACTCCACTCCCTCAATTCCCCACGAGCGGCATTATCTTTTCATCGGCCGCGTAACGCTTTGTGGAAGCTACCTCGACTGTCGCTCAACACGAAGCTTCGGGTCTTCTCGGCCACAGTCATGCCCTCCCTTCTCTGTGCTTCCGAAACATGGACCCCCTCTGGTAGAACATCTTCGCCGGTTTCAAGCATTCAGGCTGGCCTGCCTACGATCCATCCTGGGTTTAAGCAGGTTGGATTGTGTGAGGACTTCACATTTCCTTGAAAGATCTGGACACGTTCCCATCAGTGAGCTCCTCCGGTACGCGAGGCTACGTTGGCTGGGTCATGTAGCCCGCATGCACAGCCACCGCATTCCCAAGCAGCTTCTGTTTGGCCGGATAGAGGGGGCTAAGCGGGTGCGGCACGGGCTAGAGAAGAGATGGAGTGACGTGGTACAGGAGGACGTGGAGCTGAGTGGACTTGCCGATGACCGGTACCAGCGGTGTCAAGATCGGCCTCTGCGGAGGAGGCTCGTGAAGGACGCTGCTGGTCAGTTGGAGGCAGTCGCCCTCCAACAAGAGCAAGAGGGCAGAGGAGCGACGCTCACAACAACGAGCGGATCGCTGGGCTGATAAAATACAGCAAACTGGGACAATAGGGGCCACGGCTGGTGCATCTTGCAGTCATCTCAGTCGATCAGCCCATGACACCTTTGGCTGTCCCGTGACCTCCTGCCAGCGAGCCTTTCACACTCCACGTGGCCTCAACGTGCACCTAGCCTGGCACAAGCGCCGTAGTGGCGTCACCGCCAGTTAGTGGCGAACAGCGGCGGCTGCTGCTGCTGTTGTTGTTGTTGTGCGTGTACGCAAACACGCACACGCTGGGAGCGGCGGGGGAACGCTTGGCACCCCCTCGCGATGAACCCGGCAACCCACGTTCAGTTGCCGCTCACGGCCGCCAACGCCAGCGGCGATCTGAGCCAGTCTCGGGCCTCCCCTAGGTCGACTCGGCCTCAGATAAGTACCTGGTGCATCTGTGCAAACATCGCCACCGGGGAGACAAAGGCGGACGGGCGCGCGCCGCTTGGCCACCCACGCCCACGTGCGCCGTGCCGGCCTTCACAGGTGCTGCTCCCTAACAGCACTTGCCCCGACAGTCTGCTGAGGCTACACGGGGGGCCTTTGTCTCGCGCGGTCTCCCCGGGGGGCCACCGGGTTCACTCGCCCCGGGCCGCCGCGGCGACGCCGTCTCCGTGACGCCCTGACGCGTGCGTTACCATGGCGACGCTCCCTTGTTACCAGGGACCACGGGGAGGGGTGAGGGGAGGTCGGCGGGGGAGGGGGGGGGAGGGAGGGGGGCGAGACGTCACGCATCCACGCACGCGCACAGCCTCGTGGCCGATCCACTGCTGAATGAACGCCCACCTTCCTTCACGCCGTGGGGGTTCTTTTGGCCATACTTCACCGCGCTGGTCAGTGCGGGTTGGCGCGGGCGGCAGAGCCCCTGGATGGCGCCCGGTGCCGCTGGCAGGCGCTGCGCTAAGCTCACGAGCTCACGTGACCGCTCACGGCCACTGACACCGGTGACGATTGTCTCAACCGGTCCCTGGGCCTCCCCTAGGTCGGCTCAGTCGCAAATGAGTACCTGGTGCGGTGTGTAGTAAACATCGCCACTGGGGAGACAAAGGCGGTCGGGCGTGGTGCTGGCCACCAACGCCCTCGTGTGCCGTGCCGGCCTTCACAGGTGCTACTCGCTAACAGCACTTGCCCCGACAGTCTGTTGACTCCACGTATGTGCCTGTGTGTCTGTTGAGGCTATTCGGGGGATCTTTGTCTTTGGTGGCGATGGTTGTGATGGTGGTGGTGGTGGTGGTGATGCTTGTGGTTGTGGTGGTAGTGGTGGTGTTGGTTGTGGTGGTGGTGATGCTTGTGGTGGTGCTGATGGTGTTGGTTGTGGTGGTGATGCTTGTGGTTGTGGTGGTGCTGGTGGTATTGGTTGTGGTGGTGGTGGTGATGCTTGTGGTTGTGGTGGTTGTGTTAGTTGTGGTGGTGCTGGTGGTGTTGGTTGTGGTGGTGGTGATGCTTGTGGTTGTGGTGGTGGTGTTGGTTGTGGTAGTGCTGGTGGTTGTGGTTGTGGTGGTGGTGATGGTGGTGCTGGTTGACTGCCCATCATCGTAACCAAGCGCCCTGTGGAGGCAGCAACAGGGGGGGAAGTGGGGTTGGTGGGTCACACACAGATTACGTGGAACTCCCTTCCCTTGGGTGGAGGTCGAGAAGGTGCCACACCGCTGGCTCGCTAGGAGAAGGCAGTGTAGCAAGTGGGATCATCGCCACCTGTTTATTCCATCTCTACAGGGGGAGGGGGGGTTGGGGATAGAGCGTTGCCCCCTCGCGCGAGGCGTGGGTTGTGTCCGGGTGCTCCGGTCTCCTCCTCCTGCCTCCCACGTGCATAATAAACACGACGACTCATCATTCATTGTCTGTAAACATATTTAAGTAAATAAACCCACGGTGTGGCAGCAGCAGCAGCTGCTGGTGCAGCTCCCTGACCGAGACCTGGCGACTCATGCCGCATTCTCCGGATAAACTACGTGACATCACCGTTGTTAGACAAGTGCAGAGAATGTTCGGATGTGTCTATGAAGCCAGCACAAGTATTGCTCGCAGTTGCAATGAGCCATGTTAATAACGACGCCAAATTAGTATGTGGGTCTCTATGAGAGTCTGTGGGTCTCTGTGAGTCTATTGATCTGTGTGAGTTTATGGGTCTCGTGTGAGTCTATGGGTCTCTGTGTGAGTCTGTGGGTCTCTGTGTGAGTTTGTGGGTCTCTATGAGAGTCTGTGGGTCTCTGTGTGAGTTTGTGGGTCTCGGTGTGAGTATATGGGTCTCTGTGTGAGTCTATGGGTCTCTGTGTGAGTCTATGGGTCTGTGCGAGTCTATGGGTCTCTGTGTGTATGTCCATGAGACCCCTAGGTGATTGATCACTGTGGTTGGAGCTTAAATCCGGATTGAAACCCGGGCTGTCTCAGCCTCGGCGTCATTATGAACCCACCTTAGCTCCGAGCGTAACATATCCACGGCGGAGTGGTGGTGCAGTGGTTGGCGCATTGCACTACGCCTACATGAGTTCGATTCCCGGCCACGCCCAACGTCTATCAACTACTAAACTAAAGTGCCGTGTATTTACTTTACCAGGCGAGACCCACTGAGCTGCATAGCTCTTTCTCAGAAGCGACCTGGCCACGAATGTTAGCTCAAGGAAGTGGGCTAATCATCATCATCATCGCGTGGAAATGTCTAGCAGCCAAAGACTTTGAACGCGTGACGTTGATTGTAAACGTGGAGGGGAAAACCAGAAGACCCGGAGAAAAATCCACGCGGCCACGGGGAGAGAGAGAGACACGCAAACTCCAAATATACAGCAGCAGCAGGCATCAGGGTCGGGATCAAACCCACGACCTCCTGTACACCAGGCGATGTAGTTAACATCTCCTAGCCACCGTGATGATGATGAGAGAGAGAGAGAGACACGCAAACTCCAAATATACAGCAGCAGCAGGTGTCAGCGTCGGGATCGAACCCACGACCTCCTGTATACCAGGCGAGGTAGTTAACATCTCATAGCCACGGTGATGATGATGAGAGAGAGAGAGACACCGCAAACTCCAATTATACAGCAGCAGGTGTCAGCGTCGGGATCGAACCCACGACCTCCTGTACACCAGGCGAGGTAGTTAACATCTAATAGCCACCGTGGCGCCACGTTAGTGGCGAGCAACACCACCACCCCCCCTCCCCGGGGTGGTGCTCCCCCTCGCCATCCCGTCCAGAATGGTGAAGTATGGTCAAACAACCGCCGTGGCCGACACGGGCGTCGGGGGGGGGGGGGGAGGCGTTCATCCAGCAGTGGATCGGGAAAGGAGAACATCTCCATTGACATCCTACCCCCACCCCCTCTCACCCCCTCTCAACCCCCCCCCCCCCCCCCAGGCGCGTGAGGGTGAGGGTGCCGCCGTGGACGAACCCCTGGGTGAGTGCAGGCGGTGGGGACGCTGAGCGGGTGGTGGGGACACTGAGTGGGTGGTGTGGACGTGGTGGGGACACTGAGCAGGTGGTGGGGACGCTGAGCGGGTGGTGGGGATGTGGTGGGGACACTGAGTGGGTGATGGGGACACTGAGTGGGTGGTGGGGACGTGGTGGGGGCACTGAGTGGGTGGTGGGGACGTGGTGGGGGCACTGAGTGGGTGATGGGGACGCTGAGTGGGTGGTGGGGACGTGGTGGGGACACTGAGTGGGTGGTGGGGACGTGGTGGGGGCACTGAGTGGGTGATGGGGACACTGAGTGGGTGGTGGGGACGCTGAGTGGGTGGTGGGACACTGAGTGGTGCTCGCTCCGCTCGTGATTGCCGTGCGGTGCCCTCGCCCCGCCAGCCGTGGGGTTCACGCAGACTTCCAGCGTGCGGCGTGGTGCTGTGTGCTGTGTGGTGGTGTGTGGTGGTGTGTGGTGTGTGCGGTGTGTGGTGGTGTGTGCGGCGTGTACGGTGTGTGGTGTGTGTGGTGTGTGTTCTGCGTGTGGTGGTGTGGTGGTGTGTGCTGCGTGGTGGTGTGCTGTGTGTGCTCGTGTGGTGATGCGGTGCGGTGTGCAGGCCCGTATGCAGTGCGAGTACGGTATTAATCTGCGTGGTGGCGCTGGCGGTGCGGTGGGATTGGTGGTGCGGTGACACACGTTAGTGTGGTGCGTGTCGGCGTGTGGTATTGATCTGTGCGCCGGTGCGGTGTCGCCGTGTAGGGGTGTGGTATTGATCTGTGCGCCGGTGCGGTGTCGGCGTGTAGGGGTGTGCGTGGCGTGCGGGCTGCCCGTGAGCGGCGAGGGCTGCGTGGCGGAGCAGCGCCTGCACCACGTCCACTGCTTCACGTGCGCCGCTTGCGCCCGGCGCCTGCAGGGGCTGCCCTTCTACAGCACGCCCGGCGTGGGGCACTTGTGCGAGGCCTGCTACCTGGTGAGCCCCCGGTGGCCAGGGTCACCCGCATGGTCACAGTCGGGGTCGCAGTCGGGGTCACAGCCGGGGTCGCAGTCGGGGTCACAGTCGGGGTCACAGCCGGGGTCACAGTCGGGGTCGCTGTTGGGGTCGCAGTCGGGGTCGCAGACGGGGTCACAGTCGGGGTCACAATTCGGGTCACAGTCGGGGTTACAGCCGGAGTCACAATTGGGGTCGTAGTTGGGGTGACAGCCAGGGTCACAGTTGTGGTCACAGTCGGGGTCACAGCCAGGGTCACAGTCGGGGTCACAGTCGGGGTCACAGTCGGGGTCACAGTCAGGGTCACAATTCGGCTCATAGTCAGGGTCACAATTGGGGTCACAGTCGGGGTCACAGTCGGGGTCACAGCCGGGGTCACAGCCGGGTGTCACAGTCGGGGTCACAGTCGGGGTCACAGCTGGGGTCACAGCCGGGGGTCACAGTCGGGGTCACACATCAGGGCTGATGCTGTCTCCTTCGTGCTGATGTTCACACACCGCACTCCCCCTGTCTCCCCATATCTCCCCCTGTGTCTCCCCATATCTCCCCCTGTGTCTCCCCATATCTCCCCCTGTGTCTCCCCATATCTCCCCCTGTGTCTCCCCATATCTCCCCCTGTGTCTCCCCATATCTCCCCCTGTGTCTCCCCATATCTCCTCCTGTGTCTCCCCATATCTCCCCCTGTGTCTCCCCATATCTCCCCCTGTGTCTCCCCATATCTCCCCCTGTGTCTCCCCATATCTCCCCCTGTGTCTCCCCATATCTCCCCCTGTGTCTCCCCATATCTCCCCCTGTGTCTCCCCATATCTCCCCCTGTGTCTCCCCATATCTCCCCCTGTGTCTCCCCATATCTCCCCCTGTGTCTCCCCATATCTCCCCCTGTGTCTCCCCATATCTCCCCCTGTGTCTCCCCATATCTCCCCCTGTGTCTCCCCATATCTCCCCCTGTGTCTCCCCATATCTCCCCCTGTGTCTCCCCATATCTCCCCCTGTGTCTCCCCATATCTCCCCCTGTGTCTCCCCATATCTCCCCCTGTGTCTCCCCATATCTCCCCCTGTGTCTCCCCATATCTCCCCCTGTGTCTCCCCATATCTCCCCCTGTGTCTCCCCGTGCGTCTCCACGTCTCACTGTGCGTCTCCCCTCTTGCTTGCCCCGATGTCTCCCCGCGTGCCTCACCATCTTCATCCACGTGTCCACGCGTGTCCCCACGTTCCCCTGTTTGTCCCACCATGCCCTCCCCCCGTCTCCCTGTTTTTGTTTTTTACCTCCGTGCCCCCGCGCGACAGGAGACGCTGGAGCACTGCAGCGTGTGCGGGGAGGCCATCGTGAACCGCATCCTGCACGCCACGGGGCGCGCCTTCCACCCGGCGTGCTTCGCGTGCTCCGAGTGCGGCACGAGCCTGGACGGCGTTCCCTTCACCGTGTGCTCCGCCAACCGCGTGCACTGCCTCGAGGATTTCCACAGGCAAAGCGCACGGCCGCCGCCGCTGCTGCCGCGGCCGCCACCGTCGCACAACCGCGATCGCCGCGATCGCCGCGATCCCGGCGATCGCGGCGATGACCACGGTCGCACGACCACGATCGCCAGGTCCACCACGGTCACCACAACTACGGGCGACCACGATCACCGGGACCACCACCGCCACGATCACCACCACCGCGATCACCACCACCACACGCAGCCACGATCGCCGCACGATCGCACAACCGAGAAGCAGGAAGGCCTCGCTCGCATCATCAGCATCATCAGCATCATCATTGTCGTGACGATCGATATTACTCATCATCACTCCACGTGTTCACCCAGGAAGGCTTTGCCGAGCCTCAAGAGACCCTCTGGTTCGGGAGGGTCCTGCCAAGTTGTGTCGGTAGGGGGCGATGCTGCTGCTGTGTGATCCCGCTCGAGTTTACTTGCAGGGGATGATGTCTCAGCGTTGGGGGACGTTTCGTGCCCGATAGCCGGTCACACCGTGCGCTCAGCTACATGAAGAGAATTGAGAATCCAGAGGAAAGCCGCCGTGTAGCACAGGGGCAGAACGTGCAAGCTCCAATCACTCGTGCCACCCCTAGTGGATAGCGACCCCTAGTGGATAGCGACCCCTTACGGTGCGGTGCGTGTGTGTGGTGTGTACGGTGTGTATGTGTGTGCGGTCCTTGTGTACGGTGCGGTGTGTACAGTGTGTGTGTGTGTGTGGTGCATGTGTGCAGCGTGTACGGCACGGTGCGTGTGGCATTGTGCGCGTTGTTTACGGTGTGTACGGTGTGTACGGTGTGTGTGGTGTGTGTGGTGTGTACGGTGTGTGTGGTGTGTGTGGTGTGTACGGTGTGTGTGGTGTGTGTGGTGTGTACGGTGTGTGCGGTGTGCGGTGTGTGGTGTGTGCGGTGTGTGGTGTGTGCGGTGTGTGGTGTGTGCGGTGTGTGGTGTGTGTGGTGTGTACGGCACGGTGTGTGTGGTGTGTACGGTGTGCGCGTTGTTTACGGTGTGTGTGGTGTGTGCGGTGTGTACGGCACGGTGTGTGTGGTGTGTACGGTGTGTACGGTGTGCACGGTGTGTGCGGTGTACGTTGTTTATGGTGTGTGTGGTGTGTACGGCGCGCAGGAAGTTTGCCCCGCGGTGCTCGGTGTGCGGCGAGGCCATCGTGCCGGCGCCCGGTGAGAAGGAGACGCTGCGCGTCGTGGCGCTCGACCGCAGCTTCCACGTCGCCTGCTACAAGTGCGAGGTGAGCACGGGCAAAGGTCCCCCGCGTAGCCCGCGCGGCCTCACCGGGGCAAGTGCTCTTGGCGCGCCACTCCCACCCCCACCCCACCGCCGGTTCAGATTTTGGGTTGGTTGCCGTGAGCGGGTGATCGAACTCGGGTCGCCGGGTTCGCCTGCTAACCGCCGCGCCACCGCTCCCCACCACCCAGACTTTTTATTTATTGATTCACCAGTTAAGCTCCACTGAGCTATGTAGATCTTTTTCAGAAGTGACCAGGCCGTAACAAATGAAAGGTCTACGATGTGGCTTGTCGTCATCACGTGGAAATGTCGAACAGCCAAATTCTCTGCACGCGTGACGTCGATTGTAAATGTCGGAGGGACAAAACCGGAGGACCCGGAGGAAGAAGCCACGCGTGGAGAGAGAGAGAGAGACACCGCCAACTCCAAATATACAGCAGCAGTAGGCATGGTCAGGGTCGGGATCGAGCCTACGACCTCCTGTATACCGGGCGAGGGAATTAACATCTCCTAGCCAGCGTGATTATGATGAGAGAGAGAGACACCGCCAACTCCAAATATATAGCAGCAGCAGGCATCGTCAGGGTCGGGATCGAGCCTACGACCTCTTGTATACCGGGCGAGGGAGTTAACATCTCCTAGCCAGCGTGATTATGATGAGAGAGAGAGAGAGACACCGCCAACTCCAAATATACAGCAGCAGCAGGCATCATCAGGGTCGGGATCGAGCCTACGACCTCCTGTATACCGGGCGAGGGAGTTAACATCTCCTAGCCAGCGTGATTATGATGAGAGAGAGAGAGAGACACCGCCAACTCCAAATATACAGCAGCAGCAGCAGCAGGCATGGTCAGGGTCGGGATCGAGCCTACGACCTCCTGCATACCGGGCGAGGGAGTTGACATCTCCTAGCCAGCGTGATTATGATGAGAGAGAGAGAGACACCGCCAACTCCAAATATACAGCAGCAGTAGGCATCGTCAGGGTCGGGATCGAGCCTACGAGCTCCTGCATACCGGGCGAGGGAGTTGACATCTCCTAGCCAGCGTGATTATGATGAGAGAGAGAGAGAGACACCGCCAACTCCAAATATACAGCAGCAGTAGGCATCGTCAGGGTCGGGATCGAGCCTACGACCTCCTGCATACCGGGCGAGGGAGTTGACATCTCCTAGCCAGCGTGATTATGATGAGAGAGAGAGAGAGACACCGTCAACTCCAAATATACAGCAGGCATCGTCAGGGTCGGGATCGAGCCTACGACCTCCTGTATACCAGGCGAGGGAGTTAACATCTCCTAGCCAGCGTGATTATGATGAGAGAGAGAGACACCGCCAACTCCAAATATACAGCAGCAGGCATCGTCAGGGTCGGGATCGAGCCTACGACCTCCTGTATACCAAGCGAGGGAGTTAACATCTCCTAGCCACCGCAATGCCTCTCGAGATTGTTCTGCTGCTGCTGCTGCTGTGTGAACGGAGTGGAACTACGCGGACGTTCAAGACAATAAACACCTCCTCGTTCGAGAACCAAACATCAATCCCACCACCTCCTGGCTAGGACATTCTTCCTCCTCCTCGTCGAAGTCACCGCTGGTGGAGCCACCCACCGCATCGGAACATCCAAACAGGGGACGCTTGAAGCCGCAGTCGCCGTGACCTGTGGCCACGCAACCCAAACTGTGGACCTCCCCTAGGTCGACTCAGCCTTGAAATTGTATGTACCTGGTGCGGTGTGTAAACATCATCACATGGGGCGATAAAGTCACCCGGACGTGGTGCTGGCCACCCACCCCCTCGTGTGCCGTGCCGGCCTTCATAGGTGCTGCTACTCGCTAACAGCACTTGCCACTACAGCCTGTTGACTTCACGTATGTGCCTGTGTGTCTCCCCGTGTGTCTCCCGTGTCTCCCCGTGTGTCTCCCGTGTGTGTCCCCGTGTGTCTCCCGTGTGTCTCCCGTGTGTCTCCCGTGTGTCTCCGTGTGTCTCCCCGTGTGTGTCCCCGTGTGTGTCTCCCGTGTGTCTCCCCGTGTGTCTCCATGTGTCTCCGTGTGTGTCCCCGTGTGTCTCCCGTGTGTCTCTCCGTGTGTCTCCCCGTGTGTGTCCCCGTGTGTCTCCCGTGTGTCTCCGTGTGTGTCCCCGTGACTCAGGACTGCGGGTTGGTGCTGTCCCCCTCGGAGGGCAAGGAGCGAGGCTGCTTCCCTCTGGACGGCCACATCCTCTGCTTCCACTGCAGCGACTCGCGGCTGCAGGCCCGGCCCGGCCTGGCGGGCCCACAGCCTCTGTCATCATAAACACACGCACACACACTCACATACATACACGCAGATACATACTCGCATACACACACAAAAAAACACCAAGATCCCCCGTGTAGCCTTAACAGACTGTAGGGGCAAGTGCGGTTAGCGAGCACCTATGAAGGCCGGCACGGTACACGAGGGGGTGAGTGGCCAGCACCACGCCCGGCCGCCTTTGTCTCCCTAGTGACGATGTTTACACACCGCGCCAGGTACTCATTTGAGGCTGAGTCGACCTAGGGGAGGCCCGGAACCGGTTCAGATAATCGTCACCGGTGTTGGCAGTGAGCCGGAATCGAACCCGCGTCGCCGGGTTCGTAGCGCAGCGTAGCGCTAACCGCTACACTACCGCTCCCCATACTCGCATACACACACATACATACACACTCACATACACACACTCACATACACTCACTCACATACACTCACATACAAAGACAAAGATCCCCCGTATAACCTTAACAGACTGTAGGGGCAAGTGCTGTTAGCGAGCACCTATGAAGGCCGGAACGGTACACGAGGGGGTGGGTGGCCAGCACCACGCCCGACCGCCATTGTCTCCCTAGTGGCAATGCTTACTCACATACATACACTCACGTACATACATACGCACACTCACATACATACACACACTCACATATAAAGGCAAAGATATACAGAGATGCACACACACACAGGCCGATCCTAAGGGGGGAATTTGTTGGACCCACATTATATACACGTACACACACGTGTACACACACCCACGCACAGTAACACGTGTATACACACACACACGGTAACACCTGTACACACACACAGTAACACGTGTATACACACACAGTAACACCTGTACACACACACAGTAACACGTGTATGCACACAGTAACACCTGTACACACACACAGTAACACGTGTATACACACACAGTAACACCTGTACACACACACACAGTAGCACGTGTATACACACACACAGTAACACGTGTACACACACAGTAACACGTGTATACACACACAGTAACACCTGTACACACACACACAGTAACACGTGTATACACACACAGTAACACCTGTACACACACACACAGTAACACGTGTATACACACACAGTAACACCTGTACACACACACAGTAACACGTGTATACACACACAGTAACACCTGTACACACACACACAGTAACACGTGTATACACACACAGTAACACCTGTACACACACACACAGTAACACGTGTATACACACACAGTAACACCTGTACACACACACACAGTAACACGTGTATACACACACAGTAACACCTGTACACACACACACAGTAACACGTGTATAAACACACAGTCACACCTGTACACACACACAGTAACACGTGTATACACACACAGTAACACCTGTACACACACACACAGTAACACGTGTATACACACACAGTAACACCTGTACACACACACACAGTAACACGTGTATACACACACAGTCACACCTGTACACACACACACAGTAACACGTGTATACACACACAGTCACACCTGTACACTAACACACAGTAACACGTGTACACACACACAGTCACACCTGTACACACACACAGTAACACGTGTATACACACACACAGTAACACGTGTACACACACACACACAGTAACACGTGTACACACACACAGTAACACGTGTACACACACAGTAACACCTGTACACACACACAGTAACACGTGTACACACACACAGTAACACCTGTACACACACACAGTAACACGTGTACACACACACAGTAACACGTGTACACACACACACAGTAACACCTGTACACACACACACACAGTAACACCTGTACACACACACACACAGTAACACGTGTACACACACACACAGTAACACGTGTACACACACTGTAACACGTGTACACACACACAGTAACACCTGTATACACACACAGTAACACGTGTATACACACACAGTAACACGTGTACACACACACACAGTAACACGTGTATACACACAGTAACACGTGTATACACACAGTAACACGTGTACACACACACAGTAACACGTGTATACACACACACAGTAACACGTGTACACACACAGTAACACGTGTACACACACAGTAACACGTGTACACACACACACAGTAACACGTGTACACACACACAGTAACACGTGTACACACACACACAGTAACACGAACGCATAGTAACACGAAGCCTGACTGAGTTGTTGCAGTGGTCCTATGCAATGTGTCAGTCCCGGGATTGGTAACTCCCCCGTGTCTCCCCGTATCTCGCCGTGTCTCCCCGTGTCTCCCCGTATCTCGCCGTGTCTCCCCGTGTCTCCTTGTGTCTCCCCGTGTCTCCCCGTGTCTCCTTGTGTCTCCCCGTGTCTCATTGTGCCTCCCCGTGTCTCCTTGTGTCTCCCCGTGTCTCCTTGTGTTTCCCCGTGTCTCATTGTGTCTCCCGTGTCTCCTTGTGTCTCCCCGTGTCTCCTTGTGTCTCCCCGTGTCTCCCCGTGTCTCCTTGTGTCTCCCCGTGTCTCCCCGTGTCTCCCCGTGTCTCCTTGTGTCTCTGCGAGTCTCCTTGTATCTCCCCGTGTCTCATTGTGTCTCATTCTGTCTCCCCGTGTCTCCCCGTGTCTCTTTGTATCCCCCCCCCCCATCCACTCACTATGCCAAAGACTGCACGCCAGCGCCTTACATCCTCTTGTTCACCTCGGAGGAGTCAGAGGTCAGAGTCCATAGAGTCAGGGGTCAGAGTCCATAGAGTCAGGGGTCAGAGTCCATAGAGTCAGGGGTCAGAGTCCATAGAGTCAGGGGTCAGAGTCTATAGAGTCAGGGGTCAGAGTCCATAGAGTCAGGGGTCAGAGTCCATAGAGTCAGGGGTCAGAGTCCATAGAGTCAGGGGTCAGAGTCTATAGAGTCAGGGGTCAGAGTCCATAGAGTCAGGGGTCAGAGTCCATAGAGTCAGGGGTCAGAGTCCATAGAGTCAGGGGTCAGAGTCCATATAGTCAGGGGTCAGAGTCCATAGAGTCAGGGGTCAGAGTCCATAGAGTCAGGGGTCAGAGTCGATAGAGTCAGGGGTCAGAGTCTATAGAGTCAGGGGTCAGAGTCCATAGAGTCAGGGGTCAGAGTCCATAGAGTCAGGGGTCAGAGTCTATAGAGTCAGGGGTCAGAGTCTATAGAGTCAGGGGTCAGAGTCTATAGAGTCAGGGGTCAGATTCTATAGAGTCAGGGGTCAGAGTCCATAGAGTCAGGGGTCAGAGTCCATAGAGTCAGGGGTCAGAGTCCATAGAGTCAGGGGTCAGAGTCCATAGAGTCAGGGGTCAGAGTCCATAGGGTCAGGGGTCAGAGTCTATAGGGTCAGGGGTCAGAGTCTATAGGGTCAGGGGTCAGAGTCTCGGCTACACAGGGGGGACCTTTAGGGCGTTCAGGCGCCACGTGAACCTGCAGGGTCCAAGCAGCGAGGTGAGCGCGGGCCCTAGCTGCAACGAGTCCAATGGGGGCCCATCCGAGTGGGGGGGTAGCCCCACCCCACCCACCCCCCCATCCCTCTCCCATATTACCCCTCCCCCCCGCAAGCCTCTTCGTAAGCCTGGCACCTAGCCCCCCCCCCGCCCGCACCACCTTCCCCCGTGGAACCCCGGTGCGATTGCACCGACTGCGCACTGGGTAGCTACTTCACCGCCACCCCTCCCTCGCTTGCTGCGCCCGCGTGGGAGACCGCGGTAGTCCCCCACCCCCTGTATCGTGCTTTGACGCTCTAACGCTGCCAGTTTCTATACGAGTATAACAAAGAAAGAAACCCCAACAATATTGTTCTAAGAGTTTATTCTCCGGGACTCCCGGAGCCTGCGGGGGCAGCCGCTCGATGCGGCGGGCGGCGACGGGCAACAACGGTCCTCTCGATGTTGAGGCGGACGCCTGTCTGGCTGCGTCCATCCGATTGCCTTGTCCAGATATTGGCTCAATATCTGGACAAAGAAATCTGGGGTACCTGTGGCTAGCGTTCACGTCCGGGTATCCATTTGGTTACCTCGAAGACATAACTTCTGGTCGTCCATCTGGGGTAGCTCTGGCTAGCATCCACATCCGGTTGTCCATCTATTTTCCTGGAACACGGACATCTGGTTGTCCATCTGGGGTACCTCTGGTTATCACTCATCTGGTTGACCATCTGGTTTCCTGGATCACATACATCTGGTTCTGGTTGTCCATCTGGTTTCCTGGAAATCAGACGTCTGGTCGTCCATCTGGGGTACCTCTGGTTATCACTCATCCGGTTGACCATCTGGTTTCCTGGATCACATACATTTGGTTCTGGTTGTCCATCGGTTTCCTGGAAATCAGACATCTGGTTGTCCATCTGGGGTACCTCTGGTTATCATCCGGTTGACCATCTGGTTTCCTGGATCACATACATCTGGTTCTGGTTGTCCATCTATTTTCCTGGAACACAGACATCTGGTTGTCCATCTGAGGTACCTCTGGTTATCACTCATCCGGTTGACCATCTGGTTTCCTGGATCACATACATCTGGTTGTCCATCTGGTTTCCTGGAAATCAGACATCTGGTCGTCCATCTGGGGTACCTCTGGATATCACTCATCTGGTCGTCCATCTGGGTACCCCTATCATGATACCTGTCGCGATGATTTGCTTTCTTCGTAGCGCCACGCTGTACACCGGGGGCTGTCTCCGTCATCTTCATTGTTTGAAAAGGGCACCCCCAGTGTCAGCTGTCTCCGTGCGCCACGCGGCGACCTCGGCATCCGGCCCTGCGAGGCGGTGCATTCGTCTGCTGCCAGTGCGGGGTGGTGGGGAGGGGGCGCGATGATCGATACGCATTGTCCCCAAATTGAATAACTCCACTGCAGTTGATATCTGTCCGACGAGCTGATGTCTCCTTTCACATTCAGTTAGCTCTCTGACGGGTTGCTTTGTAGATGTCCACTCCCATCTGGTTAGACATCTGGTTGGTTGGTACGTGGCTGTCCGGTCCATCTGAGCATTTCGGATCAGGGCGTTCAATCTGTACGGTCGCCTCGCCGGATAATTGGCATTTGATTCTAGATTTGAAGCTTTCGTGACTGCAAGGATTCATACTCTTTGGTTTTTTCGGTAAAGTCAAAGAGTATGAATCCTTGCAGTCACGAAAGCTTCAAATCTAGAATTAATAACCTCTACGGGGAGGGTTTTCACCTATCTGTTAGAGCTTTTAACAGACAATGAGATAAGAAGTCACAGCTCATAGAGACGCTAACCTGTGACTTTACCGAAAAAAGCAAAGAGTATAATTGGCATTTGCTTTTTCATTTGGGGGACAATCCTCGTGGCTAGCATCCACCTGGGTGTCCCATCTGGGCACGGCTCATTCTGTGAATACTCGTGTGGCACGCTCGCCTATCGCAAGGGTGGGGGGTGAGGGCCCACCAGCTTCCCGACTGGAGACCAAACCACAGACAGATTTCTCCGTCGGCACGAGGTCGACCATCAGCAACCGTGCAGTCTCCTGCGATAAGAGTTCAACACCAAGACCGGCGGTGCCAACCAAATCCTACCGCCCCCCAAACACAGACTCCAGCTCCCCGGGACAGGTGGCAGACCCTAGGTGAGGGACCAACATCCACCGCCGGCCGTAGCTGAGTGGAGACTTGGCTTCAAACGGACTCGTGGCCCGCGAGGACTCCTAGGGGCGTTGTCTTCCTTACCACGGAGTGGCCTCGCACCGGACTCGAACCTTACTGCCCCCCCCACCCCATCCACCTCTGGCGTGTTTGACCGGATTCGCCGTTGAGTTTTGTGTTCGCTGCGCGGTGTCGAGTCCCGCGGGTTTCCGCAGTCCCGGGAGTCCAGTGCGGACCAAATAAAGATTCGCCTTTTGTACTCCGTTCCCGTGCCCGGACCCTTTCGCTGTATCACGGTGGTGGTGGTGGTGGTATCCGTAATAGGGGAGCGGTAGTGTAGTAGTGGTTTGATTCCCGCTCACGGCCAACCACACTGACGATTATCTGAACCGGTCCTGGGACTCCACTAGGTCGACTCAGCCTTAAATGAGTACCTGATGCGGTGCGTGAAGTCATCGCCACTTGGGAGACAAAGGCGGCTGGGCGTGGTGCTGGCCACCCACCCCCTCGTGTGCCATTCTGGCCTTTGTAGGTGCTACTCGCGAACAGCACTTGCCCCAATAGTCTGTTACAGGCTGCACGGGGGATCTTTGTGTTTGGTATCTGTAATATAGGTTTTTTGGGTTAGATCGCATAAATATCTAAATGTGTCGTTAAACCCGTTATTACCCGACAGAGCCAATTAGCAAGGCTTGTCACGTGAACGGAACGTGCCAATTCGTTACTAGTACAGGACACCGGTGTGTTGGAGAGTAAACCCACAACGTTTACAATCTGAGTACGACGTTTCACCAGTAATTACAACTAGCTTCATCAGGCGACAGCCAGGTTTGAATTTTAAATGTTGTGGGTTTTCCCTCCAACACACAACCGGTGTGCTGTACGAGTCACGAATTGGCCACGTTATCTTTACGTGACAAACCTTACTAATTGGCTGTGTCGGGTGGTGGCGGGTTAAACGACGCATTTATATATTTACGCGATCTAACCCAAAAAAACCCTTCTATTATGGATAATATTGGTCGCGAAAAGGCCTACTTGGTGTTAGGTGGTGGTGGTGGTAGTGGGCAAGGTGTGGGCTGCTCACAACCCCTCTCACTGACCAAGCCCCGGGCGTGTTGCCCAGGGAGCACTGCTGGGTCCATCAAGACAGATGGCAACCTTCGTGGGTGAGTAATTGAGCGACTCGCAAAAAATTCACGTGTGGATGATTCAAATGAGGAGTGGGTGGATGGGTGACTTGCCGGGCGACTTGGATAATGAATGAGCGAGTGGGTGAGTGGGTGAGTGTAGATGGTTAGTGAGCTGGTGAGCGTGTGAGTGAGTGTCGCCGCCCTTTCCACTAGACCAAACCCAGACAGATTTCTCAGTCGGCCGAAGTCATTCACCATTTCACAGTTTATTGCAATAAGTTTCAACACAATGCCAGCATCCGGTCTCTACACGCGTCAATTCCTGCCACCCGAACGGCGGCGAGATGTTAACTACCTCGCCTGGTCTACAGGAGGTCGTGGGTTCGATCCCGACCCTGACGCCTCCTGTATATTCGGAGTCTGCGGTGTCTCTCTCATCATCATCACGGTGGCTAGGAGATGTTAACTACCTCGCCTGCTACACAGCACGGCGTGGGTTCAATCCCGACCCTGACGCCTGCTGCTGCTGCTGTATATTTGGAGTTTGCGGTGTCTCTCTCTCTTCGTGGTCGCGTGGATTTTTCTCCGAGGTCTTCCGATTTTCCCCTCCACATTTAGAATCAACATCAATCGTTTAGATGATGATAATAAGTCACTTAATTGACTATCATTTGTGGCCAGGTCGCTTCTGAAAAAGAGCTATATAGATCAGTGGGCCTTACCTAGTAAAAAAAAACGAATTGTTTAGTTTTAGTTCATAGTTTAACTTTTTTTTTCATTTTACCAAGTAAGGCCCACTGAGCTGCGTTGCTATTTTCTTTTTCAGAAGCCACAAATGATAGCTCAACGAAGTGGCGTAATCATCACGTGGGACTATACTGCAGTCAAATCCTCTACACGCGTGTTGATTTGAAATGTGGAGGGAAAGAGCAGAGGGTTCGGAGAAAAATCCACACGACCATGGGCCGAATATTCAAACTCCAAATATACAGGAGGCATCGTCAGGGTCGGTAACGCACCAACGACCTCCTGCATACCAGGCGAGGTAGTTGACATCTCCTAGCCACTGCAGCGCCAGAGTGCACACCATGTGCATATGGTACAGTGTAAAAGCGCCCCGTGTGGACATCCATCGGGTGCACTATGTAAAAACACCCCATTGGGTGCACTATGTAAAAGCGCCCCTTGTGTACATCCATCGAGTGCACTCTGTAAAAGCGCCCCATCGGGTGCACTATCTAAAAGCGCCCCATTGGGTGCACTATGTAAAAGCGCCCCTTGTGTACATCCATCGAGTGCACTCTGTAAAAGCGCCCCATCGGGTGCACTATGTAAAAACGCCCCTTGTGTACATCCATCGGGTGCACTATGTAAAAGCGCCCCATTGGGTGCACTATGTAATAACGCCCCTTGTGTACATCCATCGGGTGCACTCTGTAAAAGCGCCCCATCGGGTGCACTATGTAAAAGCGCCCCATTGGGTGCACTATGTAAAAGCGCCCCTTGTGTACATCCATCCGGTGCACTATGTAAAAACGCCCCATTGGGTGCACTATGTAAAAGCGCCCCGTGTGTACATCCATCGGGTGCACTATGTATAAACGCCCCATCGGGTGCACTATGTAAAAGCGCCCCTTGTGTACATCAAACGGGTGCACTATGTAAAAGCGCCCCACTGGGTGCACTATGTAAAAGCGCCCCATTGGGTGCACTCTGTAAAAGCGCCCCGTGTGTACATTCATCGGGTGCACTGTGTCACCGCGTCCTCCCGCCGAGGAGAGGAGATCCCTCGCCGTCACCTCCCCCTGCTCGTCTCGCGGCCGCGATGTCGGGGTCCGGACCCCCTCAGCTGCGAACCCCCGAACTGGACATCGACCTGGGCAGCGACTCGGAGCTGACGGGACCCCCTTGCCGGGGTCTCCTGGAGGCGGAGGAGCCCCCGTTCCACGCCAGCTCGCTGCGGCTCGCCATCACCGATCCCGAAGGGGAGCCCGAGCGGTCCCCGTGGCGTGGGGGCGCTGGGGTCCTGGGGGTCCCGTGCGGGCCGCGGGGGACCGTGGTCTCCACGGTGACGAGGCTTCGCGTCGAGACCATCACCCCGGGGCCGAGGACCGCCGCCAAGGAGGCGAAAGTGAAACATTTCTTCGTGTTCAGGGTGAGGCTGCTCCCCGCACCCCACTCCCTTGCTGCCCGCGGGCTACCAACGGGACCCAGCGGGGGTCTAGAGGGGGACCCAGCGGGGGTCTAGAGGGGGACCCAGCGGGGGTCTAGAGGGGGACCCAGCGGGGGTCTAGAGGGGGACCCAGCGGGGGTCTAGAGGGGGACGAGAGGTGAAAGAGTGTGAGGGGTAGGGGGGGGAAGCGGAGGGCACCCCCTTCATAGGCCCCGATTCCGACCGCGGCCTCGCCTAGATTCATTACCCGGCGAGGAGAGGGGAGGACTCGAGGGAAGGGATAGAGGAAGGAGAGGGGACCCTGGGAGGAGGGGGACCCTGGGAGGGGACCCTGGGAGGGGAGGGGACCCTGGGAGGGGAGGGGACCCTGGGAGGGGAGGGGACCCTGGGAGGAGAGGGGACCCTGGGAGGAGAGGGGATCCTGGGAGGAGAGGGGACCCTGGGAGGGGACCCTGGGAGGAGAGGGGGCCCTGGGAGGAGAGGGGACCCTGGGAGGAGAGGGGACCCTGGGAGGAGGGGGACCCTGGGAGGGGAGGGGACCCTGGGAGGGGAGGGGACCCTGGGAGGAGAGGGGACCCTGGGAGGAGAGGGGACCCTGGGAGGGGAGGGGACCCTGGGAGGAGAGGGGACCCTGGGAGGAGGGGGACCCTGGGAGGGGATCCTGGGAGGAGGGGGACCCTGGGAGGGGATCCTGGGAGGGGACCCTGGGAGGAGACCCTGGGAGGGGACCCTGGGAGGAGAGGACCCTGGGGGGGTACCCTGGGAGGAGGGGGACCCTGGGAGGGGATCCTGGGAGGGGAGGGGACCCTGGGAGGAGAGAACCCTGGGGGGGTACCCTGGGAGGAGGGGGACCCTGGGAGGGGATCCTGGGAGGAGGGGGAGCCTGGGAGGGGATCCTGGGAGGAGGGGGACCCTGGGAGGGGATCCTGGGAGGGGACCCTGGGAGGGGACCCTGCCTGGTTGAGGTCTCCTTTGCGCAGTGAGCCCCTTAAATTGAGGGAGATTTTCTACATCACCACCTCCCATCATCAGCCATGGTCAATCCACTGCTGGATGAAGGCCTCCTCCCCCAATCCACCGCCATCTCTCACGATCCCGCGATGTTAACCATCCACTCGGCACCTGCACATGAGCTGATGTCATCATCGCTCCATCTCCCCGTGGTCAATATTCAGTACTGCACTGAATGATTGTGCGGGGTGTGGCACGAATGGTGCGGTTGGTATGGTGTAGTGAGATTTGGTGTAGTGAGATTTGGTGTAGTGAGATTTGGAGTAGTGAGATTTGGTGTGGTGAGATTTGGTGCGGTGAGGGTGGTGTGTCGGAAACTGGTGTGGTGAAAATGGTGTAGTGGGCATGGTGTGGTGAGGGTGGTGTGTCGGAAACTGGTGTGGTGAAAATGGTGTAGTGGGCATGGTGTGGTGAGGGTGGTGTGTCGGAAACTGGTGTGGTGAAAATGGTGTAGTGGGCATGGTGCGGTGAGATTTGGTGTGGCATTGGTGTGGTGGAAATTGGTGAGATGGGAATGGTGTGGTGGAAATTGGTGTGAAAATGGTGTGGCGGTGTTTGGTGTGGCGATATTTGGTATGGCGGTATGATGTGGTGGTGATGGTTTGGTGTGCGGGGTATTTGGTGAGGTCCCATCTGTGGTGTTGGTGTGGCGTGATGCGGTGGGTAATGTTTGTGTGGTGTGATTATGGGGAGCGGTGGTGCAATGGCTAGCGCACTGCCCTAGGAACCCGGTGACCCGAGTTCAATTCCCACACACGGCCCACACTTTGACGATTATCTGAACCGGTCATGCGCCTCCCCTAGGTCGACTCGGCCTTAAATGAGTACCCGGTGCGGTGTGTAAACATCGCCACTGGGGAGACAAAGGCGGTCGGGCGTGGTGCTGGCCACCCACCCCCTCGAGTGCCGTTCCGACCTGCATAGGTGCTCGCTAACAGCACTTGCCCCAACAGTCTGTTAAGGCTATACGGGGGATCTTTGTCTTTGTGGTGCGATTCGGGTGTGTGGTTGTTCGATGCTGTGTGCTACGCAATGGGTATGGTGAGGGTTTGGTGAGGGTGTGGTGTGACGTGTCACGTGTGATGTGCTCTGTGTATGGGCTTTGGTGAGAGTTTGATGGGCGGTGCAGAGTGTGGGGGGTGGTGCAGCGGTTAGCGCACTGCACCATGAACCTAGCGACCCCGGTTCGATTCCCGCTCACAGCCAACATCGGTGGCGAATATCTACACCGGTTCTGGGCCCTCCCCTTGGTCGACTCAACCTTAAACATCGGCATTGGGGAGACAAAGGCGGCCGGGCTTGGTACTGGCCACCCACCCCAATTGTGTGCCGTGTCGGACCTCATAGGTGTTCACTAACAGCTCTAAGTGGGTGTTTGGTGTGGTATGCTGTGGTATGATGGTGTGTGTGTGTGCAGTGTGTGTGTTGGCACAGTCGTGAGCACATGTGGTGTGCATCTGCCAGTCATCTCGGTTCACCCTCCTGCCAGCAGTGAGCCTTTCACACTTGACTCCATCACCTCAAAGTGCACCTAGCCTGGCACAAACTGCACGCTAACGTCATCGCCACGTTGTTGTTGTGTGTGTGTGATGGCGTGGTTCTGGCCACCCATCCCTTTGTGTGCCATGCCGGCCTGCATACAGTGAGGGGAAAAAAGTATTTGATCCCCTGCTGATTTTGTACAATTGTCCACTGACAAAGAAATGATCAGTCTATAATTTTAATGGTAAGTTTATTTGAACAGTGAGAGACAGAATAATAACAACAAAATCCAGAAAAACGCATGTCAAAAATGTTATAAATTGATTTGCATTTTAATGAGGGAAATAAGTATTTGACCCCTCTGCAAAACATGACTTAGTACTTGGTGGCAAAACCCTTGTTGTCAATCACAGAGGTCAGACGTTTCTTGTAGTTGGCCACTAGGTTTGCACACATCTCAGGAGGAATTTTGTCCATCTCCTCTTTGCAGATCTTCTCCAAGTTATTAAGGTTTCGAGGCTGACGTTTGGCAACTCGAACCTTCAGTTCCTTCCACAGATTTTCTATGGGATTAAGGTCTGGAGACTGGCTAGGCCACTCCAGGACCTTAATGTGCTTCTTCTTGAGCCACTCCATTGTTGCCTTGGCCGTGTGTTTTGGGTCATTGTCATGGTGGAATACCCATCCACGACCCATTTTCAATGCCCTGGCTGAGGGAAGGAGGTTCTCACCCAAGATTTGACGGTACATGGCCCCGTCCATCGTCCCTTTGATGCGGTGAAGTTGTCCTGTTCCCTTAGCAGAAAAACACCCCCAAAGCATAATGTTTCCACCTCCATGTTTGAGGGTGGGGATGGTGTTCTTTGGGTCATAGGCAGCATTCCTCCTCCTCCAAACACGGCGAGTTGAGTTGATGCCAAAGAGCTCCATTTTGGTCTGATCTGACCACAACACTTTCACCCAGTTTTTCTCTGAATCATTCAGATGTCCATTGGCAAAACTTCAGACGGGCATGTATATGTGCTTTCTTGAACAGGGGGGCCTTGCGGGCGCTGCAGGATTTCAGTCCTTCACGGCGTAGTGTGTTACCAATTGTTTTCTTGGTGACTATGGTCCCAGCTGCCTTGAGATCATTGGCAAGATCCTCCCGTGTAGTTCTCGGCTGATTCCTCACCGTTCTCATGATCATTGCAACTCCACGAGGTGAGATCTTGCATGGAGCCCCAGGCCGAGGGAGATTGACAGTTCTTTTGTGTGTCTTCCATTTGCGAATAATCGCACCAACCTTCTCACTAAGCTGCTTGGCAATGGTCTTGTAGCCCATTCCAGCCTCGTGTAGGTCTACAATCTTGTCCCTGACATCCTTGGAGAGCTCTTTGGTCTTGGCCATGGTGGAGAGTTTGGAATCTGATTGATTGATTGCTTCTGTGGACAGGCGTCTTTTATACAGGTAACAAGCTGAGTTTAGGAGCACTCCCTTTAAGAGTGTGCTTCTAATCTCAGCTCGTTACCTGTATAAAAGACACCGGGTAGCCAAAAATCTTTCTGATTGAGAGGGGGTCAAATACTTATTTCCCTCATTAAAATGCAAATCAATTTATAAAATTTTTGACATGCGTTTTTCTGGATTTTGTTGTTGTTATTCTGTCTCTCACTGTTCATATAAACCTACCATTAAAATTATAGACTGACCATTTCTTTGTCAGTGGGCAAACGTACAAAATCAGCAGGAGATCAAATACTTTTTTCCCTCACTGTAGATGGGTTCAAAGCCTTTAGAGGCTAAAAACCCCCTTTTCCTGATGACGACCGCTTGTGTTGCGATCGAAACGTCGTAGATTTTTTGTTGTTATTTTCCTTGAACCTATTTACGTGACGTTACCAAAAGACCCAAAGAACATTGGACTTACTGTTTTTTTTTATTCTTCATGGGCTCGCCCCTGCATGTCTTTCCGCGTCTCATTTCGGTTTATTCCCTCACCTCGCGGTCTCCGCTCACTCGAGGTTTTCTGTCCACCCCGAAAATTCAACACAAATCGATTGACGGACGAGCGTTCGCATGTGCAGCGCCCACGGTCTGGACCACTCTTCCCGCTACACATCTGACGAATTCAATCAATTAACTCATTCAAATATGAGCTAAAAGGCTTCTTTATTTGTCCAGGCATACGCTAGAACAGGGGTGGGCAAAATTTTTGACTCGCGGGCCACAATGGGTTCTAAAATTTGACAGAGGGGCCGGGCCAGGAACAGACGGATGGAGTGTTTGTGTGAACTCATATAAATGACGTGTAAAAATCATTACATGAAAGGATCTGGCCTTTAACAGGTAGCAAAACATTTATTTGCGAGGCAATTTAATCTATTGCACGAACATGAACAATACAAAAACATGTCGTAACTCCCGGTCAAAGTGCGCCATCTAATGGGGAAATGGGGGCATTACAGGAGAAAGGTAAAATTTTATTTAATAATATTAATAATATTTGTACAAGTTCGGCGGGCCGGATTAAAACGCCCAACGGGCCGTATACGGCCCGGGGGCCGTACTTTGCCCATGTCTGTGCTAGAACATAGCCGTTTATATTATAGAATTTACATTATTGTCCAACTGGCTCGTAACGTTTTTGGCCACTCCACCACGCTTCCAGTAAAGGATCTCCAAAATCCGGCGAAATGTTGGGATTGTGGTCTGGGGGTATGAAGACCGACCAGATTAATTAATTCTAATTTATTTTCTCTGTAATTGTTTTTTCTTGTTATATGTATTTTTTCTCGTTATTTATGTATTACTTTTGGTTTGTTTTAGATTTTTTTGCGAAGTAGTTGTGGTTTTGTTTTTGTATCGACTGTGTAAGGGACTGGATAATTGATGTGCAGCGTTGTGGGATGGAATTGCATGATTGACGCTATATAAAATTCAATCATTATTATTATTAAATTGTAAGATCCTCCCCCTCCCCCCGTATAGCTAACAACAGACTGTAGGGGCAAGTGCTGTTAGTGAGCACCTATGAAGGCCGAAACAGTACACGAGGGGGTGGGTGGCCAGCACCACACCAGACCGCCTTTGTCTCCCCAGTGGTGATGCTTACACATCGCACCAGGTACTCATTTAAGGTTGAGTCGACCTAGGGGAGGCCCATGACCGGTTAATATAATCGTCACTGGTGTTGGGCGTGAGCAGGAATCGAACTCGGTTCACCGGGTTCGTAGCGCAGCGTAGCGCTAGCCGCTACACTATCGCTCCCAACTCACGGACAAACACAAAGACAAAGATCCCCCGTGTAGCCTTAACAGACTGTAGGGGCAAGTGCTGTTAGCGAGCAGCACCTATGAAGGCCGGGACGGTACACGAGGGGGTGGGTGGCCAGCACCACGCCCGACCACCTTTGTCTCCCCAGTGGTAATGTTTACACACAGCACCAGGTACTCATTTGAGGCTGAGTCGACCTAGGGGAGGCCCGGGACCGGTTCAGATAATCGTCAACCTGGTGTTGGCCGTGAGTGGGAATCGTGCTAACCGCTACATTACTCCTCCCCATAGACAAACACACAGATACACAAAACACACATGTACACACATCCGCTTTGGATCATCATTGGTAAGTACAGTATTTACGCTACTATTGTCTAGGAGTGTTTTGTGTATTGGGTTTTTACACGTTTATTTAAATTGTTCTTGTTTGTCATACAGCACGATGCTTATTTCATTTTTTATGTCTATATTTGGTTGCCTTGTACCTAACACCATTATTCAGGTGAGCCTTAAATGTTGAATACCGCTGTTCATTTTGGTCTTTCTGTAAAGTCACGTAGATAGGTTCAAAGAAAATGACAAAAATAACAAAAAACTACGACGTTTCGATCGCAACACAAGCGGTCGTCACCTTTTCCCTTCCTGAACCTATCTAGGTGACTTTACCGGGAGACCCAATGCACATGAATTCCTGCAGTCACGAAAGCTTTAAGTGAACATCGAATATCTCGCTGTTTTGGATTTCGCGGCACTTTCCAAGAACGTAATCCCCCCCGCGATATTCCAGGGTCTCCTGTACCTGGATTCCCAGTGTCGAGGCGGTACCTCCTCTCAGTTGACGGACACCTCCGAGGCAGCAGTCAATATCAATGTGGACACGTGGGAGAAAATGTCAGCCGACCGTAAGCAGCGGAGAAATGGCGTAGCGCAACGGGGTCGAGAAGGTTGAAGACAAAAGGGGGGGAAAAAGCCTATCGCCGTCAACGTCAGCGACGCCAGCGACGGCGCAGCACAAATCCCATCCAGGAGACAAGCGGCAACGCTTGCCCGGCAGTGCAGCTGGTGCTTCTGCTCAAAGGGCTGGCTTCTCATCCCACCAGCGCGCAGGCAAATGCTACCGCGAGCTGTTCACCTGGGGTCGTCACCGTTGGCGATGGACAGCCGGAGAAGTGTAAGCGTCACGATTGGGGAGACAAAGGCGGCCAGGCGCGGTGCTGGCCGCCCACCCCGTCGCGTGCCGCGCCGGGCTTTATAGGCGCTCACGAACAGCACTTTCCGCAAAAGTCTGTTAAGCCTACGTGGGGGATCTTTGTCTTTGTTTCACGAGCCTTTTGTTGGTGCGGTGTGCCGTGTGTGGGGTGCAGCCGGGATCGCTGGAGCAGGCCGTGAGCGATGTCAAGGCCCTGATGAGTCCCGTGGAGGATGGAGAAATGCAGAGCGTGTGGCTGCTCACTGAGTGAGACACGGGGATAACGGAGGCATGGGGGCAGATACACGGGGACACGGGGACACGGGCACGGGGACAAGGGTCCGGGGACACGGGGAGAAGGGGACGCAGCGACACAGCAACTCGGGGACATGGGGACATGGAGACATGGAGACATGGAGACACATGGACTCGGAGGCACAGAGACATGGGTTGCTTGGAGACACGGAGGCATAGGGACATGGAAACATGGAGACATGGAGACACATGGACTCGGAGGCACAGAGACATGGGTTGCTTGGAGACACGGAGGCATAGGGACATGGGGACATGGGGGCATGGAGACACATGGACTCGGAGGCACAGAGACATGGGTTGCTTGGAGACACGGAGGCATAGGGACATGGAGACATGAGGACATGGAGACACATGGACTCGGAGGCACAGAGACATGGGTTGCTTGGAGACACGGAGGCATAGGGACATGGAGACATGGGGACATGGAGACACATGGACTCGGAGGCACAGAGACATGGGTTGCTTGGAGACACGAAGGCATAGGGACATGGAAACATGGGGACATGGAGACACATGGACTCGGAGGCACAGAGACATGGGTTGCTTGGAGACACGGAGGCATAGGGACATGGAAACATTGGCGACATGGAGACACATGGACTCGGAGGCACAGAGACATGGGTTGCTTGGAGACACGGAGGCATAGGGACATGGAAACATGGGGACATGGAGACACATGGACTCGGAGGCACAGAGACATGGGTTGCTTGGAGACACGGAGGCATAGGGACATGGAAACATGGGGGCATGGAGACACGGGGACGCAGGGACGTGGGGACACTACTCCGCGGGTGGCCGTGCATCGTCGTGCGTTCTCGGCGAGCTGCACGTGCCCCACGGGGTGGAGCCCTGAGCGTCAACCGGCTCCTGTAGTCAGTGGTGCACAGACGTGCGCGTGGTGGCATCACAGTGCGTGCACGTGATCGCGTGCTAGCGATAGTGAGTGGGGAGCGCTAGTGCAGCGGTTTGCGCTCCTGCGCGATGAAGCCGAGGGTCCGATTCCAATTCCTAGCTCACGGTCATCGACATCAGTACCGGTCCTGGGCCTCTCCTAGGTCGACTCGGCCTAAAATGAGCATCCGGTGCGGTGTGTAAATATCGCCACTGGGGAGACAAAGGCAGCCGGGCGTGGCGCTGGCCACCCACCCCCTCGTGAGCCGTGCCGGCCTTCATAGGTTGCTACTCGCTAACAGCAACATGCCCCAACAGTCTGTCAATGGGCTATACGGTGTGGGGGTCTTTGTGTTTGTCCGCGAGATGCTTGCACGACAAAGTTTGAGGTGCCACCCACACGGGGGGGGAGAGGGGGGCGATCTTTGTCACGCGACAGCGGTGGCGACGGTGGCGCTCGTGTCCGCCCCCTCCCCCCTCCACCCGCAGGGTGGACCACTGGAACACGGAGCGCGAGCGGCTGGTGCTGCTGGCGGAGCGCTCCATGCTCGTGTGCAAGTACGACTTCATGAGCCTGCACTGCCGCCGCGTGCGCCGTATCCCCCTGCGCTACGTGGAGACCGTCACCACGGGGGCCTTCCTCTTCCCGCACAAGTCGCTCAGCAAGTGCGTCGCTCGCTCGGTCGCTCGCTCGCTCAGTCCGTGATGTAGCATTTCGGGTTGTATCTTGAACTTCTTTCGCGCCGTGCGTAGCCAACCGTGCTCATCGGAGGCGCGAGGGGGGGGGGAAGGACAACAAACCAAACACAAAAAGCGGTTTTAAATCAATGAGTTTTGAAAGTCGCGTAGCTCCCGTGGCTTCCAAATAATACCACTTCCTCGCGTGGGTGCGTGCGTCAGGCGGGAGGGCCTGGGCGTGCGCGTGGAGTGGGACCGCGTGGCCCACGCGCCGTTCTGGACCCAGTGGAACCCGTTCTCGGAGGAGCTGCCCTACACCACCTTCACGCAGCACCCCATGGCCTCCGCCGACGAGAAGATCGCCGCGCTGTGCCAGGTGACGCCTCTGCCCTCTCTCTGTACCGTACGTTGGAACTGCTGTCGCACCGTACGTAGCCGAACGTGCTAATCGGAGGTGCGCGGGAAGGACAACAAACTAAACACAAAAGGCAGTTCTAAAGAAATGGGTCTACAATATATATTTAGTTCCAGTGGCTTCCTAATATTGGCATCTGAAAGTGCACGATACGGTGACCGTCTTTGTTCCGATAGCTAGCCAAAAACTGCTGCTGCTGCGAGGCTGATGGAGTTTGCGTGATGGTTTATGTTCCTTGACGAGATCGGCAAGGCATTGTGGTTCATTTGTGGCAAGCACTTTGTCTGTAATGAGTGCGACCTCATGACGTATTCATTCGGCAACCGGAAGCCAATGCAACATTGGGCAGACATGGTCAGATCTTCCAGTACCTGTCATGGCATGTGCCAGAGAATTTTGTATACGGAGTAGTGAATGGCAATAATCGAGCCTCGTCAATACGATGCTACACACCGCCGTGTTGGCTATGTCAAAATGGTCGAATGTGTCGTAGAGGCCTTGATGTGAAAATCACAGGGCCTGACGATAGTTTGCGCGCGGTGATAACACGACACGGTCTGGTCGAGGGTGGTGCCCGCGGCTCTGTAGGGGAGTAGAAAACTGAATCCTGGAGTCCGTGACCGCCACACGCGATCCGCCCGCAATTTGTTTCGCCTGAACCCGAGCGCCAACCAGCAGAACCTCCGAACTGTTCCGGATCAAGCAGCGTGTCGTGTGGTGCAGGCCGCACGTGCACCGCTCGCGTGCAATCTCCGTGGTTGTCGAGGCTCTCCGTATCTAACTTTGACTTCACCGCGGCGACCAATTGTGTTACCATCGGCACATCGATGGAACTTGATGTCATGCCCTGAGGTGACATCGGCCATCGGAGAGACGTTTGTTGAAAATAAGAGCTTGAGGACGGATCCCTGCGGTACGGCGACTCGGCACGGCACAGACGATGACTGATCGTCACCCAGCTTGACGAACTGTGATCGACCACGTAGGTACGACTCAATCCACTCCAGTGCCGTACCAGACACAGCGAACCTTGACCGTAGCCACCTGACGAGTATCTCATGGTCGATGGTGTCGAAGGCGGCTGAGAGATCGAGGCCGACCAACGCTGCGGCGCACACCGGTCATCCGTGACCTTGTAGAGGTCATCCGTGACCTTGTAGAGGTCATCCGTGATCTTGTAGAGGCCATCCGTGATCTTGTAGAGGCTATCAGTGATCTTGTATAGGCCATCCGTGATCTTGTAGAGGCCATCCGTGATCTTGCAGAGACCATCCGTGATCTTGTAGAGGCCATCCGTGATCTTGTAGAGGCCATCCGTGATCTTGTAGAGGCCATCCGTGATCTTGCAGAGGCCATCTGTGATCTTGCAGAGGCCATCCGTGATCTTGTAGAGGCCATCCGTGATCTTGTAGAGGCCATCCGTGACCTTGTAGAGACCATCCGTGAATCTTGTAGAGGTCATCCCTGATCTTGTAGAGGCCATCCGTGATCTTGTAGAGGTCATCCGTGATCTTATAGAGGCCATCCGTGACCTTGTAGAGGCCATCCGTGAATCTTGTAGAGGTCATCCGTGATCTTGTAGAAGCCATCCGTGATCTTGTAGAGGCCATCCGTAATCTTGCAGAGGCCATCCGTGATCTTGCAGAGGCCATCCGTGATCTTGCAGAGACCATCCGTGATCTTGTAGAGGCCATCCGTGATCTTGTAGAGGCCATCCGTGATCTTGTAGAGGTCATCCGTGATCTTGTAGAGGCCATCCGTGATCTTGCAGAGGCCATCCGTGATCTTGCAGAGACCATCCGTGATCTTGTAGAGGCCATCCGTGATCTTGTAGAGGCCATCCGTGATCTTGTAGAGGCCATCCGTGATCTTGTAGAGGCCATCCGTGATCTTGCAGAGGCCATCCGTGATCTTGCAGAGGCCATCCGTGACCTTGTAGAGGCCATCCGTGACCTTGTAGAGGCCATCCGTGATCTTGCAGAGACCATCCGTGATCTTGTAGAGGCCATCCGTGATCTTGTAGAGGCCATCCGTGATCTTGTAGAGGCCATCCGTGATCTTGTAGAGGCCATCCGTGATCTTGCAGAGGCCATCCGTGACCTTGTAGAGGCCATCCGTGATCTTATAGAGGCCATCTGTGATCTTGTAGAGGCCATCCGTGATCTTGTAGAGGCCATCCGTGACCTTGTAGAGGTCATCCGTGACCTTGTAGAGGCCATCCGTGACCTTGTAGAGGTCATCAGAGATCTTGTAGAGGTCATCAGAGATCTTTAGTAGACCGTCTCAGTGCTGTGAGACTTCCGGTACGTCGACCACAACGAGTTGAATCTGCCCGTTGCAGTGACGTGGGGAAGTAACCGCTTCAGACACAGGCGGCTCTATGACCTTTGAAACCGCACTGAGGTTTGAGATCGGGCGATAGTTTGCGGGGTCACTACGTCTCAGGGCAGTTTACCTGCGCCATTTCGAAGCCGTCTGGGCAACAGCCCTCGCTCAACGAAGTATTTGCCAGGTGGACAATCAGCGGCGCAAGCAACGTCCGAGCACGACTTGAGAATCATTCGAATCGACGTGTGGATGCCGTCGAGCGGCGGCGATGTCTTATTTGTCAGCCGTGTGGTGCTCATTGACACCTCTGCCACTGATGTTGGCGCCAGAGTCTCGAGTTTCACATTGGTTCCATGTTGATCAAACTCAGATGGCAGCCCGGGGAGAATGCGTTGCCTTCAAGTTACAAACTGCCGCCTTGATCGTCGCTATTCCATCGGGAGAGAACGTCTCAAGTACTGTGCGCGGACCGGCTTGACGAGTTGATGCGCGGTTGGAGTCCAGCGGACGTTTCACGACGTGTCGCAGAGCACGGCGGTCGCGTCCTCACCCCCTCCCGCGTGCGCTGCGTGTCCCTCTCTCTCTCTCCCTCTCTCTCCGCGGCGCTCAGATCGCCAGCTTCCAGACGCAGCTGGTGCAGGCGGTGCAGCTGGCGCAGCGGGGGGGTGGCGGGGGCAGCGGGTCGCGCGCGCCGGGCGAGGTGGGCGTGGAGGTGTGCGCCACGCTGGCCGTGCAGGACGCGCCGCTCCGCATCGACACCTACGTGGGGCTCGTGTCGCTCATCGGCAACGAGGCCCGGCTCGGCTACTCCATGGCGCGGGGCCTCTTCGGCTTCTAAGCGAGGGCGGGCCGCCCCCCCCGACCGCCCCCCCCCCCCCCCCCCCCGGGTTGCGGGGTGGGGGGTGGTGGTCACGGTGGGGGGGGCGATGGGCAACGCCGGAGACACGCACGCACGCACTCACCTGAGACGCGCACATTGCAGACAAAGACACGCACACACTCGCTGGAGACACGCACACACTGCAGACAAAGACACTCACCTGAGACGCACACAGACGCACTCGCCGGAGACACGCACACACTGCAGACAAAGACACACTGCAGACAAAGACACATTGCAGACAAAGACACACTGCAGACAAAGACACGCAGCGCACTCGCCGGAGACACGCACAGAAGGTAGTCACTGCGTGTCTCTGGTAGTGGTGTGGAGGTACCGCCTGACTCCCCGTTGGTAAACGTTACCGGTGGTACCTCGCCGTGGTCGTGCGCCCCCCCCAAGCTGCCCGAGCCGGCGTGCCGCACGCTGTGCACTTTATTAACCCGTCGTCGCCCGCCCGCTCGCTCGCTCCACCGCCCTTTAGCGCGAGGGGGGCCCGCGGCGTAGCGACGAGGTGGCGGTGGCGGGCGTTCAAAGCCTCTGCGTCCAGCGCCGGCCCTTCTCTCGCAAGCTGGCCGGGGCTTGCGCGTGACGGGAGTTGCTCCCTGGCTGACCCGTGTGAATTGCCGCGATTAGCGCCGTCGCGTCGCCGTAGCTCGAAAACGGATTTCTTGTTGCGCGCTAGGCGTTCGTTTACTTGGCTCCCGTCGATTCGGTGCGACCCAGTGTTTCTCAAACTTGTTTGGCCCCCCCCCGCGGATCGCTCAGTCGTTGGGGACCCACCCGGCCCCCCCAACCCCTGGTGACAAAACGCATCCGCGTCTCTCTCTCTCTCTTAAGTACCAGGTGTACATCTTTATTAATTTTACCGGAACGTCTTTTATTTTACGCAGCTATAAGTTGTTGTGTTTTTTTTTTTGGGGGGGTGGGAGGTCATTTAGATCTTGGTGTTAGGGTGGTTCAATCTGGGGCGTTCTTTGGTCTGCTGGTGAGACTAGACCATAGAGAAGGCTGATGTCTCTGTGTCTCTGGTGTAGGCCAATCAGTTTCAAAGACAATGCGTAGATTAGAGAAATGTTTTTTTTGCATGGTCACCACAGGTACTGTGCGGTTAATGCAGTATTTGATTCCTTGCAAAAAGTTTCTATTTGGTGTCTGAACATCTTGACACGACTCGTGTTTGATTACTGTCAGAAAGGCTAAAACCTATTCTTATTTTTCATACCTTCATCAGGGTAGTTTACCCGACTTTATTTTTTTAACGAAATATAAGTAAAAGTGTTCATTATTGTCATTATTTGCTGCGGGTCAACTCGCGTTTGCATCACAGCGCCGTCCGCGGAACCACCTGGAGGACCGTCGCGGACCAGCCGGTGGTTCCGGGGGGGGGGGGGGGGGGCGGGGGGGGACCGCACTCTGAGATCCGCTGGGTTCAACCAATTCCGTGATATTTTTTTTGCGTGAGCGCTTGTCCCGTCGACGTAGCAACTGAATATCGATCGATCGATCGGGGTGTGTAGGCATCGTGACTTGGCTTCAGCGGCACAGCGGGTGGGCGGTGCACCCCTGGACTATAGCGCTGGTATATTTTGTGCTTCGTTACATATCTATATATAACAAAAACCCCCACCGGTTTGGGAAGTCGCGCGTGCGCGCGCGCAAGGAGTCTGTGACGCGGTCCAGCACGTGGTTGGTACTCGCCAGGCGCGCAGGGTACGGAGCTATGGGCGTGAGGCTGCGATGAGACGTCAACGCAACGATGCTTGGTACTAAAGTTGCGCCGATAGTGAAACATCCTCGCGAGAGTTGTCGCGAGTGGGCTGCGATGGCTCATGTGGCGGGAGGGCAGGGTCGCCAGAGCGTGGTACCTGCAGCGCTGGCTGGCTCTCTCAAGTTTTTCGGAAATAAATCCCGCACCTCCGATGAGGGCAGTTGGCTACGTACGGTGTACATGGTCGACGTGGCGGGTTTCCTCTGTGCGAGTGAACCCCTGGTAGTATCACTAACCTCCTACTCCAGTATAATTCATATTGGATCAGCTCTACTGGAGTTACCGTGACTCACCCCCCCCCCCCCGCTGTTATGCAGACAGATGGACGCAGCTGATGCATAAACGTTTTTAACTTAAGTTAAAAAGTAAAGACGAGGGTAATTACATTTGTAACCGCGCATGCTCTATCGCAGTGCCGCGAGAAAGAGGTTGGGCCTTTTAAGTGTCTCTTAAAAGTCCGTGTAGCTTGCAGGTTGCTGCTGCTGCTGTGAATGTGCAGCAGTGGGATGATGACGACGGCCGAGCTCCAGACGAAGGGGCTGCCACGGAGACGCGACGGCCGGCAGTGGCCGTGGTCCCGGTCCTTGGTGGAGAGAGGAGGAGGAGGAGGTTGTGAGTCGTGCTGCTGCTGCTGCTGCTGCTGCAGAGGAGGAAAGGGGGGAGGATGAGGAGGAGGGGAGTGCTACCGTGAGCTGTAGTGCAGGGCGACGGAGGACCGAGAGGCCGATGAGTGCAGGGATTGTAGCGGGGTGCAGGGATTGTGGAAGGGTGTAGGGGATTGTAACGGGGTGCAGGGATTGTGGAAGGGTGTGGGGGGTTGTAACGGGGGGTGTAGGGATTGTGGAAGGGTGTAGGGGATTGTAACGGGGTGTAGGGATTGTGGAAGGGTGTGGGGGGTTGTAACGGGGGGTGTAGGGATTGTGGAAGGGTGTGGGGGATTGTAACGGGGGGTGGGGATTGTGGAAGGGTGTGGGGGATTGTAACGGGGGGTGGGGATTGTGGAAGGGTGTAGGGAATTGTAACGGGGTGTAGGGATTGTGGAAGGGTGTGGGGGATTGTAACGGGGGGTGTAGGGATTGTGGAAGGGTGTGGGGATTGTAACGGGGGGTGGGGATTGTGGAAGGGTGTGGGGGGTTGTAACGGGGGGTGTAGGGATTGTGGAAGGGTGCGGGGGACGGAACGTCGCCAGCAGGCACCCTTGCGGCAGTCTTGGCGGAATGAAAGTGAATGACGATCATTTGTGTTGAATCAATTCGAGATTCTCAATGAAAGTGAACGATAATCATTCGCGATTTGACCTTGGTGTGAATTCATTCAAGGTTTCTCAACGAAAGTGAACGATACCCGTGCATGATTTTGACACTGAGAGTGGAATCAAAGTGAGGTTCTCGGTGAGAGTGACGCTTGGCTTGGGGTTCTCGTCGAGGGCACTCCACGGCCGTGGGATTTCCAGTGATGACGATCGCTCGAGATTCGACCTCCGTGTGAGACCACGGCGATCCGTTCTCAGGATCCCACCGCGGAGACTGCCCTCCGGCCATTTAGGATTTGCCCTCGATGACCCGGATTAATGACGCAATCTCGGTGAACGTGACCGACCATCGTGCCGGATTTTACATCTTGCCGCGGTGGCTGGGAGATGTTAACTCCCCTGCCTGGTATACAGGAGGTCGTTGGTTCGATCCCGACCCTGACGCCTGCTGCTGTATATTTGGAGTTTGCGGTGTCTCTCTCATCATCATCACGGTGGCTAGGAGATGTTAACTCCCTCGCCTGGTGTGCACGAGGTCGTGGGTTCGATCGCGACCCTGACGCCTGCTGCTGTATAATTGGAGTTTGCGGTGTCTCTCTCTCCCCGTGGTCGCGTGGATTTTTCTCCGGATCCTCCTGTTTTTTCCCTCCACATTCAGAATCGACATCATCACGCTGTTAAGAGTATTTGGCTGCTGTACATTACAACGTAATGATAAGCCCACTTCGTTGAGCTATCATTTGTGGCCAGGTCGCTTCTGAAAAAGAGCTATACAGCTCAGTGGGCCTTACATAGTTAAAATACCAAAAAAACAGAGTTTAAGTTAAAAAATATAGATAGATCGTGTTGGATGAAAGCGACAGATTGTAAAACTAGCAGCGGATTTCCAAGTTTATCTCTGGGTTATGTTTTAACATTCCCCAGGTGTTCCGGATCATCTCCAGTCCGGTTTCCGAGTTAGGATCCACCGCGTGTCCAAGTTTGACCCAGTACGGTCCTTGAATATTGACCCTCTGCGTGTTCGGGTGGAAGGAATTGACGTTTACCGATATCTGGTAGCGGCAATGTGTTTGAACTTCGTTCGAAGAGATGCTGGCCGGGTGATATGCCTGGGTTTGGTCTCCAGGGGAAAGAGGTGGCGTCCCTATTCTGCACACACATTAATCAGAATATGCACGTGTACTGGAGGGACCCGACGAGCCGTATTTAGCCGCAGTACATCGCCGCGTGATGGTACGCCATCTCGTGGAGCTGTCATTTGTGGCCAGTTCGCTTCTGGGGAAAAAAGAGTTACGTAACTCAGTGGTGCCTTGCGTGGTAAAATGATGAAGAAAAAAACAGTTAAACTACGAACTAAAATTAAACAATTTTACTTTGTTATTTTACCAAGTAAAGCGCCACCGAGCAATGTAGCTCTTTTTCAGAAGCGACCTGGCACGGGGTTGGAATGCTACACCCCCCCCCCCCAAGCAAGGGCTTTGGAGAACCCCAGCTTGTGACAGAACCATGGATCTGCAATAGACGTTCCAGTCGTGACGTTAACCACAAGCCGCCGCCGTGCAACGCGCCACACCGATCGACCGGATCCCGCTCGCCACTCACGGGGCTGTGCACCACGGAGTGAAGCGTTGGCGGTGTTGGGTGATTGTGTGACGGGGTAAAACCAAAACGACACCAACAACCGCAACAACGCACACACACACACACGGTGATAAAATCACAACGGTGGGACAGCCCGCGGTGTGTAATCATCTGGAGCAGCGTGGGAGACGGACGCTGCCCGGCAGTTGCCAACCAACTGGGGGGGGGGATGGGGGGGGTATCTTTGTTTTTTGTGTGTTGGGAACATCGTGGGAAGCGCACGTGGAGTGGTTATCGCCGCCGTGAGTTCGATTCCCGCTCGCGGCCAACAACGGAGGCGGATGTTTGAACCGGTCCTGGGCCTCCCCTAGGATGACTCGGCCTCAAATGAGTACCTGGTGTGCGGTGTGTAAACATCGGCACCGGGGAGACAAAGGCGGGCGGGCGGGCGGGCGTGGTACTGGCCACACCACCTGATCGTGAACCGTGCTGGCCTTAATAATGTACTTGCTCATAGCACTTGCCCCCAAGCCTGGTGAAGGCTACACTGGGGATGTTTCTCTTTGTGACTGGCGGTGTGGGTTGGGTGGATGCGAGGATGCGCGATAGGCCGGGAGCGCGCGAGCAGTGGACCCATGCTGCACCCTGGGTTTACTGCCCCTCCCCTAGCTTGACCCCTCCCCTAGCTTGACCCCTCCCCTAGCTTGACCCCTCTCCCCTAGCTTGACCCCTCTCCCCTAGGTTGACCCGCCTCCCCCTGGATTGATCCCCCCCCTGGGTTGACCCCTCCCCTAGCTTGACCCCCTCCCTCTTGGTTGACCCGCTCTGGGTTGATCCCCCCTGGGTTGGCCCCCACTGGGTTGACCCCCCCCCAACTCCCCTGGGTTGACTCCTACCCTGGGTTGTCACCCTTGTGTTAATCACCCTCCTACCCTGGGTTGACTCCTACCCTGGGTTGTCACCCTTGTGTTAATCACCCTCCTACCCTGGGTTGACCCCTCCCCCCGGGTTGATCCCTTCCCCCACTGGGTTGACCCCCCCCCCCACCCTGGGTTGACCCCCCCCCCACCCTGGGTTGACCGCCCCCCCTAGGTTCACCGCCCCCCCCCCTGGGTTAACCCCCCCTGGGTTGACCCCCCCTCCTACCCTGGGTTGACCCCCCTCCCCCCGGGTTGACCCCTGGGTGATAGAGTATACGCCGTGACCCCTGCTGCCTTGTCATGTGTGTGTGCGTGTTCGCATATAAAGTGTATACTACGTGCTCCTGCGGCGTCCGCCTGCGTCATTCCGCGGGGTTCCTCGTTTTCGTCATCACACGCCCAAAATCTGACCGCTGGCCGCCTTGAAAAGCGACAAGAGGCCGGAGGGGTTGAGTCGTCGCACCTCCTGAATTTTACATCAGAATCGGATTGGGGCTACGAAGCTCTTCTTCGCAGATGTGCCCAGTCGGAGCGGGTCAAACAATACCAAAACAACGATAGGAGTGCAAAGTATAGGGAAGGTAAGCAAATCACAAAAAATAAATGTAAGAAACAAAGCTAAACTTTTTATTTTAGCAGGTAAAGCTCACTGAGCTATCTAGCTTTTTTGTTTCAGAAACGACCTGGCCACAAAACGAAGTGTCTTATGTGGAAATGTATAGCAGCTCGGCAGTGATACCATCAACCGTGCCACGGTGTCGAGATGTTAACTGCCTTGCCAGGTATACAGGAGGTCGTGGGTTCGATCCTGACCCTGATGCCTGCTGTGTATTTGGAGTTTGTGGTGTCTCATCATCATCAGCATCACGGTGGCTAGGAGATGTTAACTGCCTTGCCTGGAATACAGGAAGTCGTGGGTTCGATCCTGACCCTGATGCCTGCTGTGTATTTAGAGTTTGTGGTGTCTCTCTCATCATCATCACGGAGGCTAGGAGATGTTAACTGCCTTGCCTGGTATACAGGAGGTCGTGGGTTCGATCCTGACCCTGATGCCTGCTGTGTATTTGGAGTTTGTGGTGTCTCTCTCCCCGTGGTAGCGTGGATTTTTCTTCAGGTCCTCCGGTTTCCCCCTCCACATTTATAACCGATGTTCGTTTTGAGTATTTGGCTGCTATAAAGTATTTCCACTTGATAAATCACTTCATTGAGTTATCATTTGTGGCCAAGTCGCTTCTGAAAAAGCTATATAGCTCAGTGGGTCTGAATCTGGTAAAATAAAAAAATGTTTATAGTTCAATTTTATCATCACCAGGCCAATGCTGCAACACATCTTCATACAATGGAAATTTAAATGCACAAGACATCGTGGTGCGATTGTGACCATGTAACACACACTATGGAATAACCCCACAGAGACAGACCCATAGAGATGCATAGAGACACGACGTACATTAAAGACATTTTTTTGGGATTGTCAGTTTTCATATTTCGCACAATTTTGAATCAAAACGCTTTCAACGTAGCTGCACCAAAGTGTTTGGATCCACCCAGTCCCGTCCCTTGGCATCTCCAAGCTGCTGACTCAGTCATTTAAACCGACTCTTAAAATAACTAAAGTATAAGTGTGAAAGTCCTTCACCCCCCCCCAACCACCTCATAATTGTGTTTTTGTGTAATTGTGGAATGGTTTTGTAATGAGAGCGCCATCTCCTGTATTATGTGGGGCGTTACTTGTTACGCAGTTATGGTTTATCTATGGAAGCGTTTATATCTGGAGCAAAGGTGGGGGCGGGGGGCGGATCCACCCGGGAAGCTTCTGGAACGTTCCCGAAAGTTCCAGGAGGGGCGTGGCCAGAGGCGGGGCTTAGCCGCCGGGGAGCGCATATAAGCGGGGGCCGGGGCAAGGTGCGGGGTCGGTGTGTGAAGATCAAGAGGAGCTCCCTGTCGCTGCTGCCCCGCCATCTCCATCGGCCACAGTGGCGGCTCGACCTCCAACCGCTCAGCCACTCCCCGGCGCGCCGTAAGTCGGCGGCGCGTTAGAGAGCGGGGTGAGTGCCACGCGGGGCAGCGAAGGCGCCTGGGCGGCGTAACATCCGTAGTGAGAGCGAGAGAGACGACCAAGCTGTACCGAAGATTTATTAATAAACAACGTAAAGTTTCTTACCGTGTCAGAGCCACTTACTACCGTTTGATGCGGCGTTCTTCATTGCAAGTGTAGTGAGTCCAACTGAGTCGCAGACGTTGTCTTGGGAGCAACAGTATTTATTCAATGAATCAACATAACGTAACACAACCTACACTTTGGTGTTGAATGTTCATCTAACCACTAGACACGGTTCGCTATCCCGGCCCGGACCACAAGCTGGGTCCCGGACCGCGTGGCTGGAGGCTTCTTTTACCCGACGTGGATCTTCATCTCCAGCAACACGAAGAACCCCGAGCCCCTCACGGGGCCCCCGTTATATCGGCCTGGGCTGGGGCTGGCTCCGCCCCTCGCCCCGCCCACCTTCTAGATCTCTCGAGCTCTTTCCCAAAGGCTCCCGAGAGCTCTTTTATACCCGTGACCGCCCAGCGGCCCCCGTCCAGCGGTGGCCCCCCTCCAATATCCGGTCACGTGTCGGCAGGTCATCCAGCGTATCATGCCCCAACGTAACCCTGGCTGGCTGACGCTCTCTCACCGTGGGCCCTCACCGCACACTGTACGTGGTGCCTCCGCGCTGACCAGCACTCACCCAAGCCCCGCTAGGGCTGGCACTACGCCCCATAAGCAGGCTTCGTAAGCCCGGCACCACAGTGACAATCACAGTCACTACACAAGGCCCACGGGGCCACTCGCGGCCCCTGGTGGCCCCTGGTGGCCTTCAGTGCGGCCACTGACGTAAGGCCCCGCCCCACTCCCGACAATCCACAACGAGTGACAACACCATCCATCATCATCGCGCTGCTGCCAAACCCACCAATGGTGTCAAATATTGTGCGGCGGCCCTCACACTGACTGCGTCTTATCGGCGAGAATGCCCCTCCTCTGAAATGTTGTGAAGAACACAGGTTTTGTGTCTGCCGGCCGAGCCGGAAAAAAAGTCCTTAGCTCAATGGACTTGGGAAATACGCTCCTGGTTCTGAACTTGTGGGCATGCAAACTCAATTATGGACCGTAGAGTGAACCCACTGTGGTCTGTGCTGCACGGGAGGAGGAGGAACAGCAGAACCACAGGAGCTCGGTCAACGCCTGAAGCCCTCTCGTCCTAGCCAGTAGCTGAGACCTCGACATGGGTGGTCTAATGGCTCCTGAACATATTGCTGCTGTCATAGGCGAGTGACGAAGGCGATGATGCTCCTTGAAAAATACGAAATTGTCTTTCATGGGCTCGGATGTAAACTAAACTTTAGATTTTACCCCATAAGCCCCATTGAGCTATATAGCTACATATATATTTATATTGTTTTTTATAAGCGACCTGGCCACAAATGATAGCTCAATGATGTGGCTTGGCACGTGGGAAATATATAGCAGCCAAACACTCGGCACGCACGCGGATTCTGAATGCGGAGGTAATAACCGGGGGACCCGGAGACAAATATCCTCGACCGTGGGGAGAGAGACGCCGCAAAAACTGGGGCATAGCAGGCGAGGTAGTTTAGAACTAGCCGCCATGGTGGCCACCCTTGGCGATACTGGTTTAGGTATTGTAGCACAGCAAGCGGGTGGGGGGGGTGAGGTAGGTGGGGGGGGTGAAGGAGGTGGGGGGGTGAAGGAGGTGGGGGGGGGGGGTGAAGGAGGTGGTGGGGGTGAAGGAGGTAGTGGGGGGGTGAAAGTGGTAGTGGGGGGGGGTGAAAGAGGTGGTGGGGGGGTGAAAGAGGTGGTGGGAGGGGTGAAAGAGGTGGTGGGGGGGGGTGAAAGAAGTGGTGGGGAGGGGGTGAAAGAGGTGGTGGGGGGGTAAAGGAGGTGGTGGGGGGGGAGGTGAAGGAGGTGGTGGGGGGGGTGAAGGAGGTGGTGAAGGAGGTGGTGGGGGGGGTGAAGGAGTTGGTGGGGGAGTGAAGGAGGTGAAGGGGGGGTGAGGAGAGAGAAACACCGCGTATTGGCTCATCGAGCGCACGTGACGCAAGCGCCACCATGTTGAGTGAGGGAAGAGACCGGCAGAGGGCAGCTCAAGATGGCAGCACCGGAAGTGACGCGTCGTGTTGACGGAAGTGACCGTGGGGGGTGCGGTGGGGGGGTCACCGGCGCGGAGCTTGAACGGCGGCGAGTGGAGCGGGAGACTGTGAAGGGTGGGAATCGATTACAATTAATCATATCGATTCAAAGAAACGCGATCCAGGTATTGTTCCTACAAGAAATAATGGATTTAACTGAATTATTTTCCTAAACTACCCGTAGGAACAGCTGCGAATAACGCTACCAAGCAATTTGGGCCGAGCAAAACCGCGATCGATAATATAAAAGAGGGACTAAAACGGTGAAGTCGATTCGTAGGATTGACTGCCGCCGATTTAGAATGAAGTAATCGCTGTCCCTGGTGTAGGAGGTTGCTGTTGGTGGTGGAGGAGGAGATGGAGGGGGAGATGGAGCGGGAGATGGAGCCCCCCGTGGGGATGGAGTTCTCGGAGCTGGTGCGGCACACGGGACGCCTGTGCGCCTTCTCTCCCGACGGGGCCTATCTGGTGAGGCGGGGGGGGGGCGAGGGGAGGGGAGACGTGGGGACACGGGGAGACATGGGGAGACGTGGAGACACGGGGTGACACGGGGAGACGTGGGGACACGGGGGGACATGGGGAGACGTGGACACACGGGGAGACATGGTAGACGTGGACACACGGGGAGACATGGTAGACGTGGACACACGGGGGGACACGGGGAGACGTGGGGACACACGCGGGGACATGGGGAGACAGGGAGACGGGGGGACATGGGGAGACGTGGACACACGTGGGGACACGGGGTGACGTGGGGAGACTTGGGGAGATGGGAGACGTGGGGAGACGTTGGGGAACATGGGGAGACGTGGGGAGACGTGGAGACACGGGGGGACACGGGAGATATGGGGAACCGTGGTGACAGGCATAGGACGTAGGGCCACGGGAGACATGGGGTCTGGGAGTCACGAGATACATTGGTGATGTGTGTGTGGATGTGTGTGTCTGATTGTGGTGTGTGTGTGTCTGATTGTGTTGTATGTGTGTGTGTCTGATTGTGGTGTGTGTGTCTGATTGTGGTGTGTGTGTGTCTGATTATGGTGTATGTAGTTGTGTATCTGATTGTGGTGTATGTGGTTGTGTATCTGATTGTGGTGTATGTGGTTGTGTATCTGATTGTGGTGTATGTGGTTGTGTATCTGATTGTGGTGTATGTGGTTGTGTATCTGATAGTGGTGTATGTGTATCTGATTGTGGTGTATGTAGTTGTGTATCTGATTGTGGTGTATGTGGTTGTGTATCTGATTGTGGTGTATGTGGTTGTGTATCTGATTGTGGTGTATGTGGTTGTGTATCTGATAGTGGTGTATGTGTATCTGATTGTGGTGTATGTGGTTGTGTATCTGATTGTGGTGTATGTATGTGTATCTGATTGTGGTGTATGTGTATCTGATTGTGGTGTATGTGTATCTGATTGTGGTGTATCTGTATCTGATTGTGGTGTATGTGGTTGTGTATCTGATTGTGGTGTATGTGTATCTGATTGTGGTGTATGTGTATCTGATTGTGGTGTATGTGTATCTGATTGTGGTGTATCTGTATCTGATTGTGGTGTATGTGGTTGTGTATCTGATTGTGGTGTATGTGTATCTGATTGTGGTGTATGTGTATATGATTGTGGTGTATGTGTATCTGATTGTGGTGTATGTGTATCTGATTCTGGTGTATGTGTGTCTGATTGTGGTGTATGTGTATCTGATTGTGGTGTATGTGTATCTGATAGTGGTGTATGTGTATCTGTTTGGTGTATGTGTATCTGATTGTGGTGTATGTGTATATGATAGTGGTGTATGTGTATCTGATTGTGGTGTATGTGTATCTGATTGTGGTGTATGTGGTTGTGTATCTGATAGTGGTGTATGTGTATCTGATTGTGGTGTATGTGTATATGATTGTGGTGTATGTGTATCTGATTGTGGTGTATGTGTATCTGATTGTGGTGTATGTGTATCTGATTGTGGTGTATGTGTATCTGATTCTGGTGTATCTGTATCTGATTGTGGTGTATGTGGTTGTGTATCTGATAGTGGTGTATGTGTATCTGATTGTGGTGTATGTGTATCTGATAGTGGTGTATGTGTATCTGATTGTGGTGTATGTGTATATGATTGTGGTGTATGTGTATCTGATTGTGGTGTATGTGTATCTGATTGTGGTGTATGTGTATCTGATTCTGGTGTATCTGTATCTGATTGTGGTGTATGTGGTTGTGTATCTGATAGTGGTGTATGTGTATCTGATTGTGGTGTATGTGTATCTGATAGTGGTGTATGTGTATCTGATTGTGGTGTATGTGTATATGATTGTGGTGTATGTGTATCTGATTGTGGTGTATGTGTGTGTGTATCTGATTGTGGTTGCGCAGGCCACGTGCGTGGGCTACCGCGTGGTGGTGCGTGACGCCCACACGCTGCAGGTGGCGCAGCTGCACTCGTGTCTCGACTGCGTCTCGCACATCGAGTGGTGCCCCGATTCGCGCTTCCTCCTCTGCGCCATCTACCCCCGCGGACTCGTCCAGGTGACGCACCGCGTTGCCTCGCAGTCAGGCGCCTGGGTTCGATTCCCTGTGCACGTTGAACTTCCTGTCGCACCGTTGCGTAGCCAACCGTGCTAATGGGACGTGCGGGGGAGCGGTGGCGTAGCAGGTTAGCGCTACGCTGCGCTACGAACCCGGCGACCCGAGTTCGACTCTCGCTCACGGCCACCGACACCGGTGACGATTGTCCGGACCGGTCGTGGACCTCCCCGAGGTCGACTCGCACACACACTCTTCACTGTGGGTGTGTACGTGCGTGTGCGTGCGGCCTCTGTGGAGGAGGCTCGTGAAGGACGCTGCTGGGCAGTTGGAGGCAGTCGCCCTCCAACAACAACGGAGGGCGGAGGAGCGACGCTCACAACAACGAGCGGAGCGCCGGGTAGCTAAAGCACAGCAAGTTGCGAAAGGTGGACCCCCCTAATGGAACATCTTCGCCGGTTAGAAACATTTAGGCTGGCCTGCCACTTAGTGGCGAATGGCGGTTGTTGTGGGGAGCGGTAGAGCAACAGCTAGCGCGCTATGAACCTGGCGACCGGAGTTCAAGTCCCGCTCATGCCCGACACAAGTGAGGATTATCTAAATCGGTCCTGGGCCTCTCTCCTAGGCAGACTCAGCCTCAAATGAGTACCTGGCGCTGTGTGTAAACATCGCCACTCGGGTGACAAAGGCGGCCGGGCGTGGTGCTGGCCGTCCACCCCCTCCGTGTGCCACTGTGCCGGCCTTGATCGGCGCTGCTACTCGCCAACAGCACTCGCCCCCGACAGTCTGTGAAAAGGCGATTGCGGTGTGGGGATCTGGTGTCTTTGCCTCCGTGCAGGTGTTCTCGATGGAGCACCCGGACTGGCGCTGCAAGGTGGACGAGGGGTCGGCGGGGCTGGTGGCTTCGCGGTGGAGCCCAGACGGGCGCCACATCCTCAACACAAGCGACTTCCAGGTGCCCTGCGGAATCTTACATCTACAGTAAACCCTTGTTAATCCGACACATATGGGGCTCTGGCCTTGCCGAATTAGCCAATATTCTGAATGATGTACAGTGGCACTTCCCAGCGCCTCCTGCCCCAATAGAAAACAACAATCCCAATTTGTTTTTGCCAAACTCTTCACGCACCATACGCATTGACACGCTCCCTGCATCAGTTCTATCCAAAAAACTTTGGATTCGTCTCGCGGACTCGGGGATTTGTACCTCGTTCCCTTTCTGTGACTTCTCGGTGTAGGTGTAGACGACGTTTCTGCTGTACTAGTGACGAATTGTCCACGTTCTGTTTACGTGACAACCCTTACTAGTTGGCTGTGTCGGGTGGTGGCGGGTTTTAACGACACACATTGATATATTTACGCGATCTAACCCCAAAAACCCTCTATTATGGATGATATTATATTCTTGGTTCTTTCGGTAAAGTCACGTAGAAGGGAAATAATAAAATAATAAAATTAAAACGATAAAATTGTCACGACGTTTCGACTGCAACACAAGCAATCGTCATCAGGTGTGATGATTGCTTGTGTTGCAGTCGTGAGAATTTTATTGTTTTATATTTTTATTATTTTATTGTTTCCCTTCTACGTGACTTTACCGAAAGAACCAAGAATATGAATCCCTGCAGTCACGAAAGCTTTAAATCGAAATGGATGATATTGGTCGCGAAAGCCTAATACGTGTTTAACTGATTTCTGAGAGGGTTAGCTTGCACAGAGTGCACCAGCGAGGTGAAGTCCAAAGCGACGGGGTCTGCACTCACGCTCACCACGCTCACCACACGCTCACCACACGCTCACCACACGCTCACCACGCGCTCACCACGCGCTCACCACGTGCTCACCACGCGCTCACCACGCGCTCACCACGCGCTCACCACGCGCTCACCACGCGCTCACCACACGCTCACCACACGCTCACCACACGCTCGCCACACGCTCGCCACACGCTCACCACACGCTCACCACACGCTCACCACACGCTCACCACGCACGCCACAACCAGACTGAGCCGTTGTTTTGGTCGTGGCTCACGGCGTCGCTCCACGTGCATGCCCAAATTGGACCATTCAGTATGGCAATTCAGCTCGGGGGCGAATTACCAAGACCGTGTGAATGCCGAAAGCGCAGCCGTGCCGAATTATCCCCAATTACGAATGATCAAATGATCAAAAATGCCGAAATAACGAGGTTATACTGTGTATATATTTAAAAAAAAAAACGCGGCTAAAGTGAAAATGTATTCCCGTGTCCCTCGTGAAAGCCGTGGGTTTTCACCAGGTGCTTCGGTTTTTTCCTCCCTCCTCCTCCCCTCCTGCTCCTCGCACAAGCAGAACAATGAAGGCGACTCGCTCGCTCGCTCGCCGGATGTAATTTTCTTCAGATAAAACCCAAATCGGGGGGCACCATCCTGAAACAGACAAGAAAATCGGCTTTAGTGTGGCTCAGCTGGATACATGAGTACAGACGTCCCTCGCTTTCACCGCAACCACAATCAGGTTTCATAAGACGGGGGGTTTTTGGGGGTTAGATCGCGTACATATGTAAATGTTGTGTCGTTAAAACCCGCCAACACCCGACACAGCCAACTAGTAAGGGTTGTCACGTAAACAGAACGTGGCCAATTCGTTACTAGTACAGCACACCGGTGTGTAGTACCCAAGAAAAAAACCTGTTTTATGGATGATATTGTCAGTTTAACATAATAAACATATAAAACAATAATATATAAAAATATAAAACAATATTTTTTATGTATTATTGTTTTTGATTTTTATTATTTTATTGTTTCCCTTCTACGTGACTTTACCGAAAGAACCAAGAATATGAATCCCTGCAGTCACGGAAGCTTTAAATAAAAATTTAGGGATGAGTTCATTAAAAAAAACACGCAAGTTAGACAAAATTTCGTGAATTACTGTCATACTTTTGCCGTTAATTTTAATGCAAAAATATGTGCTGTGTGTTTCGGGGACAGTCACTCCAACTCTCCTCCTCACGAAAAAATATACACATCCATCACTTTCCCCAATGCAAAAAATAATGAACGTAAATATTGAGACGATTGAATAATAATAATAATAATAATTAATTCAAAGCCAAAAAATAATTCACCCTTTCAGGGAACTCGCCAAAATATCTGCCGCTTGTCGGGTGGGACTGGCGAGGTGGCGTTGCCGCTGCACTGCGGGGACACCGTGACGCCGCCGCCGCCGCCGCCGATGGATGACGCAGCGCCCCCGTTTGACGATCTCGCGGCGCGTGCCGTGCGCGGCATTTCGTCAACGGATGCAATTCGATGTCGTCGGCCGAAGGGGTGCCCGTTATTTGACAAATTGAGTGAACGCGAAATTTCGTAAGCCGAACGTTCCTGAGGCGAGGGAGGAGGCGGGAGGTGGGCGGGTTTGACGGCGCCCGTCCTCCGCGGTGTCCCCAAGTGCCGACAAACAGAGCGCCACCGCTGGCGCTTGCCAACGACACTTGCCCCGACGTTTGTGCGAGGCTACGGCTGGGCACCTCTGTCTTTGTGTTATTTCGAGCAGCTGCGCATCACCGTGTGGTCACTGAGCAGCAAAGCAGTCTCGTACATCCGCTACCCCAAGGCCTGCGCGCAAGGTACGAGCCCTCTGGCAACTCTGAGCCCTGACCCCCAGCTGCCTTAACCTCCTCTTCCCAAACTTAAAACCCCCGTCCCCTTGACCCCAAGTCGCCCACATACCTGGGTGTGTGCGGTGCGTGCGTACTTGCGTGTGTGTGCGTGCATACGTGCGTGCGTGTGCGTGCATACGTGTGTGCGTGTGTGTGCGTGCGTACGTGTGTGCGCGTGTGTGTGCGTGCGTATGTGTGCGTGCGTACGTGCGTGCGTGTGCGCGTGTGTACGTGCGTGTGTGTGCGTGCGTGTGCGTACGTGCGTGTGTGCGTGTGTGTGTGTGTGCGTGCGTGTGCACTCAGGTGGGGGGTGGTGGCGCAGCGGTTGGCACATTGCGCTACAAACCCTGCGACCCGAGTTTGATTTCCCGCTCACGGCCAACACCATTGACAAGTATTTGAACCGGTCCTGGGCTTCCCCTAGGTCGATTCAGCCTCAATTGAGTACCTGGCGCGACGTGTAAACATCGCCACTGGGGAGACAAAGGCGGCCGGGCGTGGTGCTGGCCACCCACCCCCTGGTGTGCCGTTCCGGCCTTCATAGGTGCTCGCTAACAGCACTTGCCCCAGCAGTCTGTTAGAGGCTATACGGGGGATCTTTGTCTTGGTTGTGTGCATGTGCACGCAAGTTGGGGGTGGTGGCGCAGCGGTTAGCGCATTGCGCTACGAACCCACCTACCCGAATTCGAGTCCCGCTCACGATCACAAACACGAGTGATGAGTATCGGAACCGGTCCTGAGCCTCCCCTCGGCAGACTCGGCCTCAAATGAGAACATCGCCACTGGGGAGACAAAGGCGGCCGGGCGTGGTGCTGGCTACCCAACCCCTCGTGTGCCATGCCGGCCTTCGTAGGTGCTGCTGCTCGCTCACAGCACTTCCCCCAACCGTCCGCTAAGACTATACGGGGGATCTTTGTCTTTGCACAGGTGTGGACTTCACGAGGGACGGCCGCTTCATGGCCCTGGCGGAGCGCCGCGACGGCACGGACTGCGTGAGCATCTTCTCCTGCAGCGACTGGCAGCTCCGGCAGGTGTGAGCACACACGGTGTGCGTGGTGTGTGCACACACGGTGTGCGTGGTGTGTGCACACACAGTGTGCGTGGTGTGAGTAGACATGGGTGTGAGTAGACACGGTGTGCGTGGTGTGAGCACACTCGGTGTACATGGTGTGTGCACACTCGGTGTGCATGGTGTGAGCACACACGGTGTGCGTGGTGTGTGCACACTCGGTGTACATGGTGTGAGTAGACACGGTGTGCATGGTGTGAGTAGACACGGTGTGAGTAGACACGGTGTGCGTGGTGTGTGCACACTCGGTGTGCGTGGTGTGAGTAGACACGGTGTACATGGTGTGAGTAGACACGGTGTGCATGGTGTGTGCACACTCGGTGTACATGGTGTGAGTAGACACGGTGTGCGTGGTGTGTGCACACTCGGTGTGCGTGGTGTGAGTAGACATGGTGTACATGGTGTGAGTAGACACGGTGTGAGTAGACACGGTGTGCGTGGTGTGAGTAGACACGGTGTGAGTAGACACGGTGTGAGTAGACACGGTGTGAGTAGACACGGTGTGAGTAGACACGGTGTACATGGTGTGAGTAGACACGGTGTACATGGTGTGAGTAGACACGGTGTACGTGGTGTGAGTAGACACGGTGTGCGTGGTGTGAGTAGACACGGTGTGTGTGGTGTGAGTAGACACGGTGTGTGTGGTGTGAGTAGACACGGTGTGTGTGGTGTGAGTAGACACGGTGTGTGTGGTGTGAGTAGACACGGTGTACATGGTGTGAGTAGACACGGTGTGAGTACACACGGTGTGCGTGGTGTGAGTAGACACGGTGTGCTGGCATTCGTGGGTTCTCCTTCACAGCACTTGCCCCGACAGTCTGTGCAGGCTTCACGGGGGATCTTTGTCTTTGTGTGTGTGCAGCACTTTAAGGTTGAGACTGAGGACTTGGAGGGACTGGCCTGGTCTCCCAGTGGGAGTGAGCTGTGCGTGTGGGACTCTGCCCTACAGGTGAGCGTGAGTGTGTGTCTGCAGGTGAATGCAAGTATGTGACTGCAGGTGAGTGTATGTGCAGGTGAGTGTGAGCGTCTGACTGCAGGTGATTGTGTGACTGCAGGTGGGTGTATGTGCAGGTGAGTGTGTGACTGCAGGTGATTGTGTGACTGCAGGTGAGTGTGACTGTGTGACTGCAGGTGAGTGTGACTGCAGGTGAGTGTGTGACTGTAGGTGAGTGTGTGACTGCAGGTGAGTGTGTGACTGCAGGTGAGTGTGAGTGTGTGACTGCAGGTGAGTGTGTGACTGCAGGTGAGTGTGTGACTGCAGGTGAGTGTGTGACTGCAGGTGAGTGTGTGACTGCAGGTGAGTGTGTGACTGTAGGTGAGTGTGTGACTGCAGGTGAGTGTGACTGTGTGACTGCAGGTGAGTGTGACTGCAGGTGAGTGTGTGACTGTAGGTGAGTGTGTGACTGCAGGTGAGTGTGTGACTGCAGGTGAGTGTGAGTGTGTGACTGCAGGTGAGTGTGTGACTGCAGGTGAGTGTGTGACTGCAGGTGAGTGTGTGACTGCAGGTGAGTGTGTGACTGCAGGTGAGTGTGTGACTGCAGGTGAGTGTGACTGTGTGACTGCAGGTGAGTGTGACTGCAGGTGAGTGTGTGACTGTAGGTGAGTGTGTGACTGCAGGTGAGTGTGTGACTGCAGGTGAGTGTGAGTGTGTGACTGCAGGTGAGTGTGTGACTGCAGGTGAGTGTGTGACTGCAGGTGAGTGTGTGACTGCAGGTGAGTGTATGTGCAAGTGAGTGTGTGACTGCAGGTGAGTGTGTGACTGCAGGTGAGTGTGACTGTGTGACTGCAGGTGAGTGTGACTGCAGGTGATTGTGTGACTGCAGGTGAGTGTGTGACTGTAGGTGAGTGTGTGACTGTAGGTGGGTGTGTGACTGCAGGTGAGTGTGACTGCAGGTGAGTGTGTGACTGCAGGTGATTGTGTGACTGCAGGTGATTGTGTGACTGCAGGTGAGTGTGTGACTGTAGGTGAGTGTGTGACTGTAGGTGGGTGTGTGACTGCAGGTGAGTGTGACTGCAGGTGAGTGTGAGTGTGTGACTGCAGGTGAGTGTGAGTGTGTGACTGTAGGTGAGTGTGTGACTGCAGGTGAGAGTGTGACTGCAGGTGATTGTGTGACTGCAGGTGAGTGTGGGAGTGTGCAGGGGAGCAGGGCTGAGCATGGGGGTGCCCGGTGAGTTAATTGTGGGGTGCTGTAGGTGGCTGTGTTTGCGGTCTGTGGTCACGGGTGGTGATTACACGAGTAGGGAGACGTGGATTAACACCACGCGCGCACTCTTCACTGTGAGTGTCTACGTGCGTGTGCGTGGGGAGCGGTAGAGCAGCGGGTAGCGCGCTATGAACCCGGTGAGCCGAGTTCAAGTCTCGCTCACGCCCGGCACAAGTGGCGATTATAATCGTGGGTGTGTACGTGTTTTAGATAATTATCTAAATCGGTCCTGGGCGTCTCCTAGGCAGACTCGGCCTCAAATGAGTAGCTGGTTCGGTGTGTAACCATTGCCACTCGGGAGACAGACGGCCATGGCGTGATGCTGGCCACCCACCCCCTCGTGTGCTGTGCTGGCCTTCATAGGTGCTTGCTAACAGCCCCAAAAGTCTTACAAAGGCTTTACTGGGGAGCTTTGTCTTGTGTGTATATGTGCGTGCTTGTGCTCGCTAACAGCACTTGGTCCTACAGTCTGTTAAGGCTATACGGGTGATCTTTGTCTTGTATATGGACGGCGATCCAGAGTCTAAGATCAGGGAAAGTGCCGGGCAGGGATGATCCCCCAAGCGAACTGCTGAGGAAGGTTATTTGTGTGCAGACTGCCCTATTTGAGATCATTACGACTGTCTGGACCGCAGGAAGGGTTCCGCAGGATTGAAAGGATGCCCTGGTGGTTCCCCTCTTTAAGAAGGGGGACCACACAGACTGTAACAACTACCGGGGCATCTCACTCATCAGTGTGCTAGGAAAGGTTCTGGCAAGGATTATTCAACATCGCCTTGCAATGAAAAGCTAAGGAGGGATTTGCGGAGCCCCAATATGGTTTCAGGCCAGGGCAGTCTTGCACAGATGTCGTATTGTCTGTCCGTCTGTTACGGTAGAGGTGTGGGGAATTTACAACAGGTTCTACGTGGCTGCTTTAATGACCTGGTCAAGGCCTATGAAACTATCAATAGGCCAGGGCTCTGGGTTGTTCTTTGCGCTTTCGAAGTCCCTGACTCTCTGCTCACAATCATAAAGGACCTTCATGATGATGGCTGGTATTAGTGGGGCCAAGATCGGCCTCTGTGGAGGAGGCTCTTGAAGGACACTCCTGGGCAGTTGGAGGCAGTTGCCCTCCAACAACAAAGAGCGGAGCGCCGGGCGGCTAAAACACAGCAAGTTGGCACAGTAGGGGGCACAGGTGGTGCATCTGCCGGTTATCTCAGTCAACCCATGGCACTTGGGTCTGTCCCGTGACCTCCTGCCAGCTGCCTTTCAACAAAGTGCACATCACCTGGCACAAGCGCTGTGGTGATATCACTGCCACACAGTGGCGAATAGCAGCTGTTGTTGTTGTATGCGTGCGTGCGTGTGTAGTAGGGCTTGTCCATGTATGTATGCATACGTGTGTGTGTTTTGTACGGCAAATGAGTGTGCGCGTGTAGTATGGCGTATGCATGTACGTGTGCGCGTGTAGTATGGCTTTTGAGTATATGTATGCGTGTGTGTGCGTGCGTGTGTAGTACGGGTTCGATTCCCGCTCACGGCCAACACCAGTGACGATTATCTTAACCCGTCCCGGGCCTCCCCTAGGTCGACTCAGCCTCAAATGAGTACCTGGTGCAGTATGTAAACATTGCCACTAGGGAGGCAAAGGCGGTCGGGCATGGTGCTGGCCACCCACCCCCTCGTGTACCGTTACCAGCCTTCATAGGTGCTCGCTAACAGCACTTGCTCCTACAGTCTGTTAAGGCTGTATGGGGGATCTTTTATCTTTGTAGTACGGCGTGTGCGTGTACTCCTGGGAGGGGCGGCCCCTGTGCCGTCTGCGTGCGTACTCCTGGGCACTGGGCGTGCGCTGCGTGGCCTGGAACCCTGCGGGGAGCGTGCTCGCCGTGGGCAGCTACGACCAGAAGGTGGCGACACGCGGGGAGACACGGGGAGATACTGGGAGATACGAGATACACGGAAGGACACAGGGATGCATGGGGACATACATGGACGCGCGGGGAGACACTGGGAGACATGGGGACGCAGAGTGAGACACGGGACACACGGGGATACAGAGAGCGACACGGGACACACTGGGAAACGCAGGAGACATGGAGACACGTGCTGCCCCATATTTTCCGAACAAGGAGATGTGGGATGACACGGGGACAAATGGGGAGGCACGGGAGGCAGACAGCCTTTAAAGTTCAATTCGCGTGCGTCTTCATGGCACTGATGGAAGCAACGTCACAGTCGCACCATAATGACTCTTGAACCCTAGTATAGTCACCTCTGACCCCTCACCTTTGCCCTCTCCCAATACAGGTCCGGTTGCTGAACCATGTGACCTGGCAGAAGGTGGCAGAAATGGTGCACACGAGCAGCATGAACGACCCCAGTGTGGTGAGACCTCGGGGTGCACCGCGCCTGGCACGAGCGCCGGTCGTGATGTTCACAGCCACTTAGTGGAAGATGGCGGCTGTGTTATTGCTGTCGTGTGACTGAATCGCAGCAATACAAATCCAGCGGCCTGGGCTCGACTCCTGACTGTGAACCTTCCTCACCACCGATGGCCCAGCTGTAGCCGAACAGGACTCTCTTAGGTCCGCTCAGCCTTGATGGAATAGCTGGCACTGCTTAGACTATGCTTGCCAGTTTTAGTGGGTACGTGTGTGTGTGTGTGCAGTGGGTACGTGTGTGTGTGTGCAGTGAGTACGTGTGTGCAGTGAGTACGTGTGTGTGCGTGCAGTGGGTACGTGTGTGTGTGTGCAGTGGGTACGTGTGTGTGCGTGCAGTGGGTACGTGTGTGTGCGTGCAGTGAGTACGTGTGTGTGTGTGCAGTGGGTACGTGTGTGTGCAGTGGGTACGTGTGTGTGCGTGCAGTGGGTACGTGTGTGTGCGTGCAGTGAGTACGTGTGTGTGCGTGCAGTGGGTACGTGTGTGTGTGCAGTGAGTACGTGTGTGTGTGCAGTGAGTACGTGTGTGTGCGTGCAGTGGGTACGTGTGTGTGTGCAGTGAGTACGTGTGTGTGCGTGCAGTGAGTATGTGTGTGCGTGCAGTGAGTACGTGTGTGTATGTGCAGTGAGTACATGTGTATGCGTGGAGTGAGTACGTGTGTGTGTGTGCAGTGAGTACGTGTGTGTGCAGTGGGTACGTGTGTGTGTGTGTAGTGTGTACGTGTGTGTGTAGTGTGTACATGTGTGTGCGCAGTAAGTAGCGGCATTTTAGTGGTTCGTGAGTTGCGCTACGAACCCGATGACCTGAGCTCAATTCCCACTCACGATCAACACCAGTGACGTATTTGTGAACCGGTCCTGAGATAGGTCGACGCAGCCTTAAATGAGTACCCAGTGCGGTGTGTGTAGATATCACCACTGGGGAGACACAGGCCAGTGACGTGCGGTGAGGTCAATGGCTGGGGAGGCACTGGCTAGTGTCGGAGCCAGATTCACACACTGAAGGGGGTGTGGCCTCACGGCGGGGGGAGGGGCGTGGTCTCACTGAGGGGGCGTGTCCTCGCTGAAGGGGGCGTGTTAGACAGGTCCCCTCAGTGAGGCAGATGTGATAGCTGCCTCCCCTGGTGCTTTTTCATTGCGGTTTCATGACGAGACCAGCGAGCCTCAACATCTTTATACACATACGTGAAATAAGTTACCTGGAGTATGGAAGGCGAGGACATGAAATGAAGGGGTCTACAAACATTACATTGGTGACATACTGAGATAGTAACAGGCACGCGCTTATTGCCCGCGCTCCATCCAGTTACTGTGGGGTTGCGCAATCAGAGGGGAGGCTGAGCTCGTCGCTGCCTCACCTCCCGTCTCTTCCTGTATTTGCAGCGGAGCTCCGCAAATTTTGGCGGTTTTGACTATAAAAAATGATTGTAATCGTACAGAAATTACATTCATAATAGAGATCAGTGGAAAAATCTTAATATTTATTTTATTTGATTATTCTTTTTTTTTACTTTTCATAACGGCTATTTTCTATTGGAGCATGTCAGGTGAGGCTCTGCCTCATGTGCCACACCGTGCTGGCCTGCATAGGTGCTCACTAACAGCACTTTCCCCAACAGCCTGTGTAGGCTACACGGGTGATCTTTGTCTGTGTGTGTGTAGGTGGTTTACCGGGAGACGGAGCGGAGGGTGGTGTCTTCTAGGGGAGGGGCTGCCACCACTGGCCCCTCCCCTCCCCCTGTGTTCCACCCGCACAGCCGATGTGAGTCTCTGCCCGTGTGAGTCTCTCTACCTAGGTAAACAATAACACGAATAATAACGTGCGCTTACCTGGATGCTCACTAACGCGGCTGTGTGTAGCTGACTGTTGCTGTCTGTGGCTGTCCGCGGCTGTCCGCGGCTGACTGTGGCTTTCTGTGGCTGTCTGCGGCTGTCTGCGGTTGTCTGCGGCTGTCTGTGGCTGTCTGCGGCTGTCTGTGGCTTTCTGTGGCTGTCTGTGGCTGTCTGTGGCTTTCTGTGGCTGTCTTTGGCTGTCTGTGGCTGTCTGTGGCTGTGTGGCTTTCTGTGGCTGTCTTTGGCTGTCTGTGGCTTTCTGTGGCTGTCTGGCTGTCTGTGGCTTTATGTGGCTGTCTTTGGCTGTCTGCGGCTGTCTGTGGCTTTCTGTGGCTGTCTGTGGCTGACTGTGGCTGTCTGTGGCTGTCTGTGGCTGTCTGTGGCTGCTGTCACCTGACTGGCTGACTGTGGCCGACTGTGGCTGCTGTCACCTGACTGGTTGTCTGTGGCTGTCCGCTGCTGTCTGCGGCTGTCTGCGGCTGACCGTGGCTGCCTGCGGTTGCCCACACAGATGAGATTGCGGCTGCGCCCGTCGCGGTGCCGGTGGTGAAGCCTGACGCGGACCGCGCCAACCCCCGGGTCGGCGTGGCGCACGCCGCGTTCAGCAGCGACGGGCGTTACCTGGCCACGGTGGACGGTGCGTGGGCGCTCGCCGCGCTTGGGAATCGTCAGCCACTATCCGCCCCCAGACTCGGCCTTAGGCCATCCCGATGTTGAACGGCACACCCAGGGCACGACAGCACGGGGCATTGCACTTTGGACGACGTTTCAGGCAACATCCCTCCTTAATAGAACTTATCTAAACCTTTTGCTTTACCAGGTAAGGCCCACTGAGCTCTGTAGCTCTTTTTCGGAAGCGACCAGGCCACAAACGATAGCTCAACGAAAGTGGGTGGCTTATTGCGTGGAAATGTATAGCAGCCAAATTCTGTAAACCAGCGGTGCTTGAGCTTTTACTGCAGCCTTGTGGTCCCTTTAGTTCCCAATCATTAACAAAATGTGCAATGTCAATATATACACGGGGTTTTGATGAAACAAAGTAAGTTGTCCTTACATGCCCGTGCTTAGAGTGTGTTTCGATGATTTGCCTTCTAAATTCATCTGGCCCATGTCTCGCACACCCAGGGGGTGCGTGCACCCCAATTTAAGTACCACTGAACTAAGCTAAACAACGTTTTTATTTTACCAGCTAAGCCCCACTGGGCTCTTTTTCAGAAGCGACCTGGGCCACAAACGGTAGCTCAGCGAATCGGCGTATCGCGCGGGAATTTACAGCAGCCAAATGCTCGAAATGCACCCGGAGGAAGATCCATGCAACCACGGGGAGAGAGAACACACAAACTACAAATATACAGCAGCAGCAGGCGTCAGGGTCGGGATCGAACCCACGACCTCCTGCGTACCAGGCGAGGTAGTTAACATCTCCTAGCCACCGTGGTGATGATGAGAGAGAGAGAGACACCGTAAACTCCAAATATACAGCAGCAGGCGTCAGGGTCGGGATCGAACTCACGGCATCCTGCGTACCAGGCGAGGTAGTTAACATCTCCCAGCCACCGTGATGATGATGGAGAGAGAGAGACACACAAACTCCAAATATACAGCAGCAGCAGGCGTCAGGGTTCACACAGACACAGTATTCACTGTGTCTGTGTGAACTGCTTCTTGTGTTTAGTTTGTTGTCCTTCCCCCACAGCTCTGGTTAGCATAGTTGGCTACGTACGGTGCAAACGAAGTTTAACATACATACATACGTGTGTGTGTGTGTGTGGAGAGCAGGGGTGCAGTTATTAGCGCACTGCACTGTGAATCCGGTGAGCCGAGTTCGATTCCCGCTCACGGGCTACACCAGTGACGATTATCTGAACCGGTCCTGAGCCTCGCCAAGATCGACTCAGCCTCAAATGAGTACCTGGTGCAGTTTGTAAACATCGCCACTGGGGAGACAAAGGCGGCCGGGCGTGGTGCTGGCCACCCACCCCCTCGTGTGCCGTGCCGGCCTTCATAGCCGCCACTTGCCACCTCTCTCTCTGCCCAACCCCCCCCCCCCCCCTCTCTATTTAAGGCCTTGACACAGAGGCATTGGGTCTCTGTGTGTCTATGTTGTGTGTCTGTCTGCGTGTCTATGTGTTTGTCTGCTTGTGTGTCTGTGTGTCTATGTGTCTCTGTTTGTCTCTGTGTGAGTCTCTCTGTGTGTCTATGTTGTGTCTCTCTCGCTCTGTGTCTCTGTGTGTCTATGTTGTGTACCTGTCTGTGTGTCTATGTTGTGTGCCTGTCTGTGTGTCTATGTTGTGTGTCTCTCTCTGTGTGTCTCTGTGTTGTCTCTCTCTGCTTGTGTGTCTGTCTGTGTGTCGATGTGTGTCTCCCTCTCTCTGTGTCTCTGTGTGAGTCTCTCTCTGTGTGTCTATGTTGTGTATCTCTGTGTGTCTGTGTTATCTCTCTCTGCTTGTGTGTCTGTCTGTGTGTCTATGTTGTGTGTCTGTCCGTGTGTCTCCGTGTCTGTGTTTTGTCTCTCTAAAATTTGGTTCTACCTGATGACGGTTGCTTGTGTTGCAATCGAAACGTCGTACACTATTATTCATTGTATTGTCTTTCTACGTGACTTCACCAAAAGAACCAAAGAGTATATTCTTAGCTCTTTCGGTAAAGTCACGTTGAAGGGAAACAATAAAATAATAAAATATATATAAAACAATAAAAATTCTCACGACGTTTCGACCATAACACAAACGGTCGTCATCAGGTGTGTTATGGTCGAAACGTCGTGATAATTTTTATTGTTTTACATGTATTTTTTATTATTTTATTGTTTCCCTTCAACGTGACTTTACCGAAAGAGCTAAGAATATGAATTATTGCAGTCACGAAAGCTTTAAATCAAAAAAACCAAAGAGTAGTCTGCTGCATGCCTGTTGAACTTGTTTCGCATCGTACATAGCCAACCGTGATAATCGTAGGTGCCGCGGGGGGTTGGGGTGAAGGACAACAAAGCAAAAACAACAACAAGAAGCAGTTCTAAAGAAATGAGTTTGTCAGTCTAGATGATGATGATGATTTAAAATTGCACACAGCTCCAGTGGCTTGCTCATATCGGAAGGGGAAGAGCGTTCCAGACGGCCGCAGAAGCGCATCCGAAAGCGCCGCGTGATGCGGCTGACCGCCGTCTGTGTTCGATGGGCAGCGAAAAGCCGCCGCCGCCGCCGCTGCTGCTGCTGCGAGGATGACCGGAGTTTGCTTGATGATGGTTTATGGTTCTATAGGTCAGCGAGGTACTGTGGTTCATTTGTGGCGAGCGCTTTGTGTGTGGCGAGCGAGCGAGTTCGTTTCTCAGTCCGCTTGTCCTGGTGAGGGTCGCGGCGGCGACACGTTGAGTAGTGGCGGTCCACTCCTCCCTAATCCTGGCGACAGGCTGCAGTACTACATTACTATACACTACTATACATACACTATACACTACTATACACTACACTATACACTACTATACACTACACTATACACTACTATACACTACACTATACACTACAGCAGCGTGTTGAGTAGTGGCGGTCCACTCCTCCCTAATCCTGGCTACAGGCTGCAGTACTACATTACTATACACTACTGTACACTACTATACATACACTATACACTACAGCAGTGTGTTGAGTAGTGGCGGTCCACTCCTCCCTAATCCTGGCGACAGACTGCAGTACTACATTACTATACACTGTACACTACTATACACTTCACTATACACTACTATACACTTCACTATACACTACTATACACTACACTATACACTACAGCAGCGTGTTGAGTAGTGGTGGTCCACTCCTCCCTTTGCCTGGCGACAAACTACAGCACTGCTACACTATACACTACACTATACACTACTATGCACTATACACTACTATACACCACTACACTACTGTACACGACTATACACGACTACATTTTACACTACTATACAATAGACTACGATACACGACTACACTACTATATATTACACTACTACACACTACTACACACAATGCTACTGCTGCT